>NC_143035.1:8670000-9043750 GCF_057628025.1 Oncorhynchus mykiss | reverse complement strand
CGTTTGACGATAGGATACTGTTAGATTCGGTCAAATCAGTTCACCTAAGCATGGCGCAATAATGTGCAAAACTCGACTCATCTGATGTGGATGTAGGAATCGCATGTGACCTAGGTAAGCTTTGGCTACAATATTTAAATGTAATGATATGAGTAATTGTAAAAAGTAACCAATTTAAGTTTATTGTTATAACTTTTCTAGTTAGCCAAGTCCACTTCCTCATTGTCAAATTAGCTAGCTATTTGCATGCTAGCCACTAAAAAATGAAGTTGAGTAGTTAGCTATCGAACGTTAGTTAGACCAGAGCAAACGGACGGTTGGCTTTGTCTTTGTTTTGGTGTCTTGAAAAATTGACTTAAGAGAGGGTGCTGTTTTAGCTAATTTATATTGACACTTGTGTTTTAGTTAGCTAGCTGGTTAGCTTGTTAGATAAGTGGTTTATACACAGCATGCCAGTAGCAAATCCAAATGTCACGAGAGGTGTCTAATCAGGGCACATTTGAGATTGGATGAGATGCAGAAAATCACTAAAATCTTTAATTCCGGTAAAACATTTTGCTATGTAATAAAGCATATGTACACTAAACTACAATTATATTTTACAAGTCATGACTTTTCTCAAGGTATTTGTCTTCTCTCAGACGCCATGGCAGAAGAGGAGGCTTACCTCCCTCACCCACAGGTAGGCTAGGTGTTTCATGTCCATGCTATGTCTACACTGGATCTCTGTATTTGTTATATATTGTAGGCTATATCCTTTGTCACAAAGTTTGAAGCAGAAATCTATAGATTTAAAAAAAAACTCTTCAGAACAATATAATTATAAAAGTAGAGGTTAACCTTGGTGAAAGATGTACAGTGCCTTCAGACTTTTTTCCACATTTTGTTGTTACAAAGTGGGATTCAAATTGATTTCATTTTTTTTTTGTCAAGTACCCTCACAAAATACTCTGTGTCAAAGTGCAATACATTTTTATTTTTATTAATGGAAAATAATAAAATACACCCATCTAGCCTTGGGTTGGTCCCCCTTTGCCTCCAGAACAGTCTTAATTCCCTGGGGCATGGATTCTACAACATGTGGTATTCAAACTTTGCTCAATTGGTATCAAGAGAACAAACGTGTGCCAGGAAAACATTCCCCAAACCATTACACCACCACCATCACGTATCTTTGACACCATGCAGGATGGGGCCACCACAAACAGGCAAACAACGGTGCAGTACAACAGTGGTGTGCAGAACAGCATCTCAGAAGGCACAACTCGTCAGTCCTTGTCACGGATGGGCTATTGCAGCCGACAACCACACCGGGTTGCACTCCTGTCAGCTAAAAACAAGAAGAAGCGGCTACTTACGCCAAATCCTGATATCGCCATCAGCATGACGTAACAGAAACCGGGATTTGTCGGATCAGGCCATTTTCCACTCCTCAATTGTCCAATGTTGGTGGTTGCATGCCAAATGGAGCCGCTTTTTCTTGAACGGGGTGGTGTACATAATAAACGGGAAACTGAGTGTATCTTGATTATATACAGCCCTATTCTCAAATTGATTAAATTGTTTTTTCCCCCCCTCATCAATCGACACAATACCCCATAATGACAAAGCAAAAACAGCTTTTTAGAAATGTGTGCAAATGTATACAAATAAACTATCACATTTACATAAGTATTCAGACCCTTTACTCAGTACTTTGAAGAAACTTTGGCAGCGATTATAACCTCAAGTCTTGGGTATGACGCTACAAGCTTGACACACCTGTATTTGGAGTTTCTCCCATTCTTCTCTGCAGATCCTCTCAAGCTCTGTCAGGTTGGATGGGGAGCGTCGCTGCACAGCTATTTTCAGGTCTCTCCAGAGATGGTCGATCGGGTTCAAGTCTGGGCTCTGGCTGGGCCACTAAAGGACATTCAGAGACTTGTCCCGAAGCCACAGCTGCGTTGTCTTTGCTGTGTGCTTAGGGTTGTTGTCCTGTTGGAAGGTTTTTAGCAAAGATCTCTCTGTACTTTGCTTCGAAAAATTTTCCCAGTCCCTGCTGCTGAAAAACATCCACACAGCATGATGCTCTTACCACCATGCTTCACCGTAGGGATGATGCCAGGTTTCCTCCAGACATGACGCTTGGCATTCAGGCCAAAGAGTTCAGCCTTGGTTTCATCAGACCAGAGAATCTTGTTTCTCATGGTCTGAGAGTACTATAGGTGCCTTTTGGCAAATTGCAAGCGGGCTATCATGTGCCTTTCACTGAGGAGTCGCTTCCAGTTTTTATTTGAACTTTCCAAATGCACTGTATTCAACCCACTGAGTCAATACATGTTAGAATCAACTTTGTCAGCAAATACAGCAGTGAATCTTTCTGGGTCTCTAAAATCTTTGCAAACCTGGATTGTACAGTATTTGCTCATTATTCTTTTATTTTTTAAATCTCAAGCTCTGTCAAATTGTTGGTCATTGTTAGACAACCATTTTCAAGTCTTGCAATATATTTTCAAACCGATTTTAAGTCACAACTGTAACTAGGTCACTCAGGAACATTCAATGTTGTCTTGTTAAACAACTCCATTGTATATTTGGCCTTGTTTTAGGTTATTGTCCTGCTGAAAGGTGAATTTGTCTCTGTCTGTTGGAAACCAGACTTAACCAGGTTATCCTCTAGGATTTTGCCTGTGCTTAGCTCCATTCTGTTTATTTTTATCCTAAACTCACTAGTCCTTGCTGATGACAAGCGTACCCATAACATGATGCAGCCACCACCATTCTTGAAAATATGAAGAGTTACTCAGTGATGTGTTGTTGGATTTGCCCCAAACATAACGCTTTGTATTCAGGACAAAAAGTGAATTGCTTTGCCACTTTTTTTTGTAGTATTACTAAAGTTTAGAGCCTTGTTGCAAACAGGATGCATGTTTTGGAATATTTGTATTCTGTAGAGGCTTCCTTCTTTTCACTCTGTATTTACCCATAATACTAACATAAATTACAATGTTGTTCCATCTTCAGTTGTCTGCTATCATAGCCATTAAACTCTGTAACGGTTTTAAAGTCACCATTGATTGGCCTGCTGAAATCTCTGAGCAGTTTCCTTCCTCTCCGGCAACTGATTTAGGAAGGGCACCTTTATCTTTGTAGTGACTCTGTGTATTGATACACCATCCAAAGTGTAAAGTTAATAACGGCACCATTTTCAAAGGGATATTCAATGTCTGCTTTTTTTTTTTTTTTTTTACCCATCTACCAATAGGTTGGTGACCTTCTTTGCAAACAATAGGAAAAGCTCAATCAAACGTTTTTGATCGTGTACACATAATTTGCAGATGTTACCGCAGTTGCTGTGAAATGCTTATGTTTCTAGCTCTGACAGTGCAGCCATTACATATAAATATGTAGTGTTACGTTCCCCAGCATGAAAACCAATAATGACGCTCAAACAGAAGGGGGAACTAACAGACCGACAACCAAAACGAAAACACTGGGGTTTTAAGAGGGGTTCTGAGATACTCATGGGGGTGTCCCACTGAAAGTTGACTAGCAACAACAACTGGAACCTAAAAGACACCCACTACATTTTCCCAACAAGAGGTAAACAAAAGTTGAAACCCACACCACACTTAGACAGTAAGCAAACGGAAAAGGTGGCGCTAAACAAAATCAGGGAAATCAGATAAAGGATTGTTTGTCTATCAATCAAAATAGGGAGAGCCAACTAAAGGTGTTTAACCCTCCACATCTCTCAATAGCACCTGGGCCAGCACAGGTGAAACACCTCCCCACTAAAGAGATGGCAACCAACACCGGTGTAACACATACTGACTACTGAGGTGACTCCAATCGGTGCGCCTTATGTGCTAATGAGCTATACTCGCTAAAGTCCAAACTTAAAACATAAATGGAAAAACCAAAACCTGTAACAATATGTGAACTCAGCAAAAAAAGAAACGTCCCTTTTTCAGGACCCTGTCTTTCAAATGTAAAAATCCAAATAACTTCACAGATATTCATTGGTTTAAAAGGTTTAAACACGGTTTCCCATGCTTGTTCAGTGAACCATAAACAATTCATGAACATGCACCTGTGGAACGGTCGTTAAGACACTAACAGCTTACAGACGGTAGGCAATTAAGGTCACAGTTATGAAAACTTAGGACACTAGAGTCCTTTCTACGGACTCTGAAAAACACCAAAAGAAAGATGCCCAGAGTCCCTGCTCATCTGCATGAACGTGCTTTAGGCATGCTGCAAGGAGGCATGACTGCAGATGTGACCAGGGCAATAAATTGCAATGTCTGTACTGTGAGACGCCTAAGACAGCGCTACAGGGAGACAGGATGGACAGCTGATCGTCCTCGCAGTGGCAGACCACGTGTAATAACACGTGCACAGGATCGGTACATCCGAACATCACACCTGCGGGACAGGTACAGGAAGGCAACAGCACAGGAACGCACCATCCCTCCATCAGTGCTCAGACTGTCCACAATAGTCTGAGAGAGGCTGAACTGAGGACTTGTAGGCCTGTTGTAAGGCAGATCCTCACCAGACATCACCGGCAACAATGTCGCCTATGGGCACAAACCCACCGTCGCTGGACCAGACAGGACTGGCAAAAAGTGCTCTTCACTGACGAGTCACGGTTTTGTCTCACCAGGGGTGATGGTCGGATTCGCGTTTATCGTTGAAGGAATGAGCGTTACACCGAGGTCTGTACTCTGGAGCGGGATCGATTTGGAGGTGTAGGGTCCGTCATGGTCTGGAGCGGTGTGTCACAGCATCATCGGACTGAGCTTGTTGTCATTGCAGGCAATCTCAACACTGTGTGTTACAGGGAAGACATCCTCCTCCCTCATGTGGTACCCTTCCTGCAGGCTCATCCTGACATGACCCTCCACCATGACAATGCCACCAGCCATACTGCTCCTTCTGTGCGTGATTTCCTGCAAGACAGGAATGTCAGTGTTCTGCCATGGCCAGCGAAGAGCCCATATCTCAATCCCATTGAGCACGTATGGGACCTGTTGGATCGGAGGGTGAGGACTAGGGCCATCCCCCCCAGAAATGTCTGGGAACTTGCAGGTGCCTTGGTGGAAGAGTGGGGTAACATCTCACAGCAAGAACCGGCAAATCTGGTGCAGTCCATGAGGAGGATTAATGCAGCTGGTGGCCACACCAGATACTGACTGTTACTTTTGATTTTGACCCCCTCCCCCTTTGTTCAGTGGCACATTATTCAATTTCTGTTAGTCACATGTCTGTGGAACTTGTTCAGTTTGTCTCAGTTGTTGAATCGTGTTATGTTCATACAAATATTTACACATGTTAAGTTTGCTGAAAATAAACGCAGTTGACAGTGAGAGGGTGTTTCTCTTTTTTGCTGAGTTTATATGATGTTGTGTATAGACATTATGCACAGTATATGATTCGAAAAGGTGTGTACGCAGTGTATACAGATGAAGTGGGTTAAACAGTATTAAAGTGACCAGTGTTCAATTACTCTTTGTGGTTGAATCTGTACTTGAAATTTATACATGTTTTGTTGAACCTTTATTTAACTAAGCAAGTCAGTTAAGAACAAATTCGGCCTATCAAAAGGCCTCCTGCGGGGACACGGGCTATAAAAAAATTGTATTTATATATAGGACAAAACACACATCACGACAAGAGAGACAACACTCCATAAAGAGAGACCTAACTTGGGGACCTTACAGAGAATTGTATGTGTGGGGTACAGAGATGGGGTAGTCATTTTAGAAATCATGGTAAACATAATTATTGCACACAGTGAGCCCATGCAACTTATTATGTGACTTGTTAAGCAAAATTTTACTCCTGAACTTATTTAGGATTGCCATAACAAAAGGGTTGAATACTTATGGACTCAAGACATTTCAGCATTTCATTTTTAATTAATTTGTAAACATTTCTAAAAACATAATTTCACTTTGACATTTTGGGGTATTGTGTGTAGATCAGTGACACAGTCTAAATGTAATACATTTTAAATTTAGGCTGTAACACAGCAACATTTTCAAAAAGTTGAGTGTGAATTCTTTCTGAAGGCACTGTATCTTGAGCTGACAGGTTTGCCTGTGTCTCTTTCATAGTCGTACCCCTACATTTGTCAGTGAAATGAGATTTCAATAACCTTGTCCTCTCTTGTTTTCTTTTCTTGTAGTACTATGACATAGAGCCAATATGGGATCCTCTGAATTTTACTCCCATGTCACTCACCAACTCACTCCGGACAGGTAAGAAGAAGTCATGACTTCATGGCAGAGCATACTCTTTTTATCTGACCTATCTGACCAAAGTAAACGGCCTATTTCTCAGGACCAGATGCTAGATTAGGATAGAAAACAGTAAAGTTTCCAGAACTGTCAACATTTTGTCAGTGAGTTAAACAGAACTGATATTCCAGGCTAAAACCTGAGGAAAATACAATCAGGAAGTGCCACAGTTTTTGAAACCTCTGTTGTTATGCATCTCTCTTGCACCATTTAAAAGGATTTACAACCAGATTCCTTTTTCTATGGCTTCCCTAAGCTGTCAACAGCCTTTAGACACAGTTTCAGGCTTTTATTTTGAAGAATGAGCGTGAACGACCACATTGCGTAAGTGGATAGGTGGGGGCTCTGAGTGAGTTGTGCGCAAAAGAGAAAGGCGGCCATTGTTATAGAGCGATGGTAGGCAGCAGCAGGTTCGTAAGCATTCATTCAAACAGCATTTTCCTGAGTTTGCCAGCAGCCCTTCGCTGTGCTTCAAGCATTGCGCTGTTTATGAATTCAAGCCTATCAACTCCCGAGATTAAGCTGGCAATACTATAGTGCCTATAAGAACATCCAATGGTCAAAGGTATATGAAATACAATTGGTATAGAGGGAAATAGTCCTATAATTTCTATAATAACTACAACCTAAAACTTCTTAACTGGGAATATTGAAGACACATGTTAAAAGGAACCACCAGCTTTCTTATGTTCTCATGTTCTGAGCAAGGAACTTACATGGCTTTTTTTACGTGGCACATATTGCACTTTTACTTTCTTCTCCAACACTGTGTTTTTGCATTATTTAAACCAAATTGAACATGTTTCATTATTTATTTGATACTAAATTGATTTTATTTATGTATTATATTAAGTTAAAATAAGTGTTCATTCAGTATTGTTGTATTGTAATTGTTGTATTGTATTGTAATTGTCATTATTACAAATATATATACAGTTGAAGTTGGAAGTTTACATACACCTTAGCTAAATACATTTAAACTCAGTTTTTCACCATTCCTGACATTTAACCCTAGTAAAAATTCCCTGTCTTAGGTCAGTTAGGATCACCACTTTATTTGAAGAATGTGAAATGTCAGAATAATAGTAGAGGGAATTATTTATTTCAGCTTTTATTTCTTTCATCACATTCCCAGGGGATCAGAAGTTTACATACACTCCGTTAGTATTGCCTTTACATTGTTTAACTTGGGTCAAATGTTTTGGGTAGCCTACCACAAGCTTCCCACAATAAGTTGGGTGAATTTTGGCCCATTCCTCCTGACAGAGCTGGTGTAACTGAGTCAGGTTTGTAGGCCTCCTTGCTCACACACGCCTTTTCAGTTCTGCCCACACATTTTCTATAGGATTGAGGTCAGGGCTTTGTGATGGCCACTCCAATATTTTGACTTTGTTGTCCTTAAGCCATTTTGCCACAACTTTGGAGGTATGCTTGGGGTCATTGTCCATTTGGAAGACCCATTTGCGACCAAGCTTTAACTTCTTGACTGATGTCTTGAAATGTTGCTACAATATATCCACATACTTTTCCTTCCTCTTGAAGCTATCTATTTTGTGAAGTGCACCAGTCCCTCCTTCAGCAAAGCACCCCCACAATATGATGCTTCCACCCCCATGCTTCACGGTTGGGATGGTGTTCTTCGATTTCCAAGCCTCCCCCTTTTTCCTCCAAACATAACGATGGTCATTATGGCCAAACAGTTATATTTTTGTTTGATCAGACCAGAGGACATTTCTCCAAAAAGTACAATCTTTGTCCCCATGTGCAGTTGCAAACCTTAGTCTGTCTTTTTTATGGTGGTTTTGGAGCAGTGGCTTCTTCCTTGCTGAGCTTTCTTTCAGGTTATGTCGATATAGGACTTGTTTTACTGTGGATATAGATACTTTTGTACCTGTTTTCCCCAGCATCTTCACATTGATTTGCACTTTCCGCACCAAAGTACGTTTATCTCTAGGAGACAGAACGCGTCTCCTTCCTGAGTGGTATGACGGCTGCGTGGTCCCATGGTGTTTATACTTGTGTACAATTGTTTGACAGATGAACGTGGTACCTTCAGGCGTTTTCATCCCAAGGATGAACCAGACTTGTGGAGGTCTTGAATTTTTTTCCTGAGGTCTTGGCAGATTTCTTTTGATTTTCCCATGATGTCAAGCAAAGAGGCCCTGAGTTTGAAGGTAGGCCTTGAAATACATCCACAGGTACACCTCCAATTGACTCAAATTATGTCAATTAGCCTATCAGAAGCTTCTAAAGCCATTACATTTTCTGGAATTTTCTAAGCTGTTTAAAGGCACAGTCAACTTAGTTTATGTAAACTTCTGACCCACTGGAATTCTGATACAGTGAATTATAAGTGAAATATTCTTGTCTGTAAACAATTGTTGAAAAAAATTACTTGTGTCATGCACAAAGTAGATGTCCTAAACGACTTGCCAAAACTATAGTTTGTTAAGAAGAAATTTGTGGAGTGGTTGAAAAATGAGTTTTAATGACTCCAACCTAAATGTATGTAAACTTCCGACGTAAACTGTATATATATAAATCGGCCGATTTAATCGGTATCGGCTTTTTTTGGTCCTCCAATAATCAGTATCGGCGTTGAAAAATCATAATCGGTCGACCTCTAGTGTATATAGTGCATTCGTAAAGTATTTAGACCCCTTATACTTTTTCCACATTTTGTTATGTTATAGCCTTATTCTAAAATTAATAAAAAATCATTGTCAATCTACACACAATAACCCATAATGACGAAGCAAAAACAGGTTTGACCTTGTTCAAGTCCGGGCTCTGGCTGGGCCACTCAAGGAACTTCAGAGACTTGTCCCGAAGGCACTTCTGCTTTGTCTTGGCTGTGTGTTTAGTGTCGTTGTCCTGTTGGAAGGTGAACCTTCGCTCTCTGGAGCAGGTTTTCATCAAGGCTCTCTCTGTACTTTGCTCCATTCATCTTTCCTTCGATCCTGACTAGTCTTCCAGTCCCTGCCGCTGAGAAACATCCCCACAGCAGGCTTCCATCTGACCACTCTGCCATAAAGGCCTGATTGGTGGAGTGCTGCAGAGATGGTTGTCCTTCTAGAAGGTTCTCCCATCTCCACAAAGGAACTCTAGAGCTCTGTCAGAGTGCTCATCGGGTTCTTGGTCACCTCCCTGACCAAGGCCCTTCTCCTCCGATTGCTCAGTTTGGCCAGGCGGCCAACTCTAGGAAGAGTCTTGGTGGTTCCAAACTTGTGCCATTTAAGAATGAAGGAGGCCACTGTGTTATTGGGGACCTTCAATGCTGCAGAAATGTTTTGGTACCCACAATCCTGTCTCGGAGCTCTACGGACAAATTTTTTGACCTCATGGCTTGGTTTTTGCTTTGACATGTTCTGTCAACTGTGGGACCTTTTATATAGACAGGTGTGTGCCTTTCCAAATCATGTCCAATCAAGTTAATTTACCACAGGTGGACTCCAATCAAGTTGTAGAAACATCTCAAGGATGATCAATGAAGCAGGATGCACCTGAGCTCAATTTCGAGTCTCATAACAAAGGGTCATAATACTTATGTAAATATGATATTTCAGTTTTATTTTTAAAAAATTATACATTTGCAAACATAGATTGATGGGGGGGACTATTCAATCCATTTTAGAACAGGGCTGTAACGTAACAAAATGTGGAAAAAGTGACGGGTCTGAATACTTTCCGAATGCACTGTATGTATGTTTCCAAAATACAGATTAAACGGGTCTATCCAAAGATGTAATTTCGTGAATGCCAGTGGTAGCCTAAAATTGGAGAGCGCTTTTATTGTCAAGAGTAAGCTCTTCCTCGCCACCTCTTTTATGTAAAGGTCGTTTTTTTAAACTCAGTTTTATGTCATGATATTACAATGATATTGCAGAGTTATAATGTAAGCCTACTTCTCCTTCTCTAACTTTCACTTCTCCATTGTCCTCAAGTGGCCTGTTTTAAAACCAATGTTTAAGCGAGACTAGTGGTTAGGCAAGAGTAATGGTTGTGTGAATGGGAATAATGGAAACTACTAATTTCTCGGGGGATACCCATCTCTTTACCCACAAATGGCATATTCAAGAGCAGTCTAAATGAATGGACATACCCCTCAATCTTTTATATGGATGCTCATTACTTCATTAATCTTACAGGTATGGATACAGCCATCCTGTGAGGGCTCTGCTCCATTCTTAGAGCTGAAGGAAAATGTCGAATTTCAATGTCCTGAAGAAGGTCGTCTGTTCTATAGAGAGCCGAAGCCGAGTATAATTTGGCTGATAAGGTGTTTGATTGAAGTTACATCGGAGGGAGGATGTGGCTTAGGCAGCGGGCTCTGCTTTAGGCAGGAAGAGGAAGAGGCTGGCTCAGCTAACAATTGTTTGAGGAGCAAGATGAGACGACTATCACAAGCGGTTTTGTCATATTTGGTAAAAGACTCAACCTTTGTTTTGTTGACATGGAACTACAGAGCCCAGGCCCCCATTCCTAAAAGGTCATAACTTTGTTAGTTTTGTTTATCTGATTCAAAATACAACCTCTACTACAGCACCTGAGCTCAATTAAAGATATTTGTTAAGAAGAGGGATGGCCCTAGAGAGCTACTGGTTGTTCAGGGTTTTGTTCCAGCCTTGCTCTAACACCTGCTTTCGCTAATCAATGTCCTCATTGGCCGCTTATTAGTTAGTAGAATCAGGTGTGTTAGAGCAGAGCTGGAGCAAAAGCATTCACACCCAATAGGAGGAGGGTCAGCCAGTCCTGCTGTAAAACTAACGTAAACCATTGTTTATTTGTTCTTAATTACAGCAGATGGACCCTACCTTGAAATCATTGAACAGCCTAAACAGGTAACCCTTGTCTTCAGTGTGCTCCTTTTCTCAGTTACAGCATAGGCTATGTAATCAAAGTACACTCAAAATTAAAATGTTAACATATTTCAAAGTGATATTAAAAATGGTTTATTTGACTATCATTCATGTCTGTTCCAGCGGGGCTTCAGGTTCCGTTATGGGTGTGAGGGACCCTCTCACGGTGGGCTTCCAGGGGCCTCCAGCGAGAAGAACAGGAAGTCATATCCCCAGGTCAAGGTAAGTCCCACCCATAGAGAAAGATAGAGGCCTCTAGTGACCAAAAGGCTGTATTGAGGGTAGAGGTGGACCCGTTTCGAAATGGACCAGGGTCTTTCCCACTTAGACTCAATATGCATAAATATTTTTTTAAATATGGAGACCCGTTTCGAGCAATCCAGAAGACAGCTAGATCCAGTATAGACCTGGTCGGATGCAGACCTGGTCCGATCCGAGTGAGGGAAGAAGGAGAAAAGTAATTTAAGCTACCTTATTAACCGGCGCTGATAAAGCGCGAGTGTGAGCGAGTGACAAGTTGAGTAGGAAGAGACAGCAACCAACCAAGCTGACGCGCGCTCTAGTAGACTAATAGCTGCATAGCTAGGTTTTTATCATCCAATATGATTACGTAGTACCAGTCTTGACTGCATCAAACCGGGAGAAGCTAGTTAAGGTAGCTAATGTTAGCTAGTTGAGGCTGCATGCGCTTTCTCATCCTACAGTTAATAATAACAACAACTCCATTCAGAAAATTAAGTAGCAGCCTACACATTGGCTCTTGGTCGTTGTGGCCTATCTTCCTCCTTTAACTTTTAATTGTCATTTTAATTCCATCTTCCATTGATTAGATATCTCCTAACTTTTGCCAGAGACGGCGCGAGGCTCTATGACTGTAGCCTATTGCCGCTTTGTTGACTTAAGATTGTCAAACAACAAGCCATACACTCCACTCTCGTGAAAAGCAAGAGCAGCAGCATAAAGGATCAAATGTCTCTCTCTCTACTGCAGCAGTCGTGTTTGGATCTGTACGGGCCCTTCCGGACAAGTCATTTTAAAATTATACATACCCAAGACTTATCAGATCCGACCCAGACCTGTGACTTTATTTAGAGTTCTTGCTCGGGTTTTAGGGTACAGGTGGATCTGTGAAGACCTCTAATTCTACCATTTTAATGTAGTTAACTGGGTGGGACCTGTGTGGGAGTCATGTCCAACTGGGTCATGAGGAGGGATCAGCCAATTGTGAAATAGAAAATTGACTACTTCAAAACGGAGATTGCCTCAATGACTCATGCTGTCACAGATGCTATAATGGCATAGATACAAAGATGAGTCCTTTATGTATCTCTATGGTCCCACCAACATGTCCTTCCTGATGTTATTTTTTTCCTTCCATTCTTCAGTCACACCTTCTGTCCTTCATTCTGTCTTTCTATCCATCCTTCCTTTGTTCTTTCCCTTCCCTCCTTTACTTTCTTTTTTCCTTTCCCTCCTTGATGGCTGCTGTCCGTCCTTCTCGCCTTTCTTCTTTTGATTTTTCAACTAAACAAGCGGAAGTAGGAATTCCCCATGAGATTCCTAGGAATTTTGTGTCTCACCTGTTTGAGGTGTAATCATTTTTTTCATGTGTTATTGAAAACTTTTTAATAAGCTCCGCCTGCATTTCAAGCTAACATTTAAATGTCCATCCTGACAGAAATCTGTTCATACAAATAACACAATTTTCCCCCACACAAACACAAACACACACAGATACATTATTTGTATCTTTAGGCAATTTGAACTATGTTCAGACTGTACTCTGGGAAATCCCCTCTTGTTATGCCTCCAAATATTTCCCTCAAGCAGTAAGAGTAGGTATTGTCTGTTGGTGATGAGTCACTTCTTCTGAGCGTGCTTTTGTTTCAATACATTTTAACCTTTACACCTGAGGGGTTTTTCGCTAAAAGGTTTAAGTTATATTTTATTGGAGCAAGACATGAGAATGGATAGTCATTCAATGGTCAGGGGAAAGAGGAATGTCCTCTTAATTTCTTCAGTAAGTTCTGTTCACAGGATTTTTTTTGTAGAATATACCTTTATTATTCCCCGCAAACCCTACCACCCTTCCCCCAATTGGAGTAAACTAATAAACAAAGACATTTAGGCTTCTACCTTCAGTTTATACTTATTATACACATTTTACAGACACAATCTATTTTACAAGAGTTATTTTGTTTGTTTTTAGTCTTTCCTCTATTTCTGATGTCCATCCAGTTTGATTTCTATTTGTAACTGTGCTATTTCACAACATTTCTGAACCTATATACATTTTACAGACCCTGTATGTTTTACATTTGTTATCTTGTTATTAGTCCCACCCTTCAGCTCCATTCAACCCCTCCCATCTATCTCTCAACACCATCCATTTTGGATTTCTATTTGCCATATATTTTTCAACTGTGCTGTGATGCTTCACAACAGTACTGAACCTTTCTATTCTCATAGCTTCTACAGATTGTCAATTAAAGATACATTTTTGTTTTTGCTAAAATAATGATTATATTATTGATCGATTGACTATGGCTTTTCAAATCACCCAGTGTTGCCATCTGCAGCGTTAGTTCTAGGTAAATGTTGCAATTCTTCAGCCATTCCTGGACCTGTAACCAAAAAACGAGCTACATATGGACAGTATCAAAATAAATGATCTAATGACTCTGCCTCCTCAAAGCAAAATCTGCAGAGCTGGGAAGATTGTATCCCACATATATATAATATTCTATTGGTTGCAAGAATTTTGTATAATAATTTAAATTGAAAAGTTTTGAATCCGGGATAGTTTTTTGCGTGTCAATTCATAAACCACGTGCCATGGAATCAGTACATCGAAAATCTCTTCCCAACTATTTTGCAACTTATATCACAGCTGTCAATTTTGCTCCTTAAATGAAACTGAAACAATTTTCTTTAACCATTTATGTTATTTAATGCAGGGCCGACAGATAAGTTCCTTACTTTTTCCCCCTTCCACTTGCCTCTTCTATTTTTCTGGTAATGCAGCAATTAGTTGGTTGTAATTTGGGGTAGAACAGACATTCCCATGTCTGTGTTAGCTGCATGTGTGACAACTCCACCAGTCCTATTTATGATACATTATTTTTAAATGATAAATACTTATTTTTTTTATCAATTGGTGTATTTGAGTTTAACCACTATTTGTTGTATTATTTGTTCTGTCTTTTCAGGTGGATTAAACTGAAATGAAATCATACCCGCAAAACACCAGTCTCAACATCAAGAGTGAAGAGGTGATTCCGGGATGCTAGCCTTCTAGGCAGAGTGTCTGTGTTCATTTGCACATCTTAATCTTTTATTTTTATTGGCCAGTCTGAGATATGGCTTTTTCTTTGCAACTCTGCCTAGAAGGCCAGCATCCCAGAGTTCTTCACTGTTGACATTGAGACTGGTGTTTTGCAGGTGCTATTTAATGAAGCTGTCAGTTGAGGACTTGTGAGGTGTCTGTTTCTCAAACTAGACATTCTAATGTACTTGTCCTCTTGCTCAGTTGTGCACCGGGGCCTCCCACTCCTCTTTCTATTCTGGTTCGAGCCATTTTGCACTGTTCTGTGAAGGGAGTAGTACACGGCATTGTACGAGGTCTTCAGTTTCTTGACAATTTCTTGCATGGAAAAGCAAAAAAAAAAAAAAAATTCTCAGAACAAGAATAGACTGACGAGTTTCAGAAGAAAGTTCTAGCTACCTGTAGTTTCTAGCTACCTGTAATCGAACCCACAAATGCTGATGCTCCAGATACTAAACTAGTCTAAAGAAGGCCAGTTTTATAGCTTCTTTAATCAGAACAAGCAGAACCCATCCAACTTGAAGGAGCTGGAGTAGTTTTGCCTTGAAGAATGGCCAAAAATCCCAGTGGCTAGATGTGCCAAGCTTATAGAGCTTACATACCCCAAGAGACTTGCAGCTGTAATTGCTGCAAAAGGTGGCCCTACAAAGTATTGACTTTGGGGAGGTGAATAGTTATGCACGCTCAAGTTTTGTTTTTTTGTTTTATTTCTCGTTTGTTTCACAATAAAAAAATATTTATTTTGCATCTTCAAAGTGGTAGGCATGTTGTGTAAATGCCAAGGGGGTGAATACTTTCGCAAGCCACTGTATATAAAGTGCTTTAATTTCTAAATGGTAAAACATATGTATAACAATACCCTCAAATAAAATGTAACGTTCTGTATCCCTACCTCATATGAAATCTCAAATCCCAAATGCTAGAGTACAAGGCCACATTAACAATTTTAGCTTCACTGTCCAAATGCATATGGAGGAGAGTGTATATAAATCATCATCCCCCTTCTCCCTGCCATTTACTTTGTTTTAAGCCTGTTGGGAATTTCCTCCTGTGTCATAGAGGTAATTACTAGGGACTGTCGAGTGGCATCACCAACAGGAAACTGTGTTTTCAGATCGCCTCCACGGTCTCAGAATCTTGACTGCCTCAGTGTAAAACATAGAGGTGTCTCTCAAACCTGTTCTATAGGTTGTAGAGGCAGATATAGCCCACTGTCTATGCTGTGCTTCTGTACATAAAGTTACATAGTACATTGATGTGAGTTCTCTTTTAAATGCAGTGGATAAAGACAAGGGTGGAGGCGAGACATTTGAACTCCAGGGCAGGCTAAAGACTTTTCTAGGTAGGCAAATTCAAAATGTGCTCTTCAGTCTCACCCTCTGACTGCTGCACCTAACAGCATATGTACCATTTCTTGGAACGTGGTTGGTTTTGTATGGAGGCCAATTTTGGCTGGGAGAACCAGAAAGAGGTGAAGTGAAGGCATTTGTCTACAGTGTAGTAATTATTTTGTGTAAGATTTCAAAGTGGTTAGATGGCATACTTTTACGTTTTGTGTCTATTACATGTGTTGATATCCATAAGCATCCGTCACTCCCAGAGTTAATCATTTACAGTACCAGTCAAAAGTTTGGACACCTACTCATGCAAGTTTTTTTATTTTTTTTATTTTTTTTTAAAATGTGTACTATTTTCTGTTGTCGAATTACACTGAAGACCTCAAAACTATGAAATAACACATTTCGAATCATGTAGTAACCAAAAAAGTGACAGCTTTGCACAATCTTGGCATTCTCTCAACCAGCTTCATGAGGTAGTCACCTGGAATGCATTTCAATTAACAGGTTTGCCTTGTTAAAAGTTAATTTGTGGAATTTCTTTCCTTAATACCTGTTATGCCTATGGGTTCCCATGCGGGAACTACACCCGCTCGTTGAGCTGAAACGGTGGCGCAGGGAATGCAAAAATATTCTTAGAAATATTTAACCTCCACACATTAACAAGTCCAATACCTCAAATGAAAGATAAACACCTTGTTCATCTACCCAGCATGTCAGATTTTTAAAATGTTTTACGGCGAAAACACACCACATATTTATATTAGACCACCACCAAAACAAAGAAAAAACGCAGCCATTTTGTAGAACAAAAGATACAATCACAAAAGCAGGATTAAAAGAAAAATCATTCACTAACCAATCAGTTATGTTGTGACAAGGTATACAGAAGATAGCCCTATTTGGTAAAAGACCAAGTCCATATTATGGCAAGAACAGCTAAAATAAGCAGAGAAATGACAGTCCATCATTACTTTAAGGCATGAACAGTCAATCTGGAAAATGTAAATAACTTTGAAAGTTTCAAGTGCAGTCGCAAAAACCATCAAGTGCTATGATGAAACTGGCTCTCATGAGGACCGCCACAGGAAAGGAAGACCCAGAGTTATCTCTGCTGCAGAGGATAAGTACATTAGAGTTACCAGACTCAGACATTGCAGCCCAAATAAATGCTTCAGAGTTCAAGTAACAGACACATCTCAACATCAACTGTTCAGAGGAGACTGCGTGAATCAGGCCTTAGTGGTCGAATTGCTGCAAAGAAACCACTACTAAAGGACACCAATAAGAAGAAGAGACTTGCTTGTGCCAAGAAACACGAGCAATGGACATTAGACCGGTGAAAATCTGTCCTTTTGGTCTGATGAGTTGCGATTTTTAGTTTGCCTTTGTGAGACGCAGAGTAGGTGAACGGATGATCTCTGCATGTGTGGTTCCGATTGTGAAGCATGGAAGAGGAGGTGTGATGGTGTGGGAGGGCTTTGCTGGTGACACTGTCAGTGATTTATTTAGAATTCAAGGCACACTTAACCAGCATGGCTACCACAGCCTTCTGCAGCGATACGCCAAGCCATCTGGTTTGCTCTTAGTGGGACTATCATTTGTTTTTCAACAGGAAAATGACACAAAACATACCTCCACGCTGTGTAAGGGCTATTTGACCAAGAAGGAGAGTGATGGAGTGCTACATTCGATGACCTGGCCTCCACAATCACCTGACCTCAACCAAATTGAGATGGTTTGGGATGAGTTGTACCACAGCATGAAGGAAAAGCAGACAAGTGTTCAGCATATGTGGAAACTCCAAGACTGTTGGAAAAGCATTCCAGGTTAAGCTGGTTAAGAGAATGCCAAGAGTGTGCAAAGCTGTCAAAGGCAAAGGGTGGCTACTTTGAAGAATCTCAAAGTGTTAAACAGATCTAAATATTTTATGGTTTACTGTATGATTCCATATGTGTTATTTCATAGTTTTGATTTATTCACTATTATTCTACAATGTAGAAAACTCAACTATATCAACTATATTTGGGAGAAGGTTGAAACACACATAAAACATTCATGGACATTTAGCTAGCTTGATGTTGCTAGCTAATTTGTCCTGAGATATAGACATGTCCATTTTTTTTTTACATTTATTTTTTTTTATTATTTTTTTTGCTGGATCTTTGTAGAATTTTGACCCATTTTTGAGTCACACAAAATCGTGTGTTCTCTACTCTGACAATTAATCCATAGGGGAAACCTAGTTAGTTTCTAGTAATCTCTCCTAGTCTTCTTCTATGGATTTTTTTATGGCGGTTGGCAACCAACTTTTTCAGGTGCATTACTGCAACCTACTGAAGTGTGGACCTTGTTCATCTGTCAATCACCCACGTGTATGTGTGTGGGGAGAGGTGGGACTTGACAGCGCCTCAAGTGTCTAAAATAGAACCATGTTCTATGTTAGCGCCTGGTAACGTTTGGATGAAATTATTGAATAAGATGTATGTGTACATTTATTTTGCAACGCTCTCCCATACAACACAGGCGGTGTGGTCAGCATATAACCCTTTGTCAAAATCTGAGCCATGTGTAAAACTGTTTTCATTCAGCATTTCTTTCATGTATTCATTTGGTTGATGCATCACTCAGAAATTGTTTACCATTTTTAATGGCATATTCCACTGTTTTGAATGCTGTGTGTTTATGTGTGATTTGCATGTGTGTGTTTTTTGACGTATGAGTGACACACTTCCCCCCTAGAGAAAGTGTGTGACTAACCTCATTTGGTTAATTCATCACTCAGAAATTGTTTACCATTTGGACTGGGATTTTCTTAACTGTTTCGAAGGATGTGTGTGTTGTTTTCGTTGTTGCAAAAGTGACTAATTTTCCCCCTAGAGAAAGTGTCTGAATAACCACATGAGAAACAAAGCACAAAGTGACAGTAACACTCTAGCTCCTAACTGTCACTCAGTCAAGGTATGACTGAACTAGCTACACAGGCCAAGAGCCAATAAACCCGAGAGCACATTTTAGATTTGACAAGATTATTATTTAATTTTTTTAAACACTACCATACTATGTAAGCAGTCTGGCACACTAGGCTATCGTTCTAATAGCTTGTCTAAAACGTGTCTCCCTCTAAAAAGGACATTGGTGTTGTCTTTGCAGATCTGTAACTACCAGGGGTTGGCACGTGTGGTGGTACAGCTGGTGACCAACTCTAAAGATGCCCACCTCCATGCCCACAGTTTGGTGGGCAAGCAGTGTGACAAAGGCATCTGCATCACAGACCAACAGCCCAAAGACTCCAGCATCAGGTGTGTCTCCACCGCTCTCTCTAGTTAGCGTTGCGCATTAACACACACTAGGGCTGGTAAGGTAATTGTATAAACATGTAACCAACAAAAATATGCCAAAATCCGACCTGAATCGCCACTCTGTCTGCTGAATTTAGCTATCCAATGTCATTATTGGTGAGTGTGGACATTTTCAGTATTCAGACGCCTTGACTTTTTCCACATTTCGTTACGTTACAGCCTTATTCTAAAATTGATAACATTTTAAATACATTTAATCGTCAATTTATGCACAATAACCCATCATGACAAAGTTAAAACAGGTTATTTGACATTTTTGTCTATATAAGGTCCCACAGTTGACAGTGCATGTCAGAGCAAAAACCAAGCAACGAGGTCAAAGGAATTGTCCATAGAGCTCCGAGACAGGATTGTGTCGAGGCACAGATCTGGGGAAGGGTATCAAAAAATGTCTGCAGCATTGAAGGTCCCCAAGAACACAGTGGCCTCCATCATTCTTAAATGGAAGAAAGTTGGAACCACCAAGGCTCTCCCTCGAGCTGGCCGCCCGGCCAAACTGAGCAATCAGGGGAGAAGGGCCTTGGTCAGGGAGGTGACCAAGAACCCAATGGTCACTCTGACAAGAGTTCAAGAGTTCCTCTGATGAAACCAAGATTTAATTGTTTGGCCTGAATGCCAAACATCATATCTGGAGGAAACCTGGCACCATCCCTACGGTGAAGCATGGTAGTGACAGCATCATGCTGTGAGAATGTTTTTCAGAGGCAGGGACTTGGAGACTAGTCAGGATCGAGGGAAAGATGAAGGGAGAAGGGTACAGAGAGATCCTTGATGAAAACCTGCTCCAGAGCGCTCAGGACCTCCGACTGGGGCGAAGGTTCACCTTCCAACAGGACAACGACCCTAAGCACACAGCCAAGACAACGCAGGAGTGGCTTCGGGACAAGTCTCTGAATGTCCTTGAGTGGCCCAGCCAAAGCCCGGACTTGAACCCGATCAAACATCTCTGGAGAGACCTGAAAATAGTTGTTCAGCGACGCTCCCCATCCAACCTGACAGAGCTTGAGAGGATCTGCAGAGAAAAATGGTATAAACTCCCCAAATACAGGTGTGCCAAGCTTGTAGTGACATATCCAAGAAGACTCAAGGCTGTAATCCCTGCCAAAGGTGCTTCAACAATGTACTGAGTAATGGGTCTGAATACTTGTAAATGTCATTTTTGTTTAAAAATAATGTACGAACATTTCTAAAAACTTGTTTTTGTTTTGTCATTAGGGGATATTGTGTGTAGATTGATGAGGGAACATTCAATTTGAGAATAAGACTGTAACGTAATAAAATGTGGAAAAAGTCAAGGGGTCTGAATATTTCCGAATGCACTGTATAAGCAAAAGTGAAAAACGAATTTGAGATCAAATAGGCTAGCAAACGTCAGGTCTATGTACATAACCCAGAGGCATGACCACTGCACGTGATAGATTGACCCACTAGAGGACAGAAGATTTACCTGCCTTAATTTTGCAAACCATTAACCAAAATTCCATGATCTTCACAGCCCTAACACACACCACCGACAGAACCAGTTAGCTTACCGGTAATGAGTATGTTTAACACCTTTAACTGTTTGCTTATTGACAACATTGCAGAAATGTCTGGACATCCTATAGGGCCATCATGGATCCTTCCTTTGAGATCATATGTAATGATGTGATTTCTGACTTAGGGTTTCCCCATCTAACTTGAATTGACCTTATGGTGTTATATCTTGCAGTAATTCTTAAAAATGTACCACATGTAAATTAGACATTCCTTGTGACAGTTTCCCCAACCTGGGCATCCTCCATGTGACCAAGAAGAATGTGAGTAAGACACTGGAGGACCGCATGACTGAGGCCTACCGGATGGGCTACAACTGTGGCATTGTCATCCACCCCGAGATAGACGCCATCCAGGGAGAGGTTCGCATCCCCCGGGAGCTCACTGGTCAGTCACCTTTAAGACAATTTGATTGAATTAATGTATTTCTGCAGAGCACTAAGAATATTTGTTGTTTTGCATATATATGAATATATACGCATCGCCAACTTCACACTCAACCTTCGTGTGTGTGTCTGCCTTCAGATCACCAGAGAAGCATGATCTGCAGTGCAGCAACCAAGCAGGCTAAAGAGATGGACCTAAGCGTGGTGCGCCTCATGTTCACAGCCTTCCTCCCAGATAGTGACGGGGGCTTCTCCCGTAGACTGGACCCCGTCATATCAGACCCCATTTTCGACAGCAGTAAGTCACTAACAGCCACCTCGTCACTAAGCACCAAATCAACTACAGTTCTGGTGAAAATGTGCCCGTTGACATCAATGCATGATTTATGAAAAAAAAGATTAGGCCATTAGTGCTGTGTTTCCCAGTGTGCTGTGACCTCAACAAGACAACGGTTCTAGCTAGCTAGCTGAAACAGTCTTTAGCCATGACCCAATAAGAACTGTCTGTGCTCCACCATTTTGTTTCTTCTTTACATTATCAGTGAAGGATGTTCCATTACCCTTCACGAAGTCCATCAATGACAAAGGTCCCCCACCTCACCATAGACACACACCATATTAGGATACATAGTACCCAGTAGTGCCTCAGCTTAATGAAGCTCAGGAAGGAACTACTGTTTGAACAAATGAATAGAACCATTATTGTGCCTCTCAATACTGAATTCATGTAATTAGTCACTGAGTTTAAGATGTATTGAAGTAAAAACCACATCAGTGTGCACTGGTTTCATTTTCCTAGCTCTGTTCTTCCGCTACGTCACGTTTCTTACTCGGCTTCCTCTCGCAGGCTGAAACTAGGCCTTCAATTTCATTTTGATGCCTGCCCTTTACTGTGTGAAAGCATCCACACAGTTTGTGTCAAGTCTTTTTTTTCCACATTTGGTGTCTCTGTGGTTTTTTGAAATTAGAAAATATTTTTGAAGAGAAACAAGTAAAATAGTGGTTCCAGTTTGATAACAATGGGCAATTTCAAGGATTTACAAGGAATCCAATATGAATTATGCACAGTAAAGAGAAAAGTGTTTTCGTTACAGTGCCTTCAAAGTATTCACACCTCTTAACTTTTTCCACATTTTGTTTATGTGTTTATGAGGCCTGAATTTAAAATGAATTACATTTTGATTTTTGTCACTGGCATACACCCCCATAATGTCAAAGAGAAAAATGGTTTTAGAAACGTTTACAAATGTATTAAAAATGAAAGGCTGAAATGTCTTGAGTCAATAAGTATTATACCCCTTTGATATGGCAAACCTAAATAAGTTCAGGAGTAAACATTTGCATGGATCCACTCTGTGTGCAATAATAGTGTTTAACATGATTTTTGAATGACTGCCTCCTCTATGTACCCCACACATACAATTTATTTAAGGTCCCTCAGTCGAGCAGTGAATTTCAAACACAGATTCAACCAAAAAGACCAGGGAGGTTTTCCAATGCCTTGCAGGGAATTGGTAGATGGGTACTTTTTTTATTTAATTTTTTTAAAGCTGACATTAAATATCCCTTTGAGGGCCTCCCGGGTGGCGCAGTGGTTAAGGGCAGAGACTCTGGGTTCGCGCCTAGGCTCTGTCACAACCGGCCGCGACCGAGAGGTCTGTGGGGCGACGCACAATTGGCCTAGCGTCGTCCGGGTTAGGGAGGGTTTGGCCGGTAGGGATATCCTTGTCTCATCGCGCTCCAGCGACTCCTGTGGCGGGCCGGGCGCAGTGCACGCTAACCAAGGTTGCCAGGTGCACAGTGTTTCCTCCGACACATTGGTGCGGCTGGCTTCCGGGTTGGATGCGCGCTGTGTTAAGAAGCAGTGCGGCTTGGTTGGGTTGTGTATCGGAGGACGCATGACTTTCGACCTTCATCTCTCCCGAGCCCGTACGGGAGTTGTAGCGATGAGACAAGATAGTAGCTACTAACAATTTGAAGCCACGAAATTGGGGAGAAAAGGGGGGTAAAATTCACACACAAAAAAATAAAAAATAATATCCCTTTGAGCATGGTGAAGTTATTAACTACACTTATATCAATACACCCAATCACTACAAAGATACAGCGTCCTTCCTAACTCAGTTGCTGGAGAGGAAGAAAACTGCTCCGGGATTACATCATGAGGCCAATGGTGACTTTAAAACAGTTAAGAGTTTAATGGCTGTGATAGGAGAAAATGGAGGCTGGAGCAACAACATTGTAGTTACTCCACAATACTAACCTAATTGACAGAGTTAAAAGAAGGAAGCCTGTACAGAATAAATATATTAATTCTGTTTACAACAAGGCTCTAAAGTAATACTGCAAAAATGTGGAAAAGCAATTAACTTTTTGTTCTGAATACAAAGTGTTATGTTTGGGGAAAATCCAATACAACACATTACTGAGTACCACTCTCCATATTTTCAAGCATAGTGGTGGCTGCATCATGTTATGGGTATGCTTTTAAACATTAAAGGACTGGGAAGTTTTTTAGGATAACATTTTTTACGGAGTGACGCTAAGCACAGGCAAAATCCTAGAGGAAAACCTGGTTCAGTCTGCTTTCCACCATACACTGACAGATTAATTCACCCTTCAGCAGGACAATAACCTTAAACACAAGGCCAAATGTACACTGGAGTTGCTTACCAAGAAGACATGTTCCTGAGTGTCCGAGTTACAGTTTTGACTAAAATCTGCTTGAAAATCTATGGCAAGACCTGAAAATGGTTTTCTATCAATGATCAACAACCAATTTTGAGAATTTTGAAAAAAGTAATGGGTAAATGTTGCACAATCCAGGTGTGGAAAGCTGTTTGAGACTCACAGCTGTAATCGCTGCAAAAGGTGCTTTTACAAAGTATTGACTCGGGTATGAAAACAAACATTTCTAAAAAAACAAAAACATGTTTTCACTTTGTCATTATGGGGTATTGAGTGTAGATGGGTGAGATTTATTATTTTTTAAACCATTTTGAATTCAACCTGTCATAAAACAAAATGTTAAGGTGTTTGAATACTTTCTGAAGGAAGTGTACCTATTAGCTGTCAATGAATGAGAAGTAACGGTATTCTGCCTGCACTAAACAGAAGATCTGAGTTCCCTTATTCTGTTTGTAGAAGCTCCTAATGCATCCAACCTGAAGATTGTGCGGATGGACCGCACAGCTGGCTGTGTGACAGGAGGAGAAGAGGTCTACCTGCTCTGTGACAAGGTCCAGAAAGGTACAGTATGTGACTGGAATGGATTTGTCATCTATGATCCCGAGTGTGATTTATCACCGTTATCATGAAGATAATGTAGTCTAAAGCAACACGTAGTCAACACGTAGTCTGGAGCAACACGCAGTCTGAAGCCACATGCAGTCTGAAGCAACATGTAGTCAACACATAGTCTGAAGCAACATGTCGTCTGAAGCAACACATAGTCTGAAGCCACATGCAGTCTGAAGCAACATGTAGTCAACACATAGTCTGAAGCCACATGCAGTCTGAAGCAACATGTAGTCAACACATAGTCTGAAGCAACATGTCGTCTGAAGCAACATGTAGTCAACACGTAGTCTGAAGCACTATCTCTCCGGCTCTTAGTTCTGTGTGACATCGTCAGACTGTTCAAGAAGGAAGTCCTCCGGCCTGCTTTTCCAGGAAGAGGTTTATAGCGGTGTATTGTCCTCTCTCTACCTTTTTGTTTTAGCCGTATTGGCCTGTTGGCAAAACGTCAACAAACCTGGAATGCAAGATCCTCTCTTGGGACAGAAGTTCAAGTCTTTTTTTGGGCTCTGCTGTTTGACCACCAAACAAAAGGCCTCATCTCAAGTCTATTTCTACCTTTTTATTTATTTATTTTATTTAACCTTTATTTAACAAGGCAAGTCAGTTAAGAACAAATTCTTATTTACAATGACAGCCTACCAAAAGGCCTCCTGTGGGGACGGGGGCTGGGATAAAATGCACATCACGACAAGAGAGACACCACAACACTATATAAAGAGAGACCTACGACAACAACATAGCATGGCAGCAACACATGAAAACACAGCATGATAGCAGCACAAAACATGGTACAAACATCATTAAAACTCGTTTTTCAACCACTCCACAAATTTCTTGTTAGCAAACTATAGTTTTGGCAAGTTGGTTAGGACATCTACTTTGTGCATGACACAAGTAATTTTTCCAACAATTGTTTACAGACAGATTATTTCACTTAGAATTCACTGTATCACAATTCCAGTGGGTCAGAAGTTTACATACACTAAATTGACTATGCCTTTAAACAGCTTGGAAAATTCCAGAAAATGATGTCATGGCTTTAGAAGCTTCTGATAGGCTATTGACATAATTTGAGTCAATTGGAGGTGTACCTGTGGATGTATTTCAAGGCCTACCTTCAAACTCAGTGCTTTTTTGCTTGACATCATGGGAAAATCAAAAGAAATCAGCCAAGACCACAAGTCTGGTATCTATATCCACAGTAAAAACGAGTCCTCTATCGACATAACCTGAAAGGCCACTCGGCAAGGAAGAAGCCACTGCTCCAAAACCGCCATAAAAAAGCCAGACTACGGTTTGTAACTGCACATGGGGACAAAGATCGTACTTTTTGGAGAAATGTCCTCTGGTCTGATGAAACAAATATAGAACTGTTTGGTCATAATGACCATCGTTATGTTTGGAGGAAAAGGGGGGATGTTTGCAAACTGAAGAACACCATCCCAACCGTGAAGCATGGGGGTGGCAGCATCATGTTGTGGGGGTGCTTTGCTGCAGGAGGGACTGGTGCACTTCACAAAATAGATGGCATCATGAGGATGGAAAAGTATGTGGATATATTGACGCAACATCTCAAGGCATCAGTTAGAGTTAAAGCTTGGTCGCAAATGGGTCTTCCAAATGGACAATGACCCCAAGCATACTTCCAAAGTTGTGGCAAAATTACTTAAGGACAACGAAGTCAAGGTATTGGAGTGGCCATCACAAAGCCCTGACCTCAATCCCACAGAACTGAAAAAGCGTGTGCGAGCAAGGAGGCCTACAAACCTGACTCAGTTACACCAGCTCTGTCAGGAGGAATGGGCCAAAATTCACCCAACTTATTGTGGGAAGCTTGTGGAAGGCTACCCGAAACATTTGACCCAAGTTAAAAAATGTAAAGGCAATGCTACCAAATACTTATTGAGTGTATGTAAACTTCCGACCCACTGGGAATGTGATGAAAGAAATAAAATATTAATTAAATCATTCTCTCTACTATTATTCTGACATTTCACATTTTTAAAATAACGTGGTGATCCTAACTGACCTAAGACGGAATCGTTACTAGGATTAAATGTCAGGAATTGTGAACAATGAGTTTAAATGTATTTGGCTACGGTGTATGTAAACTTTTGACTCCAACTGCAGGTAGAGGAGACAATACATCATGCGAAGATAATGTTCTATACACTGCTCTTTACAGGAAACCTACTGATCGTAACAGTTTGTTGTGGGCCGATAGTTGTCACCCACTTGCCTTGAAAAACAGTTTGCCCTACAGCCAATTCTGTCGAATCAAAAGAATTAGCAAAAAACACTCAGGTTTCGACAGAAAGAAAATTCAAGGAGAGGGGCTACAAAAATGGTCAGATTAATGCTGCCATTGAGAAAATTCAAAACAAAACGAGACATGACCTTTTTTATGGTCAGTCTCGCAAAAATAAGCATTCTTGCGCTCTAACTATTCAAAGTGCGCTGAACAAATTAAGGGAATCGTTCACAAACATTGGCACATTCTAAGATCCGATGACGGTATCGTGTTTTCAGACCCTCCCTTGATCGTATTCTCGCTGGGCAGGAATCACAGAGATCAACTGGTAATCTCTGATTTACCACCCCAACAACAACCCTGGAATGCAAGATCCTCTTTTGGGACCTCAGTTTGTCTTTTTTTGTGCTCTGCTGTTTGACCTCCAAACAAAGGGCCTCATCTCGAGTCTATTTCTACCTTTTTTATTTAACATGGCAAATCAGTTAAGAACAAATTATTTACAATGACAGCCTACCAAAAGGCCTCCTGTGGGGACAGGGATGGGATTCAAAATGTAGGACAAAACACACGACAAGAGAGACAACACGACATAAAGAGAGTCCTAGGACGACAACATAGCATAGCAGCAACACATGATAACACAGCATGGTAGCAACACAACATGGCAGCAGCACATGGTAGCAGCACAAAACAGGGTACAAACATTGTTGGGCACAGACAACAGCACAAAGAGCAAGTAAGTAGAGACAACAATACACCACGCAAAGCAGCCACATCTGTCAGTAAGAGTGTCCACTCGCTGTATCATGCTTTGCAGAGTCCATCAGTGGTATACTACTCCAGCCCTTCAGTCTTTTGTTCCAGCCCAGTTCTAAGACACTTCATTCAGACAAAACATACTGAAGATCACGATTTTAGTCGATTCTTTGAAATATTAGTGTTGGGTTGGAGCAAAGGTCTGCACACCCAGCAGCTCTCCCAGGACTTGAGTTTTCTTGTCAAGGACATGTACGGTGCAGCTAAAACATTCCAATAGGATATTCAAATACTTCTGTAGTTGTGTGTCAGTAGTGGGTGGCACCACTTCCTTGTTATCTTCTATTATCCTCCAATATCTTTCACGTCACCAGTTTGTTCTTTTACTCCTAGTTTGAAAGTGGTGTTGTGACCGTGTACCGTTTCCCCTGTCATTACAGATGACATCCAGGTGCGCTTCTATGAGGATGACGAGACAGGGCTGACATGGGAGGCCTTTGGGGACTTCTCCCCCACTGATGTCCATCGACAGGTCCGTGACACACAATAAAGTCTGTTTATATGTCCTCCCCTGTAACAGTACTATAACCTAACCACTGGTAAAATCTCCACTCCCTTCCACAGTTTGCCATTGTTTTCAAGACCCCCAAATACAGAGACCTGAACCTCCAGAAGCCCACCTCAGTGTTTGTGCAGCTGAAGCGTAAATCGGACAACGAGACGAGCGAGCCCAAGCCTTTCACCTACCACCCACAGATCATAGGTGAGCCGGTCTGAAACACCCCCAGACCTGGTCCTGGAGTCCCCCTCCCCTGTGCATGCTGGTCTCTATCCCAACCCACTATAGTTTGTGCCATTCTTATGGCACGGGGTTCAAATTGGACATAACCCACTCTTCTGTCAACTGTCATGTCAATCGGCTCATCTTGCCCCTGGTCTTCATCCTCAGATAAGGAAGAGGTGCAGAGGAAAAGACAGAAGACCCTGCCTAATTTCCAGGACTACAGCGGCCAAGGTGGAGCAGGGGGCATGTACCGGGGACCAGGGGGAGGAGGCTCCGCTACAGGGGGAGGACCCGGCTCAGGGGGAGGAGGTACACCCAAAAATGTTTCTGATGAGTCGTTATTTTTACACAGAAGGAATGTGATTTTAAGATGAACGAGACAAGCCATGTAAACTTCAAATGGGAAATTTCTCAAAGTTCTTCACACGAGACGAAGTACAAGTTCAAAAGCTTTACTGTCTATTTAGGCTAAAAGGAAATGTAAAACCACTTAAAAAGAACAACTTTTTTTTATCTTTTAGGTTACTTCCAGGCCTATTCCACCTACAATAACTACGGCACCGGCTATAGCGCTGGCTTTTCCCCTGGCATGAGTGGTGGCGGGGCGGGCATTAAACATGGTGAGCGTGTTTGTCTGTCTGCAATTCCATTTAAGTTCAGGATAGGAATGAAGCTCAACCATGTTCCCTCGACACAGCTACACAGGGCAGAGCGGAGGACAGCGGTGATGACTGCGACATGGGCGATGACCCGTCCTCGGCAGTGGTGGCGGACCGAGCCCAGTCGGAGGAGGATGCCTCTGCCGGGGAGACAAGTGAGGAGAGAGGGGCTGGTGTGGAGCTAGGACCAGGGGACAGGACTGGCGGTGTGCCCAACAGGGAAATTAGTATAGTGATTAGCCAGAGTGGGCCACTGGACAAGGAAACAGACCACTGTACTTGTCAGTGTAGGACTGTGTGTTGGAGGCCAGGGTAGTTAATGACAGTGGTTTTGTGTCCAGAATGCATGCTGGAGGCTAGGCTGGTGGATGTGGCTGAGAGGCAGGCTGAAGCCCTCTTCCATTACGCCGTCACTGGAGACGTCCGCTACCTGCTGGCTCCACAGCGCCACCTCATGACGGCTCAGGACGAGAACGGCGACACGTACGCCCCCCCCAACCTATCACTTCAGACCTAATCATAACATAAACATAATTCTGACTTTCACTGCATTTGTCTAACTTTTTTTAACTGCATTGATTTGCTTCCATCTTGTGTCCATCAGCATTCAGCTTTGCATTGATGCCAATGGGAAATATAACCCTGATATGGCATAGTTTCTACAGTAGCACATGCCAATCTGGACTTGTCCTCTGTTTTTCCAGTGGTCTCCATCTAGGGGTGATCCACAGCCAGACAGACGCAGTCAGGAGTCTAGCCCAGGTGCTCTCTGCCCTGCCTGGAGAGGAGGTCCTCAACATGAGGAATGACCTCTACCAGGTAACAAACACGTACACTAACAAGCCTTGTGTTTCTGTGGTGATCTTAATCCGTCTGTGACAGAGCAGGCAGTAATATCCTATATTTGTGTCCCTCTATCCCAGACTCCTTTGCACCTAGCGGTAATAACCCAGCAGAAGGAGGCGGCCGAGGCCCTCGTATTGGCTGGGGCTGATGTCACTCTGTCTGATCGCCACGGAAACACAGCTCTACACCTGGCCACTCAGCAGAAGGAGGGAGGGATGGTGGGATTTCTACTAAGACACAGAGAGGTGGTGGAACTAGTGGACCTCCCCAACACAGCAGGTACAACACACTCCTATACACACAGACACATGCATAGTAGAAAGTGAAGAGTCAACTAGAGCATGACAGTGCTTTTGTCCTCCAGGATTTTGCTCCCTCCACCTGGCTGTGCTGGCCAATAGCCTATGTTCCCTCAGGGACCTCTTGGTGAGCGGGGGCAATGTGGAGGGCCAGGAGAGGAGCTGCGGCCGCACGGCACTCCACTTGGCCACTGAGCTGGACAACGTCTCCCTGGCAGGCTGCCTGCTACTGGAGGTATGTACCGTAGAAGCCTTGCCTACCTCCATAACTACCATCCTGCATCTTTCTACTGGCTGGCATCTTGAGGCTAAGCAGAGTTGGGCCTGGTCAATACCTGGAAGGGAGAGCTAGAGTGTATTTAGTAAGGTGAAACTAGAACGTAACAAACTAGCACAACTCAAGTAGCCCTTTCCTTGTGACGGTGGATGGGTGTAAGCAGTGGCGATTTAAGCATGCACATCTTGGTGGGGCAAACTACATTTTTAAATAATAATTACGCATGCCAGCAAAGCCACTACACTAAACAATACATTAATTGTGTTATAATGGTGTCAACCGGTTCCCACAAACTGTTAGGGCCTACATAAAGCTGTCCTGACACCTTACCACTGCTACACCTGGTTATCAGTGGAGCCTTGTCTGGCAGCGAAACAGTTCATTCAGCCTCATTTACTGTCTTTTTAAAAAACATAGCTGATATGGCTGACTTGTTTAAACAAATGTAGTTTCTACTGACAATTGAGATGTACAAACTATGGCGTAAGGGGACGACAAGCGGATAAGAGGCAAGCCGTAATTTCTATTAAGACATTAATGAGCAAGTAGTCGATATAACTACTTGTTCAGCACTTTAGAAATGTACAGCAACAGAATTCAGGACATGAGCCGTTCTTACAGTATTCTCCCTGTACACCAAGTCAGAACCGTATGATAGATAACGGGAGCATATAAGCAACGAAAGCTCTTACAATATTCGATGATTACATTTCTCTAAAACAGGCTATAGGCTAATTAAGAGGGGAAAAGGGACCAAATGATTAGCGTGAGCCACATGGAGGTATAGATGATTACTTTCTTAGCTACAGTATACATATCTCCCTGGCATATTACATCATTTATGCAGCAGCATACAATACATATTTGGACTCACCTTCCACCTTCCACTGTTGAATTTGCGATTTCCAACTTGTTGTGTAATGTTTATGTGCAATGGCCGATGGGCACCGATACGTTCTATCTAGAATTTCTCTTCATTATTTATCGTCACGTGACAAGGATTGAAAAGAATTTGCCAGTAGATTGTCGATTTGATTCATGATGATGACTGCTAGCTAAGCTCTTGAAAGTATGATGTTGACATGATCAGTCCAATCAGAGCCACTGTACATATAACATGATTTGATGATTTGATCATTTTATCTGTGGCCAATGACCTTGAGCCTTCATGGATGGGCACTTCTCATGTCAGAATGACGGGTCGCCACTGGGTGTAAGATGTGTGTTGACAGTGTTCTCTCCCTCCGCAGGGGAATGCTGATGTGGACTGCTGCACCTACAACGGCTCCAGCCCTCTCCACATAGCAGCAGGCCGGGGCTCTGTCAAACTGACCGCTCTCCTCATGGCTGCAGGTATGAAGGCGTTTCTTCAAACTGTCCCCTTTTGTGAAAATGGCTTAGTTTGATGTCTTTGTTTTCTCTGTAACTGCTCTTTGGTAATATAGTCCTAGCTCAAAGGCAGACATGACTTGATCAATCTTTTCATGTCTAGGTGCCAATCCTCACAAAGAAAACTTTGAGCCCCTGTTCTTCAGAGAGGATGACTGCTGTGTGGATGAGGAAGAGGATGAAGGCTACATCCCAGGGATGACTCCTCTTAACATGGCTGCCACTCCTGAGGTGGGTTTCACATGCACACACTTTGATGTGTTTTCTGGAAGTCATTTTCCTCCATGTTCTGCTATCGTCTTGCAGGTATCTCACTCAACTGACTAATATTGCTACAGTCCTTTCTCACACCTTTACATGTTTACTCTAAAGATAACATGCATGTCATTTTATGACGCCGAAACTACTGACGTGAATTCACGAGCTGAAAGAACATTTCATTTTTCTCTATTTGAATGTTCGCTAAATATTCTCTCTCCTCCTTGTACTTCTAGGTGTTGGAAATTCTGAATGGCAAAGAGTACAAGCCAGAGACCACCATCCCAGTCTTCATCCCCCCTCAAGGTTGGCTCCTGCACTTCAGTTTAAACAACCCCCTTCATTGTAATCTCTAAGCCATAGGGATATACTGCTGTCTCATCTTGGTTCTTGTCCACTGTGGAGTACAGCTAACGGTGTCATGTTTCTGTAGGCGACATGCGGAGCCTGGGCTCAGACACAAAGCGGGCATTATGCCAGGCCCTTGAGTGCCAGGGGGGGAGCTGGGAGAGCCTGGCAAACACGCTGGGGCTGGGCATCCTCAACAGCGCCTTCAGACTCAGCCCCTCCCCCGCCAGCACACTGCTGGACAGCTACGAGGTACACGCACACTATCCCAACCTAAGAAAGCCGATGTTTCTCTGGAAACTTACTCCTCCTTTTCTCTGGTGTTGTGCCAGGGCACATTAATCAACATTCAGACAAAGACACGAGGGGGAAACATAGGCATTGTAAGATTATACATTTCACATTGATAGCTTATTTTTTTGCTCAGATTTCTCCCACCTTGAATTCAAGTCAGCACAGAAAATGAATTCATATGTTCTCATTGAATTTTGGGGACTTTTTTTTTTTCAACACTTCTGTTTAATTTGGACTCAATAGTTTGTCGATAAGTAACACTTCTATGCCCCTGTCTGCATTTATTTATTTTTTTATTTGACCTTTATTTAACTAGGCAAGTCAGTTAAGAACAAATTCTTATTTTCAATGACGGCCTAGGAACAGTGGGTTAACTGCCTGTTCAGGGGCAGAACGACAGATTTGTACCTTGTCAGCTCGGGGGTTTGAACTTGCAACCTTGCGGTTACTAGTCCAACGCTCTAACCACTAGGCTACCCTGTAGGTGTCCGGGGGAATGGTCATGGACCTTTTGGAGGGACTCAGGATGGTGGATAACTCCACCGCGTTGACAGTACTGCAGGGGGCACTGTGTGAAACGGAGCAGGCTCCTCTAGCTCCCCGAAGCACCACAGAGCTCTTAGGTAAGCTCAAAAAGGACTCAGCCAGTAGCTCAATGTACTATATATATATATATATATACTAGCATACCTTATAAGATTTAAATAGAATCATCTGGCATATGTCACCTGCCCTTAACCCCCTCCCCCACTTGTCTCTCAGGACGTGTCCAGGATCTGAAGCTGGACGGACAGGAGGACAGTGGCGTGTGTGACAGTGGGGTGGAGCTCTCCACAGCGTGACTGCCAGATTGGTTAATCACACATCAGGGCCCTGACCTTGTCAGGATTTCATGAGCCTTCTACTTCCTATAAGCAGGCTACAGACAATTTCTCTCTGAAAGGGACACTCTAGCAAGCTCGTCTCCTCACACATCATGCTAAATATCCTTACTTTTAATGTTTTGAAAGTGGCTTTGTATACGTAAACATAGTATGCATGTTATGTTTGCATAATGACATTTCAGGAAACCTGAATGTAATCTATTTGAATCTTGTTTGAATTAACATCATGAATGTGTTTTATTCAGGGGAAAACTGAGGCTTGGTATAAATGTGGAAAATACTTTTTTCATCATTTGTAATTTAAGAGATTATTAGATTCAAAATGATATGATCAGAAATGTTCTCCCCACACTACAGTTCATTTGGAGCATGGCGGTCAAAAATGCAGCCGATTCAAATAACCAATTTTGAGTGTGGCACTCTGGACCTTGGCAAAGCCCGAGAGAAATAAGTTCCAACACCCCCTGATTTACAAGGCGTAAGCCACTTTGGAAAAAGGTGTCTGATAAATGATATTAAATGAAAATGTCCTCCATATACAGCAGTAGTTGCCAAAAGGATAGCCCGTTATATATCCCCCACTCATAAAGTAGCTGTGGAAATATCACATGGATAGAATGGTTACAGTTGAGTGGTTTGTATTGAAACCAAGCAACCACTAATACATGCTCTTCTATCATACAACAAAGTCTAATTAAATGTCCTATGGAAGTGGTGCTACCAGTGATTTGTACGTATGATAATGGTTTATTGTAATAATCATGAAGCCTGTTAAAGCACAATCCTCAGCCTTGACTACAGTACAGAAACCACTTTTGAATAGCCTCGAGTTCATTCCTGTGTAGACAAGCTTTTCATCGTACCCCTTGACGTCTGTATGAAGTAGGGTCTAAACTCACTTTTGAAAGCCATTTGTTTATAGTAATATTTACTTTTGTTATCAATGCACTTGATTCAGTTGAATTGTTTTATCAAACGTTCATAGTCAGGTTATCAAGTTCTGCTTCAAGACCACGGTGAAGACATGTTGGAGAATGAGTGGTGCTTTATTTTCTTCATTGTTCTTTCCCATTTTGCAATTAAGTATTCAGTGAGTCATTTGGTATTCATAAACCCTCTTTTATGTTATCGACATCAGATGGACATTGAAAGATTTGTTTCAACCAAGTTTGAAGCTGTTCCAACATTTTCCTGACAACACTGGCATTTTGAGATCAATCCTAAACCAAAGGTTTAATAGGCAAGCACCGCTTCACTTTGTGTGGAGCTTCAATATTTATACCTGTACCCTGTGAAACTTTTGTATAGTCAAAGGTTTGCTTTTTAATGGGTTCTATTGTAATAGTTTTTTAATAAAATTGTTAATTGTGTGCATGTCTTTTCCTCATGTTCTAGCAGCTTCTTAGTGGTGGACAAAGGCCCGTACATATTCACGCACTTGCACAACAAGTTGGGGGAAGATGGCAAGTATCTGACCATAGAATTAGAATACTAAAATGGATATTAATCTTATGACAGTCTAAAGGTCAGCCATTGTTTGCCAGTGCTGTGATAAACTCTTAAGATATGCATTTTTATCTCCACTATGTTCTGAGAGCTAGCAACAGTTTTTGAGGAATGATACCATACATTTTTCATATTCACTTCCAACATTCCATTCAAACAATGCAGTTAATCCACAGCCTGGCTCAAATCAGTTGATGAGGCTTTTTAGACAAGTTGAATATGCAACAAGTACTAATATAGTATCATTCAAAGCTTTCCAAGAAAAAAAACATAAGACATTGAGGATCAGTTTACATTGAGGCTATTTATAGAGAAATAAAAAAAACCTGTATACAGTCATGGCCAAAAGTTTTGAGAATGACACAAATATTAATTTTCACAGTCTGCTGCCTCAGTTTGTATGATGGCAATTTGCATATACTCCAGAATGTTATGAAGAGTGATCAAATTAATTGCAAAGTTCCTCTGCCATGCAAAAGAACTGTATCCCTCCCCCCCAAAAAATTCCACTGCATTTCGGACCAGCTGACATGTCAGTGATTCTCTCGTCAACACAAGTGTGAGTGTTGACGAGGACAAGGCTGGAGATCACTCTGTCATGCTGATTGAGTTCGAATAACAGACTGGATGCTTCAAAAGGAGGGTGGTGCTTGGAATCATTGTTATTCCTCTGTCAACCATGGTTACATGCAAGGAAACATGTGCCGTCATCGTTGTTTGGCACAAAAAGGGCTTCACAGGCAAGGATATTGCACCTAAATCAACCATTTATCGGATCATCAAATACTTCAAGGAGAGCGGGTTCAATTGTTGTGAAGAAGGTTTCAGGGCGCCCAAGAAAGTCCAGCAAGTGCCAGGACCGTCTCCTAAAGTTGATTCAGCTGCGGGATCTGGGCACCACCAGTACAGAGCTTGCTCAGGAATGACAGCAGGCAGGTGTGACTGCGTCTGCACGCACAGTGAGGCAAAGACTTTTGGAGGATGGCCTGGTGTCAAGAAGGGCAGCAAAGAAGCCACTTCTCTCCAGAGAAAAACAGCAGGGAGACTGATATTCTGCAAAAGGTACAGGGATTGTACAAGAGAGCAACTTCTCACAACCATCCAGGAACAGTTTGGTGATGAACAATACCTTTTCCAGCATGATGGAGCACCTTGCCATAAGGCAAAAGTGACAACTAAGTGGCTCGGGGAAACAAAACATCAATATTTTGGGTCCATGGCCAGGAAACTCCCCAGACCTTAATCCCATTGAGAACTTGTGGTCAATCCTCAAGAGGTGGGTGGACAAAGAAAAACCAACAAATTCTGACAAACTCCAAGCATTGATTATGCAAGACTGGGCTGCCATTTGCAGAATATCAGTCTCCCTGCTGTTTTTTCTGGAGAGAAGTGGCTTCTTTGCTGCCCTTGACACCAGGCCATCCTCCAAAAGTCTTTGCCTCACTGTGTGTGCAGACGCAGTCACACCTGCCTGCTTCATGTGGCCCAGAAGTTAATTGACAGCATGCCAGGGCAGATTTCAGAGGTCTTGCATAAGAAGGGTTAACACTGCAAATATTGACTCTTTGCATCAACTTCATGTAATTGTCAATAAAATCCTTTGACACTTGTGAAATGCTTGTAATTATACTTCAGTATTTCATACTAACATCTGACAAAAATATCTAGACACTGAAGCAGCAAACTTTGTGGAAATTAATATTTGTGTCATTCTCACAACTGTACACTGTATAATAGGACAATATTTTATACAGAAAAATAAACATGCAACAATTAAGATTTTGCAGAGTTACAGTCAAGTAAAGTCAATTTTAACAAATTCATTAGGCCCTAATCTATGGATTTCACAGGCCGCAGCCATGGGTGGGCCTGGGAGGACATAGGCCCACCCAATCAGGATTTTCCCCACAAAATTAGACAATTACTGTTTGGCATCCCCTCCATCTGGACATGAAGGTCCTGGCGTGGTTACTTACGGTTGTGAGGTCGGTTGGACGTACTGCCAAATTCTCTAAAATGACATTGGAGGCAGCATGCCAATTGCATGCTCCTTCAAAACGGGAGACGTCTGTGGCATTGCGTTGTGTGACTAAACTGCACATTTCAGTTGCATTTTGTCCCCGGCACAAGGTGCACCTGTGATTAAACAGCATGATCATTACAGTTTCTTGATATGCCACACCTGTCAGGTGGATGGATTGTCTTGGCAAAGGAGAAACGCTCACTAACAGGGATGTTAAAATTTGAGAGAAATATGATTTTGCTACGTATGGAACATTCCTGGGAAACATGGAACCAACAATTTACATGAAGGTTATATTTGTATTCAGTATAATAGGGTATCTAAGTCGCTCTGGATAGGTCTGCTAAATGACCAAACTGTAAATAAACATTTACGGATTCAAAATGCAGGCATTCAGCATCCAGAGAACAGCATCCAGGTGCATCTCAATACTGATGTGGACTTGCTCTGACCAATCCAAGTCTTCAAAGATTTGCTTAAATGGATGTAAGGAGTCTAGGAAAAGACATGGCTATGATTACATCTGAAAGGCCATAGCTGCTCTAGTCATGGGGGGCATATAAATAGCCCGACAGTTGTTGAGGGGTTCTCAGCAGCATATCGTTTTCTACTTGTAGTGCAACCAGAACAGACTAACAACAACAGTCCCAATGCATCTCCATGTTCATACATTTAAAAAGTAGTTACGTTACAAAACACACCAGAATACCAGAGGGTTATTTGTTCAACTTTATTGAGAAAAAAAATTAAAGTAACCATTAAATAGCAGAGCTATTAGTTGATCGATCAGCCATAGAGCTTTGAATAACGTATTCAGTGCAAAAGCGAGAACAGTGTTGTGGATGATGGATTAACTAATGGCTCCCGTTCTAAAAACAACAAAAGGAAAAGGATTAACAAAAAAGGTGAAACTTTAAAAAGTGGACACGTTTGCTCTCAACTCTTTTCATTCTCAGCAGCACATAAACCAATTATTTATCTTATCAACATGCATAAAATGTTTGTCCTTATTTACTGCAGATATAGCTAACTTCAGCAATTCTCCATTCAAACAGTTAAGAGTAAGTGTATAATATTCACAGACCTCAGTTCTCTAACGATATTGGCAAATCTTACAAAAATGTGATTGCACCATGTTGATCCTCTCAATACAGAAATTGTGGCATTTGGAGAATCCTTATTCCTTTTAGTTGGCACTTTCTGCGCAAACTTAGAGAAATCAAGAGCTCTTCACAAAGTGGCTGTGGTTGGCTTTATACAGATACATGCTCCAATGAGAGTTCTGATCAATTAGCATCTTTTGGAAAGAAGGGGGCCACATGGAGACATTTTTCCTTGTTAAGAGCATGTAAATAAATTTATGGGGTGTGGGGGCGAAAAATATAATTACTGTTATTGGCTGATGGTAAAGTATTGCGGCCGAATGGGCAAAATAATTACAGTAATTGAAAGTTTATTCCATCTATAATGCAAGTTGTTACGACCATGACAGATTATCACATGGCATACTTCTGAGTCCATTCCCGGGCTATTCTGTTGTACCTGTGGAGATAGAACAAATCAGCAAAAAGAAAATAGACTATCATTACACAATAGACAAGGGGTGTGAAGATCAAGAACGCCATGCATTACAACACAGCAACAGGTTGGCAACTACCCAAGTTGAACTTGAGATCTACGATGTTCACACATAAAAATCCCCCATAGTCCCACCAAAATGGCATATAAACAGTCCCAGACAGTGGAAATACTGTCAGAACCAAGCCCAAATCTACCGAAGCAAAGGCAGATTTATTTAGAGCGGCCAAATATGTCTGCCTAGAGTTAGTTGAAGTGTTGTCAATAATATCACTGTCACAACCAATGGCTGTATATATCAACTGTATAAAAGCAGCGGTGGTCCCGGCCCATCGACTGAAGAGCCAGGACCACCCAATCATATTGAGCAAAAAAATATATACACTGAACAAAAAATAAAATGCAACATGTAAAGTGTTGGTCCCATTTTTCACGAGTTGACATAAATTCACATAAATGTTCCTTACGCACAAAAGGTTTTTCTCTAAAATGTTGTGCACAAATTTGTTTACATCCCTGTTAAGTGAGCATTTTCCTCCTTTGCCAAGATAATCCATCCACCTGACAGGTGTGGCATATCAAGAAGCTTATTAAACAGCATGGCCATTACACAGGTGCACCTTGTGCTGGGGACAATAAAAGGCCACTAAAATGTGCAGTTGTCACACACAAGACAATGCCACAGATGTCTCAAGTTGGAGGGAGCGTGCAATTGGCATGTTGACTGCAGGAATGTCCAACAGAGCTGTTGTCAGATAATTGAATGTTCATTTCTCAACCATAAGCTGCCTCCAACGTCGTTTTAGAGAATTTGGCAGTACATCCAACCGGCCTCACAACCACAGACCACATGTAAGCGCGCCAGCCCAAGACCTCCACATCCAGCTTCTTAACCTGCGGAAGCGTCTGAGGGTGGGGAGGTGTTTTGCGTATCATTTCATAAACCCTTTGCCATGAAATGGGTACATCGAAAATCTCTTCCCAACTATTTTGCAATGTATTTGGCACAGCTGTTAATCTTTTGGTCCTTAAATTGGTATATGTTTGTATTTATCACACTTTTCTTTAAACATTTATGTTATTTAATGCAGGGCCGCCAGACAAGTTCCTTACTTTTTTCCCCTTCCACTTGCCTCTTCCATTTTTGTGGTAATGCTGCAATAAGTTGGTTGTAATTTTGGGTAGAGCAGACATTCCCATGTCTGTGTTAGCTGCATGTATGACAACTCCACCAGTCCTATTTATGATATCATTCACTAAAATTATACCTTTAAAACATTTCATCGAAACATTATTTTTTTTTATCAATTAGTATATTTGAGTTTAACCACAATATTTGTTGTATTATTTGTTCTGTCTTTTCAGGTGGATTAACTGAAATTGCAACCAACTTTCTAAAGCTTGTTTTAAAATATGACGATATTTTGGAAATGATTTTGATTTCAAATAACCGAAAGTGAGCAGATGTATAATGTATTCTTGAAGATGGGGTGAGACATTCCTACCAATTTACAAGAGAACCAGTGGATTTAAGTATAACTTTTGTATGACTGATGCCTTTAGTGAGAGGTCTAATGCTTTAATATTTAATCATTTCTGCCCTCCTAATTCATATTCGCTATATAAATAGGCTTGTCATTCCAAATCAAATTGAATATTTTTTGTTCATATAGTTTAAAAAGCAGGTCACTAGGTGTAGGCAAAACCATAAGCAAATAGGTAAAGTGTGATATGACTAAAGATTAAATCAGGGTGATTTTTCCACAAATAGACAGGCATTTCCATGGTCGCAAGAGCTTAACTTTCTATAAACATTTATTGGAGTGAGATCATTTCTTTCTTTTGGGATTTGTATACTGAGTATGTCCACATCCCCGTTAGACCATTTTATTGGTAAACTACACATGTAATGTAAAATGTGTTTTTTTTTTTTTGTGATCCCATGCATAATATAGCACATATAATTAGGTTTTAATCCAGAGAGGTTAGCAAAACTCAGTAGAATCTTTGCATGTTGCGTTTATATTTTAGTTCAGTGTATATACACGCACTGTGTACAAAACATTAAGAACACCTGCTCTTTACATTACAGACTGACCAGGTGAATTCAGGTGAAAGCTATGATCCCTTATTGATGTCACTTGTTAAAGCCACTTCAAATCAGTATAGATGAAGGGGAGGATACTTGTTAAAGGATTTTTAAGCCTTGAGACATGGATTGTGTCTGTGCAATTCAGAGGGTGGTAGTAGGTGCCAGGCGCAACAGTTTGTGTCAATAACTGCAACGTTGTTGGGTTTTCCCACACAACAGTTTCCAGTGTGTATCAAGAATGGTCCACCACCCAAAGAACATCCAGCCAACTTGACAACTGCATTGGAGTCAACATGGGTCAGCATCCCTGTGGAAAGCTTTGGACACCTTGCCGAGTCCATGCCCTGACATATTGAAGGCAAAAGGGGGGGTGCAACTCAATATTAGGTAGATGTTCCTAATGTTTGCTATACATCTCACACAGTACCAATCAAAAGTTTGGACACCTACTCATTCAAGGATTTTTCTTTATTTTTCCTATTTCTACATTGGAGAATAATAGGGAAGACATCAAAACTATGAAATAACATGGAATCATGGAGTAACCAAAAAAAAAAAAAAAGTGTTAAACAAATCAAAATACATTTTACACTTGAGATTCTTCGAAGTAGTCACCCTTTGCCTTGACTACTTTGCACACTCTTGGCATTATCTCAACCAGCTTCATGAGGAATGCTTTTCTAACAGTCTTGAAGTAGTTCCCACATTTGCTGAGCACTTGTTGGCTGCTTTTCCTTCACTCTGCGGTCCAACTCATCCCAAACCATCTCAATTGGGTTGAGGTCGGGTGACTGGAGGCCAGGTCATCTGATCCAGCACTCCATCACTCTTCTTCTTGGTCAAATAGCCCCTACACAGCCTGGAGGTGTGTTTTGGGTCACAGAATGCTGTGGTAGCCATGCTGGTTACAGTGCCTTGCGAAAGTATTCGGCCCCGTTGAACTTTGCGACCTTTTGCCACATTTCAGGCTTCAAACATAAAGATATAAAGTTATATCTTTATGTTTGAAGCCTGAAATGTGGCAAAAGGTTGCAAAGTTCAAGGGGGCCGAATACTTTCGCAAGGCACTGTAAGTGTATCTTGGGCCCTCCCGAGTGGTGCAGTAGTCCAAGGCACTGCATCGCAGTTGCTAGCTGTGCCACTAGAGATCCTGGTTCACAGCCGGCTGCGACCGGGAGACCCATGGGGCGACGCACAATTGGCCCAGCGTCGTCCGGGTAAGGGGAGGGTTTGGCCAACAGGGATGTCCTTGTCCCATCGCGCTCTAGCGACTCCTGTGGTGGGCCGGGTGCATGCACGCTGACATGGTCACCAGTTGTACAGCGTTTCCTCCGACACGTTGGTCTGGCTGACTTCCAGATTAAGCAGGCATTGTGTCAAGAAGCAGTGCGGTTTGGTTCGGTTGTATTTTGGAGGACGCATGGCTCTCGACCTTCGCCTCTCCCAAGACTGTATGGGAGTTGCAGCAATGAGACAATTGGACACCACGAAATTGGGGAGAAACAGGGATAAAAGTTTTTAAAATACATTTTAAAAAGTGTCTTGAATTCTAAATAAAATCACTGACAGTGTCACCAGCAAAGCACCATCACACCTCCTCTATGCTTCATGGTGGGAACCACACACAAAGACAGAGGTTGGGACCAAAAATCTCAAATTTGGTCTCATTAGACCAAAGGACAGACAGTCATTTCTCTTTGCTTATTTGAGCTGTTCTTGCCATAATACAGACTTGGACTTTTACCAAATAGGGCTATCGTCTGTATACCACCCCCACCTTGTCACAACACAACTGATTGGCTCAAACGCATTAAGGAAGGAAATTCCACAAATTAACAAGGCACACATGTTAATTGAAATGCATTCCAGGTGACTACCTCATGAAGCTGGTTGAGAGAATGCCAAGCTTGTGCAAAGCTGTCATCAAGGGTGGCTACTTTGAAGAATCTCATCAAATATATGTTTAACACTTTTTTGGTTACTACATGATTCCATGTGTTGTTTTAGTTTTGATGTCTAAACAATTATTCTACAATATAGAAAATAGTAAAAAATAAAGAAGAACGCTTGAATGAGTAGGTGTGTCCAAACTTTTGACTGGTACTGTGTATATTTTTTTAATGCTTTCTACTTGTTAGTGTTCCAAACAGGACATTTGTCTTTTTACCTAAACATGCAAACACCATCAGATAGAATTCATAGCAAGCAATGCACTGGAATGACATTGATGAACTGGAATGACATTTAACTGAAAGCCACACCACTAATAAGCCAAGAATATGACTGCATTGAGGCAGAAACCACTGTGCTTCTATGGCTATATGCACCATGCCACTGCTTACTTCATTAGCAAACAAGACAGCTCATAATCCAGTGCCTTTATCACAGTCACACTTATACTTTAACTTTAATTAGCTTTCAAATGCAAAATTCTTTCAACCTCATGGCAAAATGTGTAGAATAGCATGAGATTAGCTATAAAACGGCACAGTTTCCTCTCTACCCAATGACAAAATGTGTAGAATTGCAGGAAGTTAGACGATGTGTGGGTTTTTTTGGGGCCCACTCACATTTCTGCAGGCCCACCCACAAAAAAAATGTCTGGCCAAAGCTATTGATCGCATGACACCACTCATTCCCGCATTTGAAGTCAAATAAATCAGTTGCGATGGCGTCTCATGTCAGAGATTTATGTAGACATAACATGCAGTTTGAGCTACACCGGGAAGTGACGTTGCAGGCTAGCTCAGTGCTGCCCCCTCTCATTGAATATCTCAAATTGAAGGCCGACCGGGGTACTGCAGGCTGCCATTAGCTATAAAATTATCCTCATAACCTGTGTACGATTTTAAAATAATCAGGAAATACACCTGGTGTAGTAAAAGTAATTATTGGTGCCATGATTGTCATCAAAAATTATATTTTTATTTACACAAAGATTGCCATTTTCCACTTCACTATAACGGGGGGTGGGTCTTGCCTGCAATGTAGTACCACGGTCGCCCTTGAACTTCGTGGCTTCAATGAGAAGGGAGAGGAGTCCTTCTCCCCTGGTCACAACCCATAAAGCTCCACCACAGACACACACACGGTCCACTCCCTTCACAATGCAGGGCAGTCTTACCCTAAAGCATAGCGTACTTGTCTGTCCATTCTCTCGCTAGTCTATTATACCTGATATGGAAGGAAAGGTCCTATATTATAAAGATATGACATTATAGGAATTAACTATCATTTAGCACCTATCTCGTTCAAGTCTCTGATCAAAAAGTGGCATAATATTTTTCACAAATATTAGAGTATGCAGTTCATGAACAAAATGTAGGACAAAGCTGGGTCTACAGTATACTTACTTTTCAGTATCTGTTTTGTAGATACGGGCGATTTCTGGCACTAACGGGTCGTCAGGGTTGGGGTCACATAAGAGAGAACAAATGGACAAAAGTACTGAAAAGAAGATTAGAAACAAGTATTAGAAGTGGATCTTAGGCATGTGAATTGAAATGAAGTCACAAGGTAAAAATGTGTATCAAAAGCATGAAAAACATCAAACATCCTACCTTTAGAGATAGTTAATGCTGGAGACCACTGTGATCTCAAAATATCCAGGCAGATGCTGCCGTTACTGTTAATATTTGGGTGATAAATTCTTGTGGTGAATGCTAGCTGCAATGAAAAGGTTGGAGCAGCAATCAAACACATGATTACATAAGATCAACGGAAACCATACTTCCTCAATCGTCTACATGCATCAAGAAAACTATTAATTGTAATAGAACAGAGGAACAGGAGAGGAAATAATTACCTTAGGTGGTTTGAAGGGGTAGTCTGTGGGGAAATGAATGGTCAGGAAAAAAACACCACCTTGGTATGGACTGTCATTCTGAAAAGAAACAAACATTTTAACGGACACACTGACCAGCCAAAACTAATGCAACTTCAACGAGCAAACACTTTATACATTATACTTACAGGCCCCATAATTGTAGCTTGCCAATGAAACACTGGAAAACAAGTAGATACAGTTAGAAACATGTTTCAATGTTGAGAATGTTCGCTCAAATAAAAGTGCTTAGTTTGGCCTTACTGTCATCTCCAACAGGGCCGGCGGAACACTGTGCAGGAGGGTCCCTGGCCAGGTCGTTCAGCTCCTGAAAGAGGGACCAAACCAGGACACCATCAGTCCCACTGTTCCCCTACCAACATGGTTATTGAGTTTCTCATCCCTTCAACTCCACCTATTTAGATGATCCAGCATAATGGCTGTGGTTGCAAACACATGTGCATCGGTGATTCTTTTATAGGACAACTGGAAACAGCAAACTCCATGATACTGCTACTGCACAGACCTCACAGTTGTATTTCGAAGGGCATTTACATTGTATTTACATTGCTGCCGTTGCAAAGAGCACTGCACAGTAAGTATTTCTAAAGGTTAATTAGGGACGGAGGAAAAGAGGAATCAATTTTCATAATGACAATTCACAATGACTAGTCTTGGCCCTAGTGAAAGTGGACAGTGACTTAACAGGTTTCTTGTATTGCAGTGGCAGAGAATATAGTCTCTTGCAGAGCCCTGCCAGAGCAAACACTTCAGGAAACCAGATTAGGTAAGAACTTCTTTGGCCAATAAATACAATTATATTTGTCATGTGCTTCGTAAACAACAGGTGTAACCTAGTGATGTCACAATACCACAGGGTTAAAAATTCTGAGTAGCCTAGAGTTCTGTTCGCCCCGTCAAATTTTCTAAATGTTCTGCGCATGTGCTTCACAAAAACCTGTCACTGAAATTCACGTTCTACTCAATACAACAAACTTAATTGAATTTCACACTGTTCAGTGTATAATAGAGTACTGCATAGAATTTCTGATTTGCAAAGTCCTACCTGTGATTTGGCTGGAGGAATAGGATGAAGGAATATACATGTATAATGTTCTGCAAGTCATTGTGGCGGTAAGGGAAAACACTGCATTAAACTTTTACTCAGTTAACACACACACACACACACACACACAGCTCCCAACTTATAACTTTAGGCACCATATAACATTTAAGAACCACCAGAAAGATAATTTAAATAGATTTTAAGCTTACATTGAAGCACATCTCATGAGTAGCAGACCCTTTTCCTTTCTTCCTGTGCCAATCAAATTTGCCTAGACTTGCTGTCAAGGCCAAGAAACTCCTGGCAGATTAACTTAAACTGGATCCTAAACTCATCGAGATGGAGGACGCATATGAATTGCACTTTCATCCCCAATGGACAGCCCAGATCTATAGTGGTGAAACTGCTCAGGTTCAAAGACAAGGAAGAGATTCTCAGGTGAGCCATGTGCCTGAAGGGAACCAAAATCTTCATTAATGAAGACTTCTCCGAAAAGGTACACCTCAAAAGAAAGGAACTGCTGCCACGACTAATTGAAGAACAAAAAGAAGGCAACATCGCATACCTGAAGTATGATCAGCTGGTCATTCACCCCCCATCTCGTAGGCCTATGGTAAGTCACTCAGCTATATTACACTGATTTGACACAAACGCATTCACACCAACAGATACACATATTTTCTGTACTTTGTTCATGTGTTTCACCTAACCTCAAGCGGATCCTTTGTCTGAACCACCCAGGGCATTTGAACTGATTCCAGAGGCTGACCCAAAACGTCGCCGAAGAAGAGGCGGACGGAGTGGTCTTCTGGTCAGACTTTGTTGGCTTGCACAACACCCACCGCTGCCGAGTATATTACTCGCTAATGTCCAGTCTAGATAACAAGGTAGACGAAAATAGGCCAAGGGTTGCTTTCCAGAGAGACATCAGGGATTGTAACATACTCTGTTTCACGGAAACATGGCTCTCTCGGGATATAGCCATCTGGATTCTTTGTGTGTCGCGCCGACAGGAATAAACATATCTCCTGAAGAAATGGCAGGATGTGTGTTACATGATTAACGACTCATGGTGTAATTGTAATAACATACAGGAACTCAAGTCCTTTTGTTCACCCGACCTAGAATTCTTCACAATCAAATGCCGACCGTATTATCTCCCAAGAGAATCCTCCTATTGTCACAGCCGTGTATATCCCCCCTCAAGCCGTTACCACGACGGCCCTCAAGGAACTTCACTGGACTTTATGCAAACCATATATCCTGAGGCTGCATTTATTGTAGCTGGAGATTTTAACAAGGCAAATTTGAGAATAAGGCTACCTAAATTCTATCAGCATATTGACTGTAGCACTCGCGCAAGAAAAACACTGGATCACTGCTAATCTAACTTCCGCAATGCATACAAGACCCTCCCCCTCCCCCCTTCGTCAAATCTGACCACGACTCCATTTTGCTCCTCCCTTCCTATAGGCAGAAACTCAAACAGGATGTACCCGTGCAATTCAAAGGTGGTCTGGCCAATCGGAATCCACACTTCAAGATTGTTTTGATCACGCAGACTGGAATATGTTCGCACAAAACTGAAAGTGCGAACCACTGCACCATGGAAACAGCGTAGTTATTCCCACCACAAGTCAATCAAACAAGTGAAATGTCAGTATAAAGACAAAGTGGAATCGCAATTCAACGGTTCCGACGCGAGACGTATGTGGCCGGGTCTACAGATAATTACGGACTACCAAAGGAAAACTAGCCACTTCAGATAAAACACCCTTGCCTGCTTTGAGGATAATACAAGGATTGCGGGCTCTCCTCCTCCGTGGCCGAGGTAAGACATTGAAACGCGTTAACGCTCGCAAGGCTGCCGGCCCAGACAGCACCCCTAGTCACGTCCTCTGAGCATGCACAGACCAGCTGGTTGGAGTGTTTACGGACATATTCAATCTCTCCCTATCCCAGTCTGCTGTCCCCACATGCAAAGAAACCAAAGTAGGCAAGAGGTAACTGAACTAAATGACTACCACCCTGTAGCACTAACCTCTGTCATCATGATGTGCTTTGAGAGACTAGTCAAGGATCATATCACCTCCACCTTACCGGTCATCCTACACAAGGCCTGGGCAACTCCAGTCCTCGGGGGCCTGATTAGTGTCACACTTTTGCCCCATCAAACACACCTAACTCCAATAATCAACTAATCATGATCTTCAGTTAAAAATGCAATTAGTTTAAAATCAGGTGAGTTTGCTAGGGATGGGGGAAAAGTGACACCAATCAGGCCCCAGAGGACTGGAGTTGCCCAGGCCTTCCCTAGAACCACTTCAATTTGCTTACCTCCCCAATAGGTCCACAGATGATGCAATCGCCATCACACTGCCCTATCCCATCTGGACAAGAGGAATACCTATGTAAGAATGCTGTTCATTGACGACAGCTCAGCATTCAACACCATAGTACCCTCCAAGCTCATCATTAAGCTGGAGGCCCTGGGTCTCAACCCCTGACGGGACGCCCCAGGTGGTGGAGGTAGGAAACATCTCCACTTCGCTGATCCTCAACACTGGGGCCCCACAAGGGTGTGTCCTCAGCATCCTCCTGTACTCCATGTTCACCCATGACTGCGTAGCCATGCATGTCTCTGAATTAATCAGGTTTTCAGACGACACAACAGTAGTAGGCTTGATTACCAACAACGACAAGACAGCTTACAATTGTTGGAAAAATTACTGGTGTCATGCACAAAGTAGATGTCCTAACCGACTTGCCAAAACTATAGATTGTTAACAAGAAATTTGTGGAGTGGTTGAAAAACAAGTTTTAAATGACTCCAACCTAAGTGTATGTAAACTTCCGACTTCAACTCTTTACCAAATCTATGCAAACTGGTATTGTTCCTAAAGATTAGAAAATTGTTATCCCCATCATTAAAATCTGTGGATCAAAGATGTTTTTACAAATAGTCACCCAATATCTGTACTACCATGTTCTTCTAAAATGCTAGAAAAATTGGTGTACAAAAGAACGTTGAAACATTTTTTTTAAATCAACTATTCTCTGTGAGCACCAATATGGTTTTCGTAAAAAATATTTCACAGATATGGCTCTTTTGCAACTTGTGGATAAAATATTTACAGCCCTTAAATTAATACGCTCTTGGCATATTTTTGGATTTATCCAAAGCATTTGACATGGTTGACAAACTATTACTTTCTAAATTGCATTATTACGGTTTTCATGATAGAGAATTTTTTTTAGGCAAATGGCATTAGCATATACCAGGGCCAAGATATCCTGTGGCGTCCCACAGGGTTCGATAATTGGACCTTTGTTATTCATAATCTATATCAATGACCTTGCTGCTGTGTCTTCTACTGTACTTCCCATTCTCTTTGCTAATGATACCAATTCGATTTTCATCACACTAGAATTTTGATTTACTAATTAATGAAGCCAACTCAGGCATGGCCACATTTTCTGAATGGTTACAGATAATTTGTTAATCTTTAAACGTTGACAAAATCCAACTTCATTGTATTCACTAGTAAGAACACAAAATATTGTAAAACTGAGCTAGGATCTCAATTGGTGGGAATGAAATGGAACAAGTCACATCTACTAGATTCCTTGGAGTTCTAATTTATGAAAAGTTATCCTGGAAAAACCATATTAAACTTGTCTGCAGCAAAGTGATGAAATATGTTGGTATCATCAGAAAAATGTGTGGTTTGGTTCATCAGGCACACCAACGGGTTCACCAACAGATGCACATCTGTATTCCCGGTCATGTGAAATCCATAGATTTGGGTCTAATTTAATCAATTTACTGATTTGCTTATAAGAACTGTAACTCAGTTAAATCTTTGAAATTGTTGCATGTTGCATTTAGATTTTTGACCAGTATAAATTAGCGCAAATCAAAATAGGAAGAAAAAAAGGTAGCACCTGTAATACAGGTCATTTTTAAAAACCATTTAGGCTAGAGACAAGCCGTTCTCTACTGTAAAGCTACAAGCATGCCAGCCGCAAAGCTGTGCTCCATTTCCCTTCTCTGGCGCTCAGAGTCTGCATGACAGCGAATTTGCAGTGTAATCAGACTGGCCTGTGCTCATGGTTATAACAGGCGATTACATTAATCAATGTATCAACTTCCTTCGCTCTGCTCCAATGTCACAAATGTACAAATATAACAGAAGACTCATCAGGGTCTGCATCCCTGCTCGCCATCACGGTTAAACTATATTTTAAAAACGGGTGGCGCAACAGATGCGCAGGAAAAGCGGGTGGAGAGAAGCAGGTGAGTGAGGGTTGGCAGGGGATGCGGCTGGCGGATTACAGCTGCCACGTGATTTGCACATTAAAGTGAAGTGGATATTATTAGACCGGCGCATACCAGTGGATTTTGCTTAAATTAAACTGAATTTAGGAACAAAACTGCCTTTATAAAACTTTTAGAATAGGTGCCAGCTGGTTCTTTAGAAGAGCTGAAAAATGTGGTAGTATCATATGAAACGGTACAGAATTCTAAAATGTTGGTATCATAAGTATCATGATGTTTTGGTACTGTGATATTACCGTGTAACTAATAGTGAAATATTTACTTATGGGCACTTCCCAACAATGCAGAGAGAATAGAAATTATAACACAAGGAATAAATACACAAAGAATAACGATAACTTGGCTATATACACGGGGTACCAGTACCAAGTCGATGTGCAGATGTAATTGAGGTAGATATGTACATATACAGTAAAGTATGTAAGTATGTAAAGTATGTAAGACACCTTGACTTTTTCCACTTTATTCTAAAATTGATTAAATGGTTCCCCCCCTCAAATCAATCTAAACACAATATCCCATAATGACAAAGCAAAAACAGGTTCAGCTCTAGGAAGAGTCTTGGTTCCAAACTTCCATTTAAGAATGATGGACGTGGGCCTCCCGGGTGGCGCAGTGGTTAAGGGCGCTGTACCAGGACACACTACCAAGTGTGCTATTTTTCAGGAGTTGCCCTACCGGAGTTACACAGTGATAGCGTCACTGCTATTAGCTTCACGACATACATATTATGGAACGCTGTTTGGGTCTTTGCGTGTCAACAAATATAAAATAGCACTGTCAAAGCTGTACGAAAAAGTCTGCAAACAAGCAAACACCGGCCACGAACGATGTGTTTACAATAGCACTTTGGTAATATAGCATCATTTGTTCGACCGCAACTTCTAGGGTAGCTAGCTTTAACTTGGTACCCAGCTAGCACCAATACAACCAGCCTGAAAACAATGACCAGTAAAAACTGCAGTCATTTCCGTTATTCTTAGCAACGATTTAGGAATCCTTGTAAGTATTAGCTAGGTTGCCACTTGTTGTTCACCTATTGAACTTTTACTTCAGCTCATGAAAATAAATAGCTAGCCAGCTACTTAACCCTGTTGCCCAAAGATAACGTTATAAGCATCCAGCTAGCTTCATCTGGCTAGTTAGGCTCGACTGGACCGGGTTGTTTTGTGAAGCTAGCCACAAAACGAATTAGGCACAATAGTGGGATTTGCGGTTTGCCTTCAAAATAAAAGTATGTCATTGACAGTGATGGAAATGAATAGAAACAGCAGAATTACGCCATATTTATATTTTGAAGACTAACCGCAAATTCCACTATTGTGGCTAATCCTTATTGTGGCTAGCTTCACATAGATGGGTCCGACCATTAATCAAATATTAACTGTCTTATAAATGACGGTTATTTTATATGATGACACATAGCAATCTAGTTAGCTAGCTAACTATAGATAATGAAACAATGTTTTGCTATGTTTTTGGCGAAGAACATTGTTTGCATCCATAAGCTAGCTAGCTTTTTTTTATGACCAGCACTGTAGGTGCGTGAGACAACTTTACCAGCATCATAGCATACGTATCAATGAATCGTTGTGACATGAAATATGAGTGATAGTGTAATCAATGTGTAATAACTACATAAAAAATGAACGCATTAAATTATGTGACGTGCAGTCATATTCATGTCCTGATTGGTCAACAAGCTTATTTGACACGCCAAATAGTGTTATAGTATATTTTTTGACACGAAAAGACCCAAACGACGTTCCATAGAAACAGCACAGCAAGTGAAAAAAATTGGTTTTGATTATGTTTTACTGGTATTGGGGACATACGTAAATGCCAACACAATAACTTGGTCAGTGTGATGTGTGTAACCTTTATTTAACTAGGCAAGTCAGTTAAGAACAAATTCTTATTTACAATGACGGCATACCCCGGCCAAACCCTGTACGACACTGGGCCAATTGTGCGCCGTCCTATGGGAATCACAATCACGGTCGGACGTGACACAGCCTGGATTCGAACCATGGATTGTAGTGACGCCTTTTGCACTGAGATGCAGTGCCTTAGACCGCTTTGTCCATATGTGTGTGTTTTAACTATTTAACTGTACTAGAATGCTTAAAAGGCTGCTATTTTTTGTTATATTGGTTATCGGTATCGCTTTTTTTTGGCAAGGAAAATATCACTAATATCTACAAACCTGTTTTCGCTTTGTCATAATGGGGTATTAGGGGGAAGATGGGTTAAATAATATATTCAAATCTATTTTAGAATAAGGCTCTAACAAAATGTGTAAAAGGGGAAGTGGTCTGAATACTTTCCAAACACACTGTAGGTAGGGATAAAATGACTAGGCAACAGGATAGATAAACAATAGCAGTAGCATATGTGGTGAGTCAATAGAGTTAGTGCAAAAAGGGTCAATGCAGATAACCAATAGCTAGCTACCTGGACTAACTATTTAGCAGTCTTACGGCTTGGGGGCAGAAGCTGTTCAGGGTCCTGTTGATTACCGTCTATATTGCATACGAGTCTGATTGGGAGAGGATGAGACAATGTTTGTCATCAAATAGATTAGTAAAAGACGTGTAAGTCAAGCCTTGAACAGGTAGGAAGCTGTGGGCTGTATTTCCGTCAGGCACAGGTGGTGTCTGTGCAAATCTGAGCTAGCGTTTAAAGATACACAGCTGTCACTCAACCAGTAACAGGCTAACAGCCTGTGTGACATTGGCCTAGGATTCCACCACTATGGTTAACTAACCGGTTAGAAAGATCAACACTGAACCATTATGTAAATACAGACCTGCTATAACTCAGTAATAAACATAGGCCTGTAAAGACTTGAGTGATGCGTATGTGAGTTGAGGCAAGTAATTAGCATCGAACGATAGGGAATACTGAACTTTGCATGATAGATGAAAGCTTAACCCTGACAAATTGTGGCAATGTCTTACTCAAACACCTGAGTCAGAATGAGGATTGGCCTGTCCAGTGTTATACTGTGCGAGCCCAAACGGGAGGGAAAGACAACAGCAGCATCGCTGTCAGTGTGTGTTTATCTGCACTCAAGCACTTCTCTGTGGTTGAGCAAACCTAAAGAGTAGGCTTGGTGAAATTAGAAAGGTTTTTGATAAGCAAATTAATAAATCTGAGTTATATGCATCGTACTTAATATTTAGGTCTACATTTTGTTGTTGGTTTCATAAACTATGCTGGGTTCAATTCAGTTCAATTGTGTCAGTATCTTTGAAACTATAATCTATCAAATTAAAGTCGCATACTCCATATATAAACTCACAGCACTTTAATGGGTATTTACCAACGTGTCGGCATCACTGTGCCTTATTGTTTATTCACCGTTAGTCAGCACCTCCACACAAACTAATTTTTCTGGGTGTGCGCCAGCTCATGATTTTTAATCTACTAGTACCTTTGAAACAAATTCCAATTCTAATAGGTTCTTTATGCTAGAAGTTATTTGTACAGTAACAACCAATGTTCCCCTTTATTTTCAGGCAGGACTCAAAGGGCTTTGAAGCAACATCCTGGAATACCAACAATTTATTTTTAGGCATGGGCCCTGTCCCAGTTAAGGTGAACAACTAGCAGCATAGGCCAACATTCATTTACATCTATTCAAAAGGAACATTTATAAGATACTCTTTACATAACACCCCCCCCCCCCCCACCTCCCTAAAAAAAAAAGTTAAGGGTGTAGACATTGGTTTAACACCTACTACAGCAATGTAATGTTGGTGACCTCATCCATGGAGTTTTAGTTTGAATATTTGCCAATGACAATAGAATAGGCATACCTATCACTTAACACCATGGCCCTATAACATTCAAAGCTCTGTAATATGGTATGCGTTCAACTAACTACATTTACTTACATTTTCAACTCAAGTGTCAGTGAATGCCACCTCTAAACCAATATTAGGAGAGGTGTTTAAATGTTGAACTTGGCTTGGGTGGGGGCACAGCAATTCCAGACTAACATAGTAGTAACACCACAGCAGCTAGCTAAGTCTATGTTTTATGCCCGTGGTTTCTTAAAATAGTAGAGGCCAGAAAAAAATACCCACACCAGGATAACACTTGACTTGGCCAGCTTGCATGACAAGGTTTATATTTCCAGCAAGGAACTCAAACCCGAAACATGCCACGAGCTGGTAACGTTAGTGGTATGCAACAGCCTTATCCTCCCTCTCATCAGGTTTCACCATATCTTCTTAGCTCCAGTAGAAGTTTAAGGGATAACGTTACTAGCTTACAAACTTTACACTAACTAACCTAACGTTGGTCAAGTCATTTAGCTTGGATTTTAGCTACTTAGATTCTTTACTAATGTTTTGGTCACACTCACTTTAAAGTGATTAAAACTAGCTAGCTAAGCTAGGCCCTGTTGCCACTTTGCTACTGCTAGCTAAAATTGCTAACCAAAAGCCAAGGCAGCACGCTTGGCTAGCTAACGTTATAGCGAGCTAAGGTTATAGCGAGCTAGCTAACGTTACAGCGAGCTAGCTAACGTTATAGTCAGCTGCCCACTGTACGACATTAACTAACGTAGTTATCTAACTAAAACGAAATATAACAATTTCACCACATTAGCTACCTGCTACAGAATATCTAATTTATTAAGCAGTATTTACGGCAAAGCGTCAAACAACAATCCATTTACCTTGTGAATTCGTTTTAAGGCCATTCTGCCAGTGCGTAGCAGGGAGCGGTTGTCGAAGGAGAGCACAGGCTAACTACGTGATGCTAACTAGCATATATCAATTAGCTGTAGTGTAAGGCGAACTACCTAACGTGTTGGTTACCTAGCTAGCTTTACAAAAAATGACAATTTTACTTTTACAGTTGAGACAAGGGTATCAATATAGAATGATATTCTGGCTTTCCTTTGTCGACAGCCTTTGACTGCACTGATATTTTAACGTTGCCGTTACAAACTTGACCAGCCGAATGATTACGTTAGCTCAGCTCGTTCTTCTGGTCACGACTGTGAAGTGAGCAATATTCGCGATGAGTGCAATCAGCGGTTCGCCTTCAAAAGAAAAGTCCCGCATTGAAACTGGTGCAAACGGATACAAATAGTTCAATCATGCCACAATTGGACTAGGTAATGCTAAACAAGGTTGGAATGTCCTTACATAAAGACAACTATTTATTCATTTTACAATAAACAGTAAAAATCTGTTGAAATCTCAAAAGGTTTGACAGTGCTACCCTGAGCGCCCTCGTGAGGGAAACCCTGCTAAGTAGAAACATCATGATATGCCCGTATATAAAGCTTGATGTTACAGATTACATTTTTAGGGGTGGTCTACTAACCACTGGTCTGGCAACCATCATTACGCACACCTGTTCCCCATAGTTACGCACACCTGGACCTCATCATCACCTTGATTATTCCCCATTATTCTCCCGCGGTGTATCCCAACCCTGGGTCCACGGGGGCAGAGGGTCGGCCTCATGATCATCCGTCTTCCGCGGTAGGCTTGAGTATTCTATCATCGCTTTCAGCCAAACTGTTCCTGGTTTCCATTTCACTGGCTAGACGTCCCTCGTGTTGTCACTTCAGCTCTAGGGGACTCCGGTACCATGGGGAATTTAATCTACCAGGCCCTCGCCTCCTCCCTGAACACCCCCTTGTACCCGCTCTCCTCTCCTTTTCCGGTTCTAGCCCTGGATAATCGACCATTGGGATCTGGTACAATCACACACATCACAGCACTATTCACCATCACCATTGGACCCATACACCAAGAAAGCTTTCCCCTCCTCATCACAGCACCCGTACACAAAGTCATCCTTGGCCTCCCGTGGCTCCAACGTCGTGGCTCCAACGTCATGACCCCACCATCTGCTGGTCGAGGAGGAAAATCACCACCTGGGAACCCGGATGCCGGAGGACCTGCTTTCCCTTACCCTGCGGTTCAATGTCAGTTAAAGGTTCTGTGGTTGACCTCCAGCCTGACATCACAGAGGTTTACCAGGATCTCCGGGAGATTTTCTCCAAGACCTGCGCCACCTGTCTCTCTCCTCATCGCCCCTGGGACTGTGTCATCAGCCTGCTTGCAGGCTCTACGCAGCTGCGTCTACCCTCTGTCAGTGACTGAAACCGAGGCCATGGAGAAGTACATCCAGGAGACTCTGCAACAGGGTTGAATGGAAAACAGCCTTCAGCACGATGTTTGGGCACTGTGAGTACTTGGTGATGCCTTACGGATTAGCCAATGCTCCGTCAGTGTTCCAGGCATTCGTGAATGAGGGCACCAGACGGTCGTGTTGACATCCTGGTCTACCTGGTCTACTTTGCCACCTTGGAGGATCACATCGCCCACGTCCGAGTAGCTCTCAGACACAAGAGGGATGTGGCAGGGTCTACAGTCAATCACGGACTACAAAAGGAAAACCAGCCCCGTCGCAGACCACAATGTCTTGCTCCCAGACAAACTAAACAACTTCTTTGCTCGCTTTGAGGACAATACAGTGCCACTGAAACGGCCCGCTACCAAAACCTGCGGACTCTCCTTCACTGCAGTCAACGCAAGTAAAACATTTAAATGTGTTAACCCTCGCAAGGCTGCCGGCCCAGACGGCATCCCCAGCCGCGTCCTCAGAGCATGCGCAGACAAGCTGGCTGGTGTGTTTACGGACATATTCAATGAATCCTTACCTCACAAGGGTGCGTTCTCAGCCCTCTCCTGTACTCCCTGTTCACCCACGACTGTGTGGCCATGCACGCCTCCAACTCAATCATCAAGTTTGCAGACGACACTACAGTGGTAGGCTTGATTGCCAACAACGATGAGACGGCCTACAGGGAGGAGGTGAGGGCCCTCGGAGTGTGGTGTCAGGAAAATAACCTCACAATCAATGTCAACAAAACAAAGGAGATGATCGTGGACTTCAGGAAACAACAGAGGGAGCACCCCCCCCCCCCCCCCCCCCCCCCCCCTATCCACATCGACGGGACAGTAGTGGAGAAGGTGGAATGTTTTAAGTTCCTTGGTATACACATCAAGGACAAACTGAAATGGTCCATGCACACAGACGGCGTGGTGAAGAAGGCGCAGCAGCAGGCTGGAGAAATTTGTCTTGTCACCAAAAACACTCACAAACTTTTACAGATGCACAATCGAGAGCATCCTGTCGGGCTATATCACCGCCTGGTACGGCAACTGCCCCGCTTACAACCTTAAGGCTCTCCAGAGGGTGGTGACGTCTGCATAACGCATCACTGGGGGCAAACTACCTTCCCTCAAGGACACCTACACCACCCAATGTCACAGGAAGGCCAAAAGATTATCAAGGACAACAACCACCCGAGCCACTGCTTATTCACCCTGTTCTCATCCAGAAGGTTAGGTCAGTACCGAGAGACTGAAAAACAGCTTCTATCTCAAGGCCATCAGACTGTTAAACAGCCATCGCTAACATTGAGTGGCTGCTGCCAACATACTGACTCATCTCTAGCCACTTTAATAATGAAAAAAATGTATCACTAGCGATTTTAAACAATGCCCCTTTATATACTCATCTTATATGTATATACTGTACTCTATACCATCTACTGCATCTTGCCTATGCCGTTCGGCCATCGCTCATTCATATATTTGTATGTACATATTCTTATTCATTCCTTTACTTGTGTGTGTATAAGGTAGTTGTTGTGAAATTGTTAGGTTAGATTTACTTAGGTTAGATATTACTGCATGGTCGGAACTAGAAGCACAAGCATTTCGCTACACTCACATTAACATCTGCTAACCATGTGTATGAGACAAATACAATTTGATTTGATTTGAATTCGGAAGTTTACATACACCTTAGCCAAATACATTTTAACTCAGATTTTCACAATTCCTGACATTTAATCCTAGTAAAAATTCCCTGTCTTAGGTCAGTTAGGAATGTGAAATGTCAGAATAATAGTAGAGAGTGATTTCTTTCAGCTTTTATTACTTTCATCACATTCCCAGTGGGTCAGAAGTTTACATACACTCAATTAGTATTTGGTAGCATTGCCTTTAAAATGTTTTATTTGGATCAAATGTATCGGGTAGCCTACCACTAGCTTCCCACAATAAGTTGAGTGAATTTTGCCCCATTCCTCCTGACAGAGCTGGTGTAACTGAGTCAGGTTTCTAGGCCTCCTTGCTCACACACGCTTTTTCAGTTCTGCCCACAAATTTTCTATAGGATTGAGGTCAGGGCTTTGATGGCCACTCCAATTCCTTGACTTTGTTGTCCTTCAACAAACTTGCCATAACTTTGGAAGTATGCTTGGGGTCATTGTCCATTTGGAAGACCCATTTGCGACCAAGCTTTAACTTGGCACCTGATGTCTTGAGATGTTGCTTCAATATATCCGCACAATTTTCCATCCTCATGATGCCATCTATTTTGTGAAATGCATCAGTCCATCCTTCTGCAAAGCACCCCCAGAACATGATGCTGCCACCCCCGTGCTTCACGGTTGGGATGGTGTTCTTCGGCTTGCAAGCCTCCCCCTTTTTCCTCCAAACATAACGATGGTCATTATTGCCAAACAGTTCTGTTTTTGATTCGTGAGACCAGAGGACATTTCTCCAAAAAGTACAATATTTTTCCCCATGTGCAGTTGCAAGCCTTAGCTTGGCTTTTTTTATGGCGGTTTTGGAGCAGTGGCTTCATCCTTGCTGAGCGCCCTGTCAGGTTATCTCGATATAGAACTTGTTTTACTGTGGATGATGTCACGTCTTCCGCCGAAATCGGCTCCTCTCCTTGTTCGGGCGGCGTTCGGCGGTCAACGTCACCGGCTTTCTAGCCATCGCCGCTCCAATTTTCATTTGTCTTGTTCCCTGCACACCTGGTTTTCATTCCCCAATCACAATACATGAATTTATTCCTCTGTTCCCCCTCATGTCTTTGTGTGAAATTGTTTTGTGTTACGTGTCAATTTTGACACGCTACACTGGTGTTCGTTTATTCCGTTTTTTGTCACGAGGTATGGTTATTTGTTTGTACATAATTATTGTGACTGTGTGCGCGTTTTGCACTTTGCCTATTGGCTGGAGGTTTCGACGCAGTGTTGGTTTCTCCTGCCTAAATGAAGTGTGTGCCTGTTCACAACTCCCTGACTCCTGCACCTGACTCCTCTCCCAGTACGCACACCATTGACAGATATAGATACTTTTGTACCAGTTTCCTCCAGCATCATCACAAGGTCCTTTGGTGTTCTTCTGGGATTGATTTGCCCTTTTGCACCAAAGTACATTCATCTCTAGGAGACAGAACGGGTCTCTTTCCTGAGCGGTATGGCGGCTGCGTGGTGTTAATACTTGCGTACTATTGTTTGTACAAATGAACACGGTACCTTCAGGCATTTGGAAATTGCTCCCAAGGATGAACCAGACTTGTAGAGGTCAACAACAAAAAATTCTGAGGTCTTGGCTGATTTCTTTTGATTTTCCCATGATGTCACGCAAAGAGGCACTTAGTTTGAAGGTAGGCCTTGAAAGACATCCACAGGTACACCTCCAATTGACTCAAATGATGTCAATTAGCCTATCCGAAGCTTCTAAAGCCATGACATTTTCTGGAATTTTCCAAGCTGTTTAAAGGCACAGTCAACTTAGTGTATGTAAACTTCAGACCAACTGTAAACAATTGTTGGAAAAATGACTTGTGTCATGCACAAAGTAGATGTTCTAACCGACTTACCAAAACTTTAGTTTGTTAACAAGAAATCTGTTGAGGGGTTGAAAAATGAGTTTAAATGACTCCAACCTAAGTGTATGTAAACTTCTGACTTCAACTGTACATATGAGTAATGCAAGATATGTAAACATTATTAAAGTGATTAGTGATCCATTTATTAAAGTGGCCAATGATTTCAAGTCTGTATGTAGGCAGCAGCCTCTTTGTGTTAGTGATGGTTGTTTAACAGTCTGATGGCCTTGAGATTGAAAAACAGCTTCTGTCTCTCAGTCCCAGCTTTGATGCACCTCTACTGACCTCGCCTTCTGGATGGTAGCAGGGTGAACAGGCAGTGGCTAGGGTGGTTGTTGTCCTTGACGATCTTTTTGGCCTTCCTGTGACATCGGGTGCTGTAGGTGTCCTGTAGGGCAGGTAGGTAGTTTACCCCCGCTGATGCGTTGTGCAGACCGCACCACCCTCTGGAGAGGCTTGCAATTGTGGGAGGTGCAGTTGCTGTACCAGGCGGTGATACAGCCCGACAGGGTGCTCTCAATTGTGCATCTGTAAAAGTTTTAGGTGACAAGCCACATTTCTTCAGCCTTCTGAGAAGCGATGTTGAGCCTCCTTCACCACACTGTTTGCGTGGGTGGACCCCAAAGTGCCGTCCACCGCCAGAAGGAGCAGGTGGACCGCCACCGCAGTGAGGCTCCCGTGTTCCAGCATCGAGTCTGACTCTCATCCAGGAACCTCCCTCTCCACCTGCCCTGCTGGAAGCTGAGCCCCCAGTTTGTGGGCCATTCAAGGTCCTCTGGGGGGTCAATGAGGTAATATATACGTTTACAATTCCCCCATCAACTACTGGATCTCACCCTCTTTTTATGTTATGTTCACTCCTCAGGCCGGTGGTTCCTGGTCCCCTGGCTGGTGCCGTCCCCCGCAACACCCCTCCGTCTACCCTGGACACCGATGGGACCCCCACCTATGCTGTTAGGTCCCTCCTGAACTCCCGACGTCATGGGGGTCGGCTCCAGTACCTGGTGAACTGGGAGGGGTAAGGCCCAGAGCAGTGCTATTTGGTCCAAGCGGCCAACATCCTGGACCCTAACATTGTCAGAGATGTCCATCTCTACTGCCAGGACCAGCCCACTCCTCGCCCTCGAGGCCATCCTCCTGGCCGGCATCGTCCTGTGGCTGGAGCCAGACGTTAGGAGGTGGTTACTGTCACGCCTAATCCAGCTCCTTAGTAGCCTCATTCATCAGGCAGTATTGGTTTTGTCACATTCAGGGTGCTTATCCTGTTTTGTTTATCTGCCTTTTTCTTATGATTAAACTCACCTTCTGCACCTGCTTCCTGACTCCCAGCGTATGCGTTACAAACCAAGAACATGTCTGACGACGAAAGAGTTGAGACAAGAGGAAGAGTATCTTACTTGAGGGGTGTCGATGTTGTCGAACCTTATTTATTTGATTCTTACCCAAAAAATATTGGAAAATTGAGCTTAAGATGGCAGCCGCTGTTTTAGAAACTGAGGCCGCAACAGCAGCCGGAAGTCCCATCCCCAGGATCAACAGAATGGATGCAGTTGTGACAATTGCACTCCAATGCTGACAGATGTGCTGCAGAGGATTCAAATATGTGACTACAATTCTTACAGACATGGAGTTATCCAACGAGTAGCTAAACTCTACTTTATTGAATGATGACTCCTGGAGTCCACAATCATCTCTTTTGTTTTGCTGACATTGAGTGAGAGGTTATTTTCCTGACATCACACTCCGAGGGCCCTCACCTCCTCCCTGTAGGCTGTCTCGTTGTTGGTAATCCTACCACTGTATGCTTGATGATTGGGCACGACAGACTTGAAGAGGGCACGACAAAGCCTATTCCCCCTCAGGAAACTAAAAATATTTGGCATGGTTCCTGAGATCCTCAAAAGGTTCTACAGCTGCAACATCGAGAGCTGCATCACTGCCTGGTGCCGCAATTGCTCAGCCTCTGACCGCAAGGCACTACAGAGGGTAGTGCGTACGGCCCAGTACATTACTGGGGTTAAGCTGCCTGCCATCCAGGACCTCTACACCAGGGGATGTCAGAGGAAGGCCCTAAAAAAAAATTTAAACCCCCAGCCACTCCAGTCATAGACTGTTCTCTCTACTATCGCATGGCAAGTGATACCGGAGTGCCAAGTCTAGGACAAAAAGGCTTCTCAACAGTTTTTATCCCCAAGCCATAAGACTCCTAAACAGGTAATCAAATGGCTACCCGGGCTATTTGCATTGTGTGCCCTCCCCCCCCCAACCCCTCTTTTTACACGGCTGCTACTCTCTGTTTATCAGATATGCATAGTAACTTTTACTCTACATTCATGTACATACTACCTCAATTGGGCCGACAAACCAGTGCTCCCGCACATTGGCTAACCGGGCAATCTGCATTGTGTCCCGCCACCCACCACCCGCCAATCCCTCTTTTACGCTACTGCTACTCTCTGTTCATCATATATGCATAGTCACTTTAACCATATCTACATGTACATACTACCTCAATCAGCCAGACTAACCAGTGTCTGTATGTAGCCTCGCTACTTTTATAGCCTCACTACTGTATATAGCCTGTCTTTTTACTGTTGTTTTATTTCTTTACTTACCTATTGTTCACCTAACACCTATTTTGCACTATTGGGTAGAGCCTGAAAGTAAACATTTCACAGTAAGGTCTACACCTGTTGTATTCGACGCACGTGACAAATAAACTTGGATTTGATTTGATTGAGTTGGAGGCGTGCATGGCCACGCAGTTGTGGGTGAACAGGGAGTACAGGAGGGGGCTGAGAACGCACCCTTGTGGGGCCCCAGTGTTGAGGATCAGTGGAGTCGAGATGTTGTTTCTTACCTTCACCACCTGGGGGCGACCCGTCAGGAAGTTCAGGACCCAGATGCACAGGGCAGGTTCGAGACCCAGGGTCTCAAGCTCAAAGAAGAATTTGGAGGGTACTATGGTGTTGAATGCTGAGCTGTAGTCAATGACCAGCATTCTTACATAGGCATTCCTCTTGTCCAGGTGGGATAGGGCAGTGTGCAGTGTGATGGCGATTGCGTCGTCTGTGGACCTATTGGGGCGGTAAGCAAATTGGAGTGGGTCTAGGGTGACAGGTAGGGTGGAGGTGATATGATCCTTGACTACTCTCTCAAAGCACTTCATGATGACAGAAGTGAGTGCTATGGGGCGATAGTTCAGTTACCTTAGCTTTCATGGGAACAGGAACAATGGTGGACATCTTGAAGCATGTGGGGACAGCAGACTGGGAAAGGGATTGATTGAATATGTCCGTAAACACACTAGCCAGCTGCTCTGCGCATGCTCTGAGGACACGGCACTAACAAATACATACTGACATAGTAAAATAAATAAATGTTTAAAAATATATAAAGGATGTTTCATATTGAAACCCTCATATTAAACACCAATGGCATACACTAAGCTGATGGGTTATATTTAGGATATTGTTTTACAGCATTGTCATTAACATTTTTTATTAGGAAATCATCTTATTTAGAAACGTGATATTTTACACACACCTTTAAAAAATCTGAAGTACCCAAAAGGACCACTAGATTGCTTATGATAGATTACATAAAATCCTTGAAAGCTACCAAAACGCTGGTAGTGTAATGCTCCGGGTGTCGTGGGTGTGGAGTCAAATGCAGGAGACAGAGAGTTCAATGCTGCGCGTCTTTTAATCGCACCAATGCACCACAGGGTGCTCACAAAAACGTTACGTTCCCAAAACACAGGGAAATCAAAATGTACAATGGGAAACAATCCCGACCGGACACTAACACGTGCCTATACCACAGAGCCGAAGGTTTACATAGAAATAATCCCGCACAACAACCAGGCGGGCCGGCTGTCTAATAAAGACAAACTTAATCAAACATTCACAGGTGCTACCACTCAACATACAAGGAGGGGAAGGAAAAACAATCAGTGGCAGCTAATAGGCCGGTGACGACGACCGCCGAGCGCCACCCGCCCGGGAAAGGGAAACACCCTCGGTCGGACTCGTGACAGTACCCCCCCCCTGACGCGTGGCTCCCGCAGCGCGCCGAAACCGGCCTCGAGGTCGCCCCGGAGGACGAGGCGCAGGGCGATCCGGATGGAGGCGATGGAAATCCCTCAACATGGAGGGATCCAAGATGTCCCCCACCGGTACCCAGCACCTCTCCTCCGGACCGTACCCCTCCCAGTCCACGAGGTACTGCAGGCCCCTCACCCGGCGTCTTGAGTCCAGAATGGCCCGGATCGTGTACGCCGGGGACCCCTCGATGTCCAGCGGGGGGGGAGGGACCTCCGGTACCTCACTGTCCTGCAGGGGACCAGCTACCACCGGCCTGAGGAGAGACACATGAAACGAGGGGTTAATACGATAATAGGAAGGGAGTTGTAATCGATAACACACCTCGTTTATCCTCCTCAGGACTTTAAAGGGCCCTACACACTGCGGACCCAGCTTCCGGCAGGGCAAGCGGAGAGGTAGGTTTCGGGTCGAGAGCCAGACCCTGTCCCCCGGTACAAACACGGGGGCCTCACTGCGGTGGCGGTCAGCACTCCTCTTCTGCCGTCCACTCGCTTGTCGTAGAGATTCCTGGACGGCCCTCCAGGTCTCCTTGGAGCGCTGTACCCATTCCTCCACCGCAGGAGCCTCGGTCTGGCTCGGATGCCATGGTGCCAGGACCGGCTGGTACCCCAACACACACTGAAAGGGGGACACGTTAGTAGAGGAGTGGCGTAGTGAGTTCTGAGCCATTTCAGCCCAGGGAATGTATCGTGCCCACTCCCCTGGCCGATCCTGGCAATACGACCGCAGAAACCTACCCACCTCCTGGTTCACTCTCTCCACCTGCCCATTACTCTCGGGGTGATAACCGGAGGTCAGGCTGACAGAGACCCCCAAACGTTCCATGAACGCTCTCCATACCCGGGACGTGAATTGGGGGCCCCGATCAGAAACGATGTCCTCCGGCACCCCGTAGTGCCGGAAGACATGGGTGAATAACGCCTCCGCAGTCTGTAGGGCTGTAGGGATACCGGGCAACGGGAGGAGACGGCAGGACTTAGAGAACCGATCCACAATTACCAGAACCGTGGTGTTCCCCTGAGACGGCGGGAGATCGGTTAGGAAATCTATGGACAGATGTGACCATGGCCGCTGTGGAACAGGGAGGGGTTGTAGCTTCCCTCTAGGAAGGTGCCTAGGAGCCTTACTCTGAGCGCACACTGAACAGGAGGAGACATAACCCTTAACGTCCTTAGCCAACGTAGGCCACCAATACCTCCCCTGAAGGCTCCCCACTGTCCTCGTCACCCCAGGGTGACCCGAGGAGGGTAGGACGTGAGCCCACCGAATCAGTTTGTCCCGAACACCAAGCGGCACGTACCTTCGCCCCACTGGACACTGAGGAGGCGTGGGTTCAGCCCGTAACGCCCGCTCGATGTCCGAGTCCACCTCCCATACCACTGGGGCTACCAGCTTCGAGGCGGGAAGGATGGGAGTAGGTTCGGTGGACCCATCCTCCGTGTCATAAAGGCGGGACAGTGCGTCAGCCTTCACGTTCTGGGAGCCCGGTCTATAAGACAAAGTAAATCGGAACCGGGTGAAGAACATGGCCCACCTTGCCTGACGTGGGTTAAGTCTCCTAGCTGCCCGAATATACTCCAGATTCTGGTGGTCGGTCCAGATGAGAAAGGGGTGTTTAGCCCCCTCAAGCCAGTGTCTCCACACCTTCAGAGCTCTAACCACCGCTAGCAACTCCCGGTCCCCCACATCATAGTTACGCTCCGCTGGGCTGAGCTTCCTTGAGAAGAAAGCGCAGGGTCGGAGTTTTGGTGGCGTACCCGAGCGCTGTGATAGCACGGCACCCACCCCAGCCTCGGACGCGTCCACCTCCACTATGAATGCTAGAGAGGGGTCCGGATGCGCCAACACGGGCGCATCAGTAAACAGCGCCTTCAACTTGTTGAATGCTCCGTCCGCCTCTGCTGACCACTGCAAACGCACCGGGCCCCCCTTCAGCAGTGAGGTGATGGGAGCCGCTACCTGGCCAAAACCCCGGATAAACCTCCGGTAGTAGTTGGCAAAACCCAGAAAACGCTGCACCTCCTTTACCGTGGTCGGAGTCGGCCAATTACGCACGGCCCTAATGCGGTCACCCTCCATCACTACCCCCGAGGTGGAAATGCGATATCCCAGAAAAGAGACGGCTCGTTTAGAGAACACGCATTTCTCAGCCTTGACGTATAGGTCATGCTCCAGCAGTCTACCAAGCACCTTGCGCACCAGAGACACATGCGCGGTGTGAGTGGCCGAGTAGATCAGAAAGTCATCGATATAAACCACCACTCCCTGCCCGCACAGGTCCCTGAGAATCTCGTCTACAAAGGATTGGAAAACGGCTGGAGCATTCTTTAACCCATACGGCATGACGAGGTACTCATAGTGGCCTGATGTAGTACTAAATGCGGTTTTCCACTCGTCTCCCTTCCGAATACGCACCAAACTATACGCGCTCCTGAGATCCAGTTTTGTGAAGAACTGCGCTCCGTGGAACGATTCCACCGCCGTAGCGATGAGAGGTAGAGGGTAACTATACCCCACTGTGATGGCGTTTAGACCTCTATAATCGATACACGGACGCAAGCCTCCCTCCTTTTTCCTCACAAAAAAGAAACTTGAGGAGACGGGTGAAATGGAGGACCGAATGTACCCCTGTCCCAGCGCCTCCGTGACATATGTCTCCATTGCCAACGTCTCCTCCTGGGACAGCGGGTACACGTGACTCTTGGGAAGCGCAGCGTCTACCTGGAGATCTATCGTACAATCCCTTCCCGGTCGATAAGGTGGTAATTTAGTCGCTTTCACTTTACTGAAAGCGATTGCCAAATCGGCATACTCGGGGGGAATGCACACCGTGGAACCCTGGTCTGGACTCTCCACCGACGTGGCACCGATGGAAACTCCCAAACACCTTCCAGAACACTCCTCTGACCACCCCTGGAGAACCCCCTGTTTCCACGAAATTTTAGGATTGTGCCGGGCCAACCAGGGAGTCCCCAGCACCACTGGAAACGCAGGCGAGTCAATAATAAAGAAACTGATACGCTCCCTATGATTCCCCTGCGTCACCATGTCCAGTGGGACCGTGGTCTCCCTGACCATCCCTGACCCTAATGGCCGGCTATCTAGGGAGTGCACGGGGAAAGGAGAATCTATCGGCACCAGCGGAACCCCTAATTTAAGGGCGAGTCCGCGATCCATAAAGTTCCCAGCTGCGCCTGAATCGACGAGCGCCCTATGCTGGGAAGAGGGAAAAAAGCGAAGGAAAAAAGTTAAGACAAACATGTGGCCAACAGGGGGTTCTGGGTGAGTTTGATGCTGACTCACCTGGGGTGACCGAGAAGCGCTCCGCCTGCCATCTCTACTCCCAGACGGACCCCCCCAGCACCGATCAGACGTGTGTCCTCTCCGACCACAGTTGGTGCAGGGAAGGCCTCCTCCTCCGGTACCCCTCGGCGCAGCCCCTCCCAACTCCATCGGAATGGGAGCGGAGGGGCTGGGTGGTGGAACGCACAGGACCCTCTCTGAACGCCTGCGGGCAGCCAGCAGATTATCCAGTCGAATGGACATGTCAATCAGCTGATCCAGTGACAGAGTGGTGTCCCGACACGCTAACTCCCGGCGGACATCCTCTCGGAGACTACACCTGTAGTGGTCCATGAGGGCCCTGTCGTTCCACCCAGATCCGGCTGCCAAGGTCCGGAACTCCAGCGCGTAATCCTGGGCGCTCCTCCTCTCCTGCCTGAGGTGAAATAGTCGTTCTCCCGCCGCTCGGCCGTCTAGAGGGTGATCAAACACGGCGCGGAAGCGACGGGAAAACTCTGGGTAGTGCTCCCGCGCTGAGTCTGGACCATTCCAGACCGCGTTCGCCCATTCCAGGGCACGACCCGTGAGGCAGGAGATGAGGACACTCACCCTCTCCTCTCCTGAGGGAGTGGGTCTGATGGTGGCCAGGTATAGCTCCAGCTGGAGCAAAAACCCCTGGCAACCCGCCGCCGCTCCATCATAAGCCCTCGGTAGCGTCAGACGGAGGGTGCTGGAGTCGGGAGATGGGGAGTCCGGAACCGTGGGTGCCGAAGGTGGAGAGAGGAGCCCACTCCTCTCCCATCTGTCCATTCTCTCCATCACTTGATCCATCGCGGATCCGATCCGATGAAGGACGGTGGTGTGGTGGAGAACCCGTTCCTCCATCGATGGGAGAGGGTTGGCTGCTGCTCCTGCTGACTCCATCAATTTGATAGGTGCGGGATTCTGTAATGCTCCGGGTGTCGTGGGTGTGGAGTCAAATGCAGGAGACAGAGAGTTCAATGCTGCGCGTCTTTTAATCGCACCAATGCACCACAGGGTGCTCACAAAAACGTTACGTTCCCAAAACACAGGGAAATCAAAATGTACAATGGGAAACAATCCCGACCGGACACTAACACGTGCCTATACCACAGAGCCGAAGGTTTACATAGAAATAATCCCGCACAACAACCAGGCGGGCCGGCTGTCTAATAAAGACAAACTTAATCAAACATTCACAGGTGCTACCACTCAACATACAAGGAGGGGAAGGAAAAACAATCAGTGGCAGCTAATAGGCCGGTGACGACGACCGCCGAGCGCCACCCGCCCGGGAAAGGGAAACACCCTCCGTCGGACTCGTGACAGGTAGTTTACTGGTAAACTAAAGTTTCCAGTAATATACCCTCTCTTTGCAACCCTAATCTGACCACACCCAAACAAAACAAATCACAGAAAGTAGTGTTTATTAGACACAAGTCAACTAATAAACTATGCATTGGTGTTTTATTTTTTATTTTTTACATACAAATAATATAATAAATTGATAAAACATTCTATTCTATAAACATAAATGATACCTTTAAAAAAAAGGCAAATGCTTGAATACTTGCCACAATGCTTATACTTTCAGTTGTCATCACAGAAAAGATTGAATAAAAGCAGTATTCATGATAAGAAATTATATAATACTGTAGAGGCAACGTTGCACTACAGTTGTATGCAAATAAGTTCACAAATTCCCAAAAATACACATATATGTATATATACACATATATACATATATATTCCTACATCCTCTCATTTGGTAGTTCAGAGTTTGGAAAATGGAACATTTACACAGAAAGGCAACTGGACAGAAGAGGCTATAGAATTAAATATATTTATTAGTCACATGCTCTGAATACAACAGGTGTAAACCTTACTGTGAAATGCTTACTTACAAGCCCCTAACCAACAATGCAGTTTAAAAAATATGGATAAGAATAAGAAATAAAAGGAACAAGTAATTAAAGAGCAGCAGTAAAATAACAATAGTGAGACTATATACAGGGGGCACCGGTTCTTCGAGGTAATTGAGGTAAATTTGTACGTGTTTGTTAGAGTTATTAAAGGGACTATTCATAGATAATAACAGAGAGTAGGAGAGTAGCAGCGGCATAAAAGGGGGGGACAATGCAAATAGTCTAAGTAGCCATTTGATTAGATGTTCAGGAGTCTTATGGCTTGGGGGGGGGTAGAAGCTGTTTAGAAGCCTCTTAGACCTAGACTTGGCGCTCTGGTACCGCTTTCCGTGAGGTAGCAGAGAACAGTCTATGACTAGGGTTGCTGGAGTCTTTGATTTTTAGGGCCTTCCTGTGACACTACCTGGTATAGAGGTCCTGGATGGCAGGAAGCTTGGCCCCAGTACTGGTCTGTACGCATTACCCTCTGTAGTGCCTTGTGGTCGGAGGCCGAGCAGTTGCCAAGGCAGTGATGCAACCCGTCAGGATGCTCTCGATGTGTCCTCTTCACCACTGTCTTGGTGTGCTTGGACCATGTTAGTTTGTTGGTGATGTGGACACAAAGGAACTTGAAGCGCTCAACCTGCTCCGCTACAGCCCCGTCGATGAGAATGGGGGCGTGCTCGGTCCTCCTTTTCCTGTAGTCCACAATCATCTCCTTTGTCTTGATCACATTGAGGGAGAGGTTGTTGTCCTGGCACCACACAGCCAGGTCTCTGACCTCCTCCTTATAGGCTGTCTCGTCGTTGTCGGCAAATTTAATGATGGTGTTGGAGATGTGCTTGGCCGTGCAGTCATGAGTGAACAGGGAGTACAGGAGTGGCCCTTGTGTTGGAGATCAGCGTGGCGGATGTGTTGTTACCTACCCTTACCACCTGGGGGAGGCCCGTCAGGAAGTCCAGGATCCAGATGCAGAGGAGGGTGTTTATTCGCAGGGTCCTTAGCTTATTGATGAGCTTTGAAGGCACTATGGTGTTGAACACTGAGCTGTAGTCAATGAATAGCAAAAGGTGTTCCTTTTGTCCAGATGGGAAAGGGCAGTGTGGAATGCAATAGAGATTGCATCATATGTGGATTTGGCAGTATGCAAATTGGATTGGGTCCAGGGTTTCTGGGATAATGCACTTCATGGCTACAGACGTGATTGCTACGGGTCGGTAGTCATTTAGGCAGGTTACCTTAGTGTTCTTGGGCACAGGGACTATGGTGGTCTGCTTAAAACATGTTTGTATTACAGAGGTATAAAATGTCAGTGAAGACACTTGCCAGTTGGTCAGCGCAAGCTCGCAGTACACGTCCTAGTAATTCGTCTGGCCCTGCGGCCTTGTGAATGTTGACCTGTTTAAAGGTCTTACTCACATTGGCTGCGGAGAGCGTGATCACACAGTCGTCCGGAACAGCTGGTACTCTCATGCATGTTTCAATGTTATGTTATGTTAAGTAGTTCAGCTCGTCTGGTAGGTTTGTGTCACTGGGCAGCCCTTGGCTGTGCTTCCCTTTGTGGTCTGTAATGGTTTGCAAGCCCTGCCACATCCGACGACCGGCGGAGCCGATGTCGTATGATTCGATCTTAGTCCTGTATTGACGCTTTGCCTGTTTGATGGTTCGTTGGAGGGCATAGCGGGATTTCTTATAAGCTTCCAGGTTAGAGTCCCGCTCCTTCAAAGCGGCAGCTCTAGCCTTTAGCTCAGTGCAGATGTTGCCTGTAATCCATGGCTTCTGTTTGGGGTATGTAAGTATGGTCACTGTGGGGATGATGTCATTGATGTCCTTATTGACGAAGCCAATGAATGTTGTGTTGTACTCCTCAATTCCATCGGAAGAATCCCTGATCATATTCCAGTCTGTGCTAGCAAAACAATCCTGTAGTTAAGCATCTGCTTTATCTGGCCACTTTTTTTATTGACCAAGTCACTGGTGCTTCCTGCTTTAATTGTTGCTAGTTAGCAGGAATCAAGAGGATGTAATTATGGTCAGATTTGCCAAATGAGGGTGAGGGAGAGCTTTGTACGCGTCTCTGTGTGTGGAGGAAAGGTGGTCTAGAGTTTTTTTTTCCCTTTGGTTGCTCATTTAACATGCTGATAGAAATTTGGTTAAACGGATTTAAGTTTCCCTGCATTAAATTTCCCCGGCCACTAGGAGCACCGCTTCTGGATGAGCGTGTTCCTGTTTGCTTATGGCAGAATACAGCTCATTGAGTGTGGTCTTAGTGCCAGCATCGGTCTGTGGTGGTATGTAGACAGCTACAAAAAATACAGATAGTGTGGTCTACAGCTTATCATGACATACTCTACCTCAGGCAAGCAAAACCTTGAGACTTCCTTAGATATCGTGCACCAGTTGTTGTTTACAATTATACATAGTCTGACCCCCTTGTCTTACCAGACGCCACTGTTCTATCCTGCCGATATAGTGTATAACCAGCCAGCTGTATGTTGATAATGTCGTCGTTTAGCCACGACTCCATGGAGCATAAGATATTACAGTTTTTAATGTCCAGTTGGTAGTTTAATTTTCATCGTAGGTCGTCGATTTTATTTTCCAATGATTGCATGTTAGCTAGTAGAAAGGAAGGCAGTAGGGGTTTATTCGATCACCTACGAATTCTCAGAAGGCAGCCCGACCTCTGTCCTCTTTTCTCCGTCTTCTCTTCACGCAAATTACTGTGATTTGGGCCTGTTCCCGTGAAAGCAGTATGCCCTTCATGTCGGTCTCGTCGGACTCGTTAAAGGAAAAAAACATTTCTGCCAGTTCGTGGTGAGTAATCGTTGTTCTGATGTCCAGAAGTTATTTTCTGCCATAAGAGACGGTAGCAGCAACATTGTGTACAGAATAAGTTAAAAAATGAGTTACTAACAAAAAACACATTTGGTTAGGTAAAACGTCAGCCATCTTCTCCGACGGCATCCTACAAGGCACACAGAGTAACAGCCAGTTAGGTAATGTTCAATGCTTTGACTTTTCTATTCTATTCTCATTAAGTAATAAGGGCTTTATAAAATACATTTGAATGATTTTGATACCTTCTTCTACTTCTTCTCCTCAATTCCTTGACTGAGTGGATTGGCAATAACATGAGATAACCACCTCCATTAGCAGAGAGAGGACATGAACAAAAAGTTGATCAATTAAACAGGCAATGTTCCAAAGCATAAACATCAAAAATCCAATTTCAAAAGATAAAATGTGAAGGCAGCTCATACCCTGAGAAAAGTATTAAATTGAGTTAAAATGTCAACATAAATGTATAAAAATCTGAAGGAGAGTGGTTTGACTAAATGTTTGTCCTGTGACCGTATGTGAGAGGATATGATGGGAACCACTGCCCTGGGCTGAGGTCGCGCGAGGACGGCGCTAGTCTTCTTGAGCATGATTAGTTTAGTCACCTTCCAAAGTCTGTTTACCCTTTTTTCACAATTAATAAAGAGTTGTGTAGAATGGCTTTTAGTGTAGGGGGAGCACTTCCTGGTATGCCACTCCCTACAAATATGCGGTGGTCTCAATGTAGAAGTCCTGGGCTTGTGTGATTACATGTGGTCTGTGGTTGTGAGGTCAGCTGGATGTCCTGCCAAACTCTCTAAAACGACGTTGGAGGCGGCTTATGGTAGATAAATTAACATTAAATTCTCTGGCAACAGCTCTGTTGGACATTCCTGCAGTCAGCATGCCAATTGCACGTTCCATCAAAACTTGAGACATCTGTGGCATTGTTTTGTATGACAAAACTGCACAATTTAGAGTGGTCTTTTATTTTTCCCAGCACAAGGTGCACCTGTGTAATGATCATGCTGTTTAAACAGCTTATTGATATGCAACACCTGTCAGGTGGATGGATTATCTTGGCAAATGAGAAATGCTCACTAACAGTAAACAAATGTGTGCGCACAATTTGAGAAAAATAAGCTTTTTGTGCATTTGGAAACATTTCTGGGATCTTTTATTTTAGCTCATGAAAAATGGGACCAACACTTTACATGTCGCATAGAGACAGAAGGTACTGTATGTAAAGACAAGAGGCAAGCAGAGATAGGCGTGTGCGTGTGTGTGTGTGTGAAAGAGAAAGAGAGAGAGGGGTACAAAGTAGTCCTATAGATGGCACTATACTCACCCATACAGGTAAATGAAGCGCTCAGCAATACCAGGAGAAACAGCATCTTCTTGAGAACTCTCCGTAGCCTGTAGCCTAGAAGAGACATCCAGTTGGGTCCAGTCCTGCATGCGCTGTATATAATATCATAAACCCAATATCTGCACGTGGGGTGATTTATAGATCAAATAATCTGCCAATCACTTTGGCAGTGTTTCGGGTCATATTTGTAAAGTGGCGTTGCGCGTTTTAGAAGATTGCGATTTGCAACAGTCCCCAGGCGTTGTGTGAAATCAGTTTTTTTTAATGCGACAAGGAACGCTTCACTACAACAAGTAGCAGCAAAGGACGCAAACCTCGCTCATGCGCATAGCAGACGAAGAAGCAGTTAATGATCTTAACGCTGCTGTGATCATCCATTATATGGGCTTGCAATACAGTTAATAATATAAAATAATAATAGGGTATTGTGTTTTGCTGTCGTGCATAGGTGAGTGCAAATGTAGGCATATAATACATACTTTTCTCCATGTTGATTCCAATAAATGTAGATTAAGTAAATAGCTAACTGTAAAATATGTTGTTGTGTGCTGTCGATAATTGCCTAATACTAAAATTGTTCAATTAATATTGTATCACAGGTAGTGTAGAATTAGGAGCAGTGCAACGTTCTAAATCGAGAGTATTAGCACCCTCTTGTGAAGTTGATTGATGGTGAACGGTGTTTACTGGCTCGGTAATTGTGGGGAGTAGGGCTGAATGACAATTCAGTGGCAATTCTAGACCATTTCAACTGGGGGGGGGGGGGGGGGGGGGGGGGGGGGGGGGGCAAGCTGGGGCCAGTACTGTACTGTAAGAGGGGCCAGTTACATTAGACATTATTGTTGTCATCGTTTTCTTCGTTTTCTTCATTAGCAGGCAAAAGACCATGTTCATAATCATCATCGTTGCCACCCCCCCACCCCCCACCCCCACCCCCCACCCCCACCCCCCCACCCCCATCCCTTGCGGTCTATTTGCAGTCTACAAATTATATGTAATTATCTTCTGGCCCCCAGACCATTGCTGAAGAAAAAATCTGCCTGCGGCTGAATCTAGTTGATGATGCCTGATCTATAGACTGCTGCCAACCCCCCTGACTCAGTGGGTGTCTCTCTACAGCTGTCTTGTGTCTGTCCTCAGAACATGCACCTCTATATCCTAGTGAGTGCCCTTCTCAGCATCCCTGTCTCTTTGGGTGAGTTGGACTTTTTGCCATTTTAGTATCATAGCATTTGCATCCAGTTGTAGATGGTTGTTTAACCCATGATTACTTTACAGTAGTAATATGTTGGAAGAATTTCATTTGACTCCAATCTCTCTCTCTCTCCCCCTAGCTTTCTCTTTGGGTAGGCCCAATGTCATTGTTGTTATCTCACAAAAAGTCACACATGGATGTGAAAAATTCTGTACTTTCTTTTGATAATGTCTGGCCATGTCCTCCTCCCTCCTCCCATAACTCACTCTATTTGTCCCTCTTTTTTCAGGTTGGAATGAAGACTTACAGATAGTGTGTTCTGGTCGAGAGTTCCGCCTGCCGGTCTACTCAGGGTCAAGAATCGTGACCTTTACCCCCAGCTACCCTCCAGGACCAAGAAGAGTGCTTCTGGAGAACAACAACGTAGGTTATGTGTGTGTGTGTGTGTGTGTGTGGGGGTTGGTTCTTCTATCCTTGTGGGAACCTCAAATCCCCAAATGTCCCCACACGGATAGTAAAACATTCTACCTTGTGGGGACATTTCCTACATCCCCATGAGGAAAAAGGCTATTTTAAGTTTAGGTGTTAAGTTCAGGGTTATGGTTAGAATTAGTGTAAGGGGTTGGGGGTTAGGTTCAGGGAAAATATAATTTTGAATGGAAATTAATTTTAGATCCCCACAAGGATAGAAGAACATAACATGTGTTTAAGTGTGTGTGTGTTCTTCTATGCTAAACACTATTGTGTGTTTGTAGTTGAAGGACCTGCGGTTTAAGTGGACGAAAGATAGGACGTTGCTGCTGAATGACGTCACACACCGTGACCAGGGGCTCTACTCTATCAAACTGTCCTCTGGATTCACCTATGAGACCGTTCGCCTCACTGTCTCAGGTACAGGGGCTCAGGGGCTCCCGAGTGGCGCAGTGGTCGAAGGCACTGCATCTCAGTCCTAGAGGCATCACTACAGACCCTGGTTTGATTCCAGGCTCTATCACAACCAGCGTTGATTGAGAGTCCCATAGGGCGACGCACAGTTGGCCCAGCGTGGTTAGGGTTTGGCCGAGGTAGGCCGTCATTGTAAATAATTATTTGTTCTTAACTGACTTGCCTAGTTAAATAAATAAACATATATATTTAAAAAACTCTGCCGCAGGGAATACCTCTCTCCATTTCGTTGTCTATTTTTTAAAATCTATTTCTTGCTCTATTCTGTCTCTCTGTTTCTCTATGATATTGTATAATAATTCATTGTATCTGTTGAAATTGATTGTATGAATCTTGAAACATTGTATAACTCTCAAGATAATCTCTGTTTTGCTTTCTTTCACCCTTTCTCAGAATGTATAAAAACCTTCCGTCTGGGCTATGGGGAAACCTTTCAGCACAACATCCCTAAATATGTCTCCGTGCTGGAGTTCTCTCCCCGGGGCTCCCCCTCTGACTCCCAGACGGTATTACTGTGGAACCGGATGGACCCTGAGACCAGCGAGGCGGGCCGGGGGAGGCTAGGGTCAAGTGGGAGGGTCTGGGTGGCAGAGAGGGTGACCCAGGCAGACCAGGGAAACTACACCCTCCGAGACGAGAATGGGAAAGTAATCTCCCGCAGCAAATTGATTGTCAATGGTGAGCACTAGAAAGATCAAAGAGATCTGGATGAAGGGGAGAGCGAAATGAAACGGGAGATGGGATCGGAGGCCAGGAGAGAAGAGATTGCGATATTAGATCTGACATACAGTCCAAACTGACTCTTAGTTGTATCTGATTCTTTCTTTCATCCTGATGCCCCTCATCGTCCTCATGTCCCCTCCTTCATTTCTCCTTTTTCTTTTCCTTTAAACTCTTTCCAATTCTCTCTCTCTCATTATCCCCTGTGTGGGTGCAGGGCACAACTTCAATGTCACCCGCTTCTTCAAGGAGTCTCTAAACCTTCCCCTTTTTCTCCCTGTCTCTCATGTCCACCTCATTTTTACCCCGTCCCTGCACCTCTCCAATCCCTCCAATGTGCCCCTTGAGTCCCGGTACTCTCGCCCCGTGCAGCTGATCAAGGATGGCCAGATTGTGGACCAGGACCCCCGGTACTGGGGCCTCCTCTCTCTGGGGAGAAACGGGACTGTCAACGAGGTGGTCATCACCAGGCTGAGTGCAAAGCATGATGGGATGTATGAGATCCGAGATCAGGGCGGCAACCTGGTGTCATCCACCATTCTCCATGTGGTCGGTGAGTGACAGTGTGTGTGTGAGTGAGCAGGAGCTTTTCCCTTTACATGATGCAGAGATATCTTTCTTGATCTCCCCGCTCACTCACTCTTTCTCCCTTCCTTTTTCTCTTTCCAGATAAGACTGCTAGATGGAGAGCAGTTCTCAAGTCCATCAGCCTTCCTTCTGGCATGTTTGTGACTTTGGCTGGTTTCATCTTATTTATGAAGCGCTACCCTAACTGCAGCCTCGCTATGATAATCAACGGCCTAAGAGGTCACCATACACCGGCATCTAACCTTCCAAGAGTCAATGTCCAGGTGAGGAGATGTTCTGAATGAGCTTGACAGCTGTAGAGTGAGAGATGTTTGTGAGCTTGGTAGGTAGAAGAAATATGGTGGGGTTATGAGTGGTTATCGGAGGGCTTGTGTGGGCAATGCAATGAGCCTGTTGTCATGGTACTATGTTGTCCATCCATTTCAACTGTGTGATATTATAGAATTCTGTCAGTGTCAGAGTAAAAGTAGAACCAGTCCTTTGCGCCAGTTTGAATCTCCTCCTGCATCAGTTCCTTACACATTTAAATTGGGTCAGTGGTCACATAGCTTCATGCTTCTCTGTGGATTGCATGTTTGTTTCGCTGTGCGTTCCCCTGTCTGTCTACGCAATATTTATATTTATATACTTGTTTTGTTTGTCATCTGCAGGACTACAGTCCACCCAGTCTCCAGCCCTCTGGCATTTACAGTCATTCAAAGCAGATTGTAACGCCAAAAATATGGAGCCCCATACCTACACATTCGGTAGGTAGGCGGTGAAGTTGTAAATGTAGGCTCTTTTCACCATTATTATAGATTTCTATATTATGTGTCTTTCTCAGGGTTACATTCCTCTCGTGGTCAGTGCACCACAGCCCTCCCCTGAGCCAGTGAGGACGAGACAACAGGAGACAGATAGACTTAGAGTTGAGACTGCCACTACTCACACTCCTCGTGAAGAGGTAAATACACACACTGTTTCTATTTTCTGTCTCACAATGGACAATTAAGTTATATTCTGCTCTTTCTTTTTATCATTGACTCCCTCTCTCTTCTCATGAGACTGCTGACGGAGAGAGGGAGATCTCTTTTTCCATCGCTGGCACCTCAGACTGCCTCCACTCATCTGAAGACTGCTTCCAGTTCCAGATCAAGAAAGAGGGAGACAAGGAGAGCAAAGCGAAAGACTACTTCTCCACACTTCCACTGGACACAGATACCTTGGAGACTTGCAGCGTCTACACTTCTGAAAAACTCAACTTCTTATAGAGCACAGAGAAGAGGAGTGAATGGAGATAAAGAAAGAGCGGGCGGAGAGAAAATAGTGGAGGGCGATATGGTTAAACTGTTCACGGGTGATTTTGTAATTATAGTGCCTTCGCTTTCAGAACCCTATTTGGATATGTTTGGGTATTGCGTATTACTTCCTATAATTTCTTTATTATCATGTCATTATCATTCCTTTTAAGAATGAGATGAGCAATATCCTACATTTTGGCATATCACTCCTTTGTACAACTGGATTGGTAATGTTTTCAAAAATCAACCTGCTGATTACTTTCTGCTACCTACCAAGGAACCCTCAGGACCACACATTTAAACCTGTACTGTAAGCTATAGATGACTGTATATATGTGTAAATATATGGAAGTTATGTTAGGATGGAGAAGAGATGTCAACGTTAAAGAAGAGATGAGGAATTGTCAGATTTTGTAATAGAATGTGGGAATTGCCTCTTTTTTTAAAAGCATATCTAACTGCATGTGTTACCTACTATTAAACAAGTAAATTAACACAAAATAATAAAAATATACTTTTATTAGATTACATATCTTTACATAAGATATACATTGTTTGTGATTGCCATAAAATTATGTACATGATTCAATTACGGTTACATTATTTCACCAGGTGTTCATATTGTGATTGAGGTTTTATAGAATGGATTATAATATGTTTGAAGTCATATACCTTTCCCAATGTTTTGTGTATTAACGTATCATTGGTTTGTTAGTCAAGTAATGAATGAAGCTCGAGAAAATAAAACGAATTCAATCTAGTTATGAAAGTTGTCGTAGTCATGACAGTGGGGGAACGAAGAAGAGCTCGCTTTGGAGGACTGATGCTATCCCAGCGTGCATTGTTTTCGAAGCGGCAATGAAACGCCAGCGTGCGAACTTGGAACAAAACAAAAATAAAGTAGTCAGAATTAGTTGCCTTTTAGGCAAGACTTTTAAGATAGTTTGCCATCAAGCGTAACACAAAAAAATCGTGTTTAGCTACAGAGGGACGTGCACTTGAAATATGTCTTTGGTTTGCGCAAGTAAGTTGAACATGCTTCTGAAGTTGAATGAGCTAGATCGCTTACCTAGCACCCTGCTAGCTAACGTTAGTGTGGCTAACTGGCGAGCTAGTAACTGATTCATTGTCACTTTTCTGCAACATGGTATTTATGGTGGCTTACTAGTTATATTATCAAGCCATGAAACAATAGCTAACAATTGTATGTATCGACTTATGTTACCCCACTCAGTTTCCAATGAGGTCCCCGAGCACCCTTGCGTGTCCCCGGTGTCTAACCAGGTGTTCGAGCGCCGACTGATCGAGAAGTATATCGCAGAGAATGGAGTGGATCCCATGAATAGCCAACCACTGTCGGAGGAGCAACTTATCGATATAAAAGGTAAACAGGGCGGGGATAGACTGTTAACGTAATCAGTCGAATCAATTACATCAAGTATGTATTTATGTACTGATTTTAGTTTAGGCTTAGAAGGAAATCCTAAGTAGGTTCCATGTATTCGAAGATATGTTTTCGTAATGGATTTGAATCAATGTTGTGCTGCCTTCTGTTGCCCAGTGTCTCATCCTATCCGACCAAAGGCTCCCTCTTCTACCAGTATCCCTGCCATACTCAAGGCTCTGCAAGATGAGTGGGTGAGTGTCTAGGCAGACTGGTTTGTAGTCTACCTGTGGACAGTGTTACAATAGAATACTCTTCCTCTGTATTATTAAATCTTTCCCTTAATGTCTTCTGTCTCTTTCAAGGATGCGGTCATGTTGCACAGCTTCACTCTGAGGCAGCAGCTGCAGACGACTCGCCAGGAGCTCTCTCACGCCCTCTACCAGCATGATGCAGCCTGCAGAGTCATTGCTCGTCTTACCAAGGAGGTCACTGCAGCCAGAGAGGGTAAGAGAGGGATCTCTATAGTCTGAAGTCGCTTCCTCACCTTCTCTCATTCACTGACCTGTGAAGGCAAAATGCTTACTCTTTGCCCATTCTCCCATTCAACAGCCCTGGCCACACTCAAGCCCCAAGCCGGATTGGTGGCCCCTCAGTCTATGCCCGCCTCTCAGCCAGCCGCTGGGGTGAGTGATTAGCGCTGATTCCCATCCATTAAACAGGATTCCTGTCCATCAGAGATTGAGGATAGATGTTTTCTCTTTTCTAAGTATTCTTATTCTTCTCTCTGTTGTTTTGCCTCCTTTTCTCAGGGTGCTGGTGGGGAACCAATGGAGGTTAGTGTGCAGGTGGGAATGACTCCAGAGATCATCCAGAAGGTAAGAGCTAATTTCCTCTTCATCTTTTTACCCCCTGTGATTAGTGTTCTCATTACTCTGAGACCCTCTCAATATGAGAATCAATTTGTGATTCATTGAATTCTCATTAGTCTCTTTCCTGCTCCTACTCTTCTGTTTTCAGCTTCAAGATAAGGCTACTGTCCTTACCACAGAGCGAAAGAAGGTAAGATGTTCATTCAAGAAAATGTCTGTCATGTGTTGTAGGCTTGCAGAGATGGATGATAAACCACTCAATCTTTTAATAAACTTATTTTGTCCCTTATGTTTACTCTCTCCCTAACCAGAGAGGAAAGACCGTGCCAGAGGAGCTGGTCAGGGCTGAGGATCTGAGCAAGTACCGCCAAGTGGCTTCCCACGCTGTGAGTACTACTATCTGTAGGACTGTAATAACCTGTAGGGGGCTGACTGTGCTGCTTAGCACTGCTATATGAGGTTGCCCTTAGCTGTCTGTCTGCCCATATAGTGACCATGGTCTTTTGAATGTCTCAGGGACTTCACAGTGCCAGTGTCCCAGGAATCCTGTGTATGGACCTCTGTCCTTCAGACACCAACAAAGTACTCACTGGTAAGTACCCCAGCTTTTTATTTTCTCTCCGTCTCTTTTTCTTGCGTATCTAAATAGAACTGTCAATCAAATGTCATTGATGACTATCTTGTGTTGCCAGGTGGGGCTGATAAGAATGTGGTGGTATTTGATAAGAAGGAGGAGCAGATCATTGCCACCCTCAAGGGTCACACCAAGAAGGTCACCTCTGTCATCTACCACCCCTCCCAGGTAACAGACCTGTGTATACACCTGTCTAGCTCCTAACGTTTTATGGAAATTAACTCAATTATGCTTTATATTCTACTTTTCAACATCATGTATACAGTGAAATTAAAATAGAGTTAAAAGATGAGTTGATTTGTGGTATCTATATACCCCGGTTTAAAATGTACTGTATTGTAGTTTGTAAATCTCCCTTGCCTAATTTCCTTCCTCACTTTAGTTTTTTTCTTTTATTTGTATTTTCCATCTTTCTTTCCTCTCCAGTCTGTGGTGTTCTCTGCCTCTCCAGACAGCACCATCCGGGTGTGGTCTGTGACTGGGGGCAACTGTATCCAGGTGGTGCGAGCTCACGAGGCGAGTGTGACCGGGCTGTCACTTCACGCAACCGGGGACTACCTTCTCAGCTCTTCCGAAGACCAGGTAAGTCCATTGTACTGGTAGAACACCTGAGTCCAGCATGTTGTTAGAAGTCCTGAGTCCACTGGTCCGTTGACTAGAATGGCACCAGCTGCACTGTTGTCAATAGTAAATGTAACAGCACCTTTGTGTTGGTGGATGTATGTTAACACGGCATTCCTCTCTATCTTTCTCAGTACTGGGCCTTCTCGGATATCCAAACTGGCCAAGTCCTTACCAAAGTCACAGATGAGGCTGCTGGTGTTGGTAAGTGTGTTTGTGGTCAGGTCTATGCGTATGGGCATGAAAGATGGGTTACTATTTTTGTCTGTGTCTCATCTCTGCCCTCCTCCTCCTCAGCTCTGACTTGTGCTCAGTTCCACCCCGACGGTCTGATCTTCGGGACGGGAACCGCCGACTCCCAGATCAAGATCTGGGATCTGAAGGAGCGCACAAACGTGGCCAACTTCCCCGGCCACTCTGGCCCTGTCACCTCCATCGCCTTCTCTGAGAACGGATACTACCTGGCTACAGGTCAGTCGCTCTCCAACCTCACAAAACAGTGTAAATAATGTTGGATTTCTCATGGATTCCCTGACCCAGTCTCTCGCTCTGTGCTCCAGGTGCCCAGGACAGCTCTGTGAAGCTGTGGGATCTGAGGAAACTGAAGAACTTCAAGACCATCGCCCTGGACAACAACTATGAGGTGAGAATAAGAGACTGTGGAGTCTGTTAGCTACAGATATGGGTCAACTTCTCACAAATTTAGCTCATGTACGGCAAATAACATGGTTATTTCTTGCAGAGTTTTTCACTGGAATCTTATTTACTCTCTCTCAGGTTAAGTCTCTGGTGTTTGATCAGAGTGGTACGTACTTGGCTGTGGGTGGATCCGACATCAGGGTGTACATCTGCAAGCAGTGGTCAGAGGTCCTCAACTTCAGCGGTGAGAAAAACAACTGAACAGAATATTTAACTCAACTTTCATCAGACCTTGTGTGCTCACTGTACAAATCATACGTACACATGGTTAGGAAAAACTCAGTGTCCTATTGCATGCGTCATCTTACACCGAGTTACCTTAAACATATATATATTTTAAAACATTTTTCTTCCTCTTTTTCCCAGACCATTCTGGCCTGGTGACAGGGCTGGCATTCGGAGACAATGCTCAATTCCTTTCCTCCGCTGGAATGGACAGAAGCCTCAAGTTCTACAGCCTGTAGATTAGTACAGACAGATGGAAAGAGAGCGAGGATAAGATTGGAGGGTTCTGGTTAGGCCTAATCTCGAATCTAGACCAGTGTGATCATTTTGACTCTGCTACACAGCTATCCGTTTTGTGAAATATGGACCGGTGACCAGTGGTTAGACGGTTGAATCCTTATGATTTATTTGATGTTCTTGTATTGCTGAGATCAGAATCCCTATCCGAGGTGCGTTCAATAAGGGAAATAGTTTGCGAACGTTAGCAAACATATTCCATTTGTTTTGTGTTAGCCGCGACCGTTAGCTAAGCGTCTGAGAATATAGTGTACGGTGAGCGTAAGTGTCTGTTTCTGGTCTAAACTGCTGCTAAAAACAATCAAGTGGCCATGTAGACTTTCTACTGTATTTCCTAGGAGTAGGTAAGTCGTTTTGAATATTGTTGCTAAAAAGCCACAGTGATCTTTAAAATAAAAAATAAAATAGCTGTTTGATGTTTCACTGTTCATTCAAATCGTTCAACTGAAATTGTTACTCTGGCAGCAAGCCTTGTTTACCTCGCCTCTGGCCTAGGCAGGAGCTTTTTAGTCAGAGTTACGAGCAGATTATGAACTTAGCGTTTTGAAAATTGACCTGTAGTTATTTAGGATCCTGGAGTGGGTGGAGGAACCGGTGCTACGGTATTTACTTTTCCATTCGTGTATTCTTCTTAAAGAACGTCCAGACGTCTGTTCTTCTCCTTTCAGTGGTTAGACCAACAGCTCTCAGCTGTTGAAATATAATTTGTTGTAACTGTTTTCACATTGTGTCAGCCAATTCTCTATATTGCTGTGTTTATTCAAAGGTCTCCTTTCCCTTCCTCCCTTTTGTACACCTCCAATAAATCAAGTTATTTTTGTAGTAACAGCCAGCTATTTGTTTGATCAGTGGAATGTATTGTATATGCCTCAGGTTGTCGTTTCAGCCTGTCTGAGGCACCAGTATGACTTTGATCCCAATAGACCGTGTGCTCTGCTTTGTACTTCCTGTCTCTGTTGGTCATCTAGCTGTTTGAAATTGACAATGTTTTATATATAAAAATAAAACAATGAAAAGGGTGACATGGCTGGATAAAAAAAGAATAATTTCTCTGTTATACTAATCTATAATGAGCCTTTGGTTGATCGGTGGGCAATGGCAGGTGTGGTAATAATGATGATGGTTTGTTAGTATAGCAGGTTAAGATAATTAACGTAGCTGGTTAGGAGATCTAATATAGGAGGTTAGGTGAATTAGCTTTGCGGTTAGAGCTTTAGGCCAGTAACCAAAAGGTTGTTAGTTCAAATCCCCAAGGTGAAATATCTGTCTGTTAGACTCCCTGAGCTGACAAGGTGAATCTGTCGATATGCCCTTGAGCAGGGCCCTTAACCCTAATTGCTACTGGGTTACTGTTGATAATGGCTGACTGGCCGTGATCCCACTCTCTCCGAAGGTGTCTCGGGGAGTTGGGATATGCAAAAAACACATTTCCAATTCACACATGCATATAATGCATGCGAAATAGGACAAGTATAAGCACCCACCAAATTATTATTAACAGCAGGTTAGGAGAGTGAGGTTAAGGTCACAGGAAAAACATCCCCACAGCATCATGCTGCCATCACCATGCTTCACTGTAGGGATGGTGCTAGGTTTTCTCCAGACATAACGCTTTCAGGCATTCAGGCCAAAGAGTTCGATCTTGGTTTCATCAGACCAGAGAACCTTGTTTCTCGTGGTCAGTGTCCTTTTTAGGTTCCTTTTTGGCATACTCCCAAGTGGGCTGTCATGTTGCTTTCACTGAGGAGTGGCTTCCGTCTGGCCAATCTACCATAAAGGCCTGATTGGTGGAGTGCTGCAGAGATGGTTGTCTTTCTGGAAGGTTCTTCCATCTCCACAGAGCTCTGCAGTTCTGTCAGAGTGACCATTTGATTCTTGGTTACCTCCCTTAATTGCGCAGTTTGGATGGGTGGCCAGCTCTAGGAAGAGTCTTGGTGGTTCTGAACTTCTTCCATTTAAGAATGATGGAAGTTGCTGTGTTCTTGGGGACCTTCAATGCTGCAGAAATGTTTTGGTACCCTTCCCCAGATCTGTGCCTCAACACAATCCTGTCTCGTAGCTATACAGGCAATTCCTTCAACCTCATGTCTTGGTTTTTGCTCTGACATGCACTGTCAGCTATGGGACCTTATATAGACAGGTGTGTGCCTTTCCAAATCATGTCCAATCAATTGAATTTACCACAGGTGGGACTCCGAGTTGTAGAAACATCTCAAGGATGATCAATGGAAACAGGATGCACCTGAGCTCAATTTTGAGTCTCGTAGCAAAGGGTCTGAATACTTATGTAAATAAGGTATATATATTTTTTTATACATTTGCAAAAATGTCTAAATGATTTTTGCTTTGTCATTATGGTGTATTGTGACTAGATTGATGAAAAAAAAAAAAAAAGTTTAGAACAGGGCTGTAACGTAACAAAATGTGGAAAAAGGGAAGGAATCTGAATACTTTCTGAATGCACTTTATATTTTGTATTTCTCAACTTTCAATATTCAGCTCAATAGACATTATTTTACAACCAAGATATTTGATATGGCTTTTGAGATCATATGGAGCAGCGTGTGCTCGGAATTTGCACACCGGCCATTGCGAGGTTATAGGCCTACGGTCTCATGGGTAATAGCTTACAACTGCACATTTTATTAGGACACTAAATTTACTGTTGGATTAATACATGGCTACTAGCAGTGTGTATTATATCTAGAGTTAGGGATTTAGTTAGTGTTTTGAGTTTCCACTTCTTCAGGATTTGAACCCCAAATGATTTAGCCTATGAACAAAACAACAAATCGGGAAGTTCTGGTGTCCTATTTTGACAGTAAAATATAGCAACTATATTCTAATTGTCAACCCAAAATTCATGACAAATTACTGAATTATGTTGCGCATCAAAATATATTGAGTCATGCATTCCTGCTTGGATGTGTTAGATGAGAAAACTTAGTTATTGAATATCTCAGTAGCCTATTTATTATACTTCTTAATAAAGCATGGATGACTGGGACACTTCCACCACCTGTAAAAGTTATTGACACCAGTGGAAAATGTTAAGTCTGGAGCCCTGTAATAGTAATTAACACTTAGGGTAGGTGTTGATTCAGGGGAGCACAAATGACAGGCACTAATTTGCAATATAGCCTAAGTCATTAGCTTGGCTTGTATAACTTATATGGCTTAAGCAGACAGACAGACGGAGAACAAGAAGAAGCACAGTGACAGCAGAGAAGATGCTGAGACAGACAGCACAACATGGAGGCAACACGTATGTCTAGAGCAGAGACAGTTATAGTGGTGAGTTGTATCTCCAGACACAGTTATAGTGGTGAGTTGTATCTCCAGACACAGTTATAGTGGTGAGTTGTATCTCCAGACACAGTTATAGTGGTGAGTTGTATCTCCAGACACAGTTATAGTGGTGAGTTGTATCTCCAGACAGAGACACTGTTATAGTGGTGAGTTGTATCTCCAGACAGAGACACAGTTATAGGGGTATCTCCAGACAAGAGACACAGTTATAGTGGTGAGTTGTATCTCCAGACAGAGATACAGTTATAGTGGTGAGTTGTATCTCCAGACAGAGATACAGTTATAGTGGTGAGTTGTATCTCCAGACAGAGACACAGTTATAGTGGTATCTCCAGACAGAGACACAGTTATAGTGGTATCTCCAGACAGAGACACAGTTATAGTGGTATCTCCAGACAGAGACACAGTTATAGTGGTATCTCCAGACAGACACAGTTATAGTGGTTACTCCAAACAGAGACACAGTTGTAGTGGTGAGTTGTATCTCCAGACAGACACAGTTACAGTGGTTACTCCAGACAGAGACACAGTTATAGTGGTATCTCCAGACCGAGACGCAGTTATAGTGGTGAGGTGTATATCTAGACCGAGACGCAGTTATAGTGGTATCTCCAGACCGAGACGCAGTTATAGTGGTGAGGTGTATATCTAGACCGAGACGCAGTTATAGTGGTAAGGTGTATATCTAGACCGAGACGCAGTTATAGTGGTGAGTTGTAGCTCTAGACAGAGACACAGTATTAGTGGTGAGTTGTAGCTCTAGACAGGCACAGTTTTAGTGGTGAGTTGTAGCTCTAGACAGAGACACAGTTATAGTGGTGAGTTGTAGCTCTAGACAGAGACACAGTATTAGTGGTGAGTTGTATCTCTAGACAGAGACACAGTTATAGTGGTGAGTTGTATCTCTAGACAGAGACACAGTATTAGTGGTGAGTTGTATCTCTAGACAGAGACACAGTTATAGTGGTGAGTTGTATCTCCAGACAGAGACGCAGTTATAGTGGTGAGTTGTATCTCTAGACAGAGACACAGTTATAGTGGTGAGTTGTATCTCTAGACAGAGACACAGTTATAGTGGTGAGTTGTATCTCTAGACAGAGACACAGTTATAGTGGTGAGTTGTATCTCTAGACAGAGACACAGTTATAGTGGTGAGTTGTAGCTCTAGACAGAGACACAGTTTTAGTGGTGAGTTGTAGCTCTAGACAGAGACACAGTTTTAGTGGTGAGTTGTAGCTCTAGACAGAGACACAGTTGTAGTGGTGAGTTGTAGCTCTAGACAGAGACACAGTTGTAGTGGTGAGTTGTAGCTCTAGACAGAGACACAGTTGTAGTGGTGAGTTGTAGCTCTAGACAGAGCCACAGTTATAGTGGTGAGTTGTAGCTCTAGACAGAGACACAGTTATAGTGGTGAGTTGTAGCTCTAGACAGAGACACAGTTATAGTGGTGAGTTGTATCTCTAGACAGAGACACAGTTATAGTGGTGAGTTGTAGCTCTAGACAGAGACACAGTTATAGTGGTGAGTTGTATCTCTAGACAGAGACACAGTTTTAGTGGTGAGTTGTAGCTCTAGACAGAGACACAGTTGTAGTGGTGAGTTGTATCTCCAGACAGACACAGTTATAGTGGTGAGTTGTATCTCTAGACAGAGACACAGTTATAGTGGTGAGTTGTATCTCTAGACAGAGACACAGTTATAGTGGTGAGTTGTATCTCTAGACAGGGACACAGTTATAGTGGTGAGTTGTAGCTCTAGACAGAGACACAGTTTTAGTGGTGAGTTGTAGCTCTAGACAGAGACACAGTTTTAGTGGTGAGTTGTAGCTCTAGACAGAGACACAGTTGTAGTGGTGAGTTGTAGCTCTAGACAGAGACACAGTTGTAGTGGTGAGTTGTAGCTCTAGACAGAGACACAGTTATAGTGGTGAGTTGTAGCTCTAGACAGAGACACTGTTATAGTGGTGAGTTGTATCTCTAGACAGAGACACAGTTATAGTGGTGAGTTGTAGCTCTAGACAGAGACACAGTTTTAGTGGTGAGTTGTAGCTCTAGACAGAGACACAGTTGTAGTGGTGAGTTGTAGCTCTAGACAGAGACACAGTTGTAGTGGTGAGTTGTAGCTCTAGACAGAGACACAGTTGTAGTGGTGAGTTGTAGCTCTAGACAGAGCCACAGTTATAGTGGTGAGTTGTAGCTCTAGACAGAGACACAGTTATAGTGGTGAGTTGTAGCTCTAGACAGAGACACAGTTATAGTGGTGAGTTGTATCTCTAGACAGAGACACAGTTATAGTGGTGAGTTGTAGCTCTAGACAGAGACACAGTTATAGTGGTGAGTTGTATCTCTAGACAGAGACACAGTTTTAGTGGTGAGTTGTAGCTCTAGACAGAGACACAGTTGTAGTGGTGAGTTGTATCTCCAGACAGACACAGTTATAGTGGTGAGTTGTATCTCTAGACAGAGACACAGTTATAGTGGTGAGTTGTATCTCTAGACAGAGACACAGTTATAGTGGTGAGTTGTATCTCTAGACAGGGACACAGTTATAGTGGTGAGTTGTAGCTCTAGACAGAGACACAGTTTTAGTGGTGAGTTGTAGCTCTAGACAGAGACACAGTTTTAGTGGTGAGTTGTAGCTCTAGACAGAGACACAGTTGTAGTGGTGAGTTGTAGCTCTAGACAGAGACACAGTTGTAGTGGTGAGTTGTAGCTCTAGACAGAGACACAGTTATAGTGGTGAGTTGTAGCTCTAGACAGAGACACTGTTATAGTGGTGAGTTGTATCTCTAGACAGAGACACAGTTATAGTGGTGAGTTGTAGCTCTAGACAGAGACACAGTTATAGTGGTGAGTTGTATCTCTAGACAGAGACACAGTTATAGTGGTGAGTTGTAGCTCTAGACAGAGACACAGTTATAGTGGTGAGTTGTAGCTCTAGACAGAGACACAGTTATAGTGGTGAGTTGTAGCTCTAGACAGAGACACAGTTATAGTGGTGAGTTGTATCTCTAGACAGAAACACAGTTTTAGTGGTGAGTTGTATCTCTAGACAGAGACACAGTTATAGTGGTGAGTTGTATCTCCAGACAGAGACACAGTTATAGTGGTGAGTTGTATCTCCAGTGGTGCTTTTACATATTGTATTTGTTTTTAACATGATCTGGTTAAAAAGGAGGAGGATCGGATCTCGCCAGACACTGGAACAGAAGTTGTTGAGAAACACTGTACGGCACTGCCAATGTTATGTGTCAGCACTACTGCCTGTCTAAGTAGGGTGTGTAGGGTCAGGGTGTGTGTATGGAGGCATGCACAGTGACGTGGGCTGGTGTGGATAAAATGCCAGGGTCCAATGCATGTCTCAGTCTGCAACTTTGTGTTTTTTTTTAATAAGGCTGATTGAGGCATTTGGGCTAAGATAGGGAAGAATAGAGAATAATATATATACTGTAGGGTAGAAAACGTCATCTATCCAGTCTGTCCATAGGCCTCTGACCTATGTAAATCAAATTTGGGAACGTTAACAAATAAAGTGACATGAAACCAGCGAACGGGAAGGGCGAGTCATTTCTTTCGCTCCTTCCCCTAAGAACTTCACCAAAGACAGTACTCGTGATTACTGTTCTCCTACCGGCAGGATATTATGCTGGCAGGACGATTGCAAAATGTATGTATAAAAAGAAAGTCCCCCGGCAAAGACATGCTAAACTTTGACTAGCAATAAAACATTTATAAAAATCACAGCATTGCAACAACCTCTGAAGAATTTCATGTATAATTTGTCGTATTTTAATTTTGTATTATTTTTTACCAGAATTTATTTTGAAAGTTTACAATAATACTGGTATATTCAAAGCTTTTGTGTAGGCTATATTTAAAGAAATACACTTTTAATAAAATACAAATATGTTATTGCAATTACTCATTAGTATCTGCAAAACTTAAATGTGTCTCTTGTGCTGGGCACCAGGTTTAATACAGAGTACTGGTGTCTAGTTAGACTGTAAACTCTCCTTCCAGACTCACATTAAGATTCTCCAAACCAAAATGAAATCTAGAATCAGCTTCCTATTTCGCAACAAAGGATCCTTCACTCATGCTGCCAAACATATCCTCGTAAAACTGACTATCCTACCGATCCTTGACTTTAATGTCATTTACAAAATAGCCTCCAACACTCTACTCAGCAAATTGGATGTAGTCTATCACAGTGCCACCCGTTTTGTCACCAAAGCCCCATATACTAACCACCACTGCGACCTGTATGCTCTCGTTGGCTGGCCCTCTCTTCATATTCGTCGCCAAACACACTGGCTCCAGGTCATCTATAAGTCTTTGCAGTCGTGGCCAAAAGTTTTGAGAATGACACAAATATTAATTTTCAAAGTTTGCTGCCTCAGTTTGTATGATGGCAATTTGCATATACTCCAGAATGTTATGAAGAGTGATCAAATGAATTGCAATTAATTGCAAGTCCCTCTTTTCCATGCAAATGAACTGAATCCCCCCAAAACATTTCCACTGCATTTCAGCCCTGACACAAAAGGACCAGCTGACATCATGTCAGTGATTCTCTCGTTAACACAGGTGTGAGTGTTGACGAGGACAAGGCTGGAGATCACTCTGTCATGCTTATTGAGTTCAAATAACAGACTGGAAGCTTCAAAAGGAGGGTGGTGCTTGGAATCATCGTTCTTCCTCTGTCAACCATGGTTACCTGAAAGGAAACACGTGCCGTCATCATTGCTTTGCACAAAAAGGGCTTCACAGGCAAGGATGTTGCTGCCAGTAAGATTTCACCTAAATCAGCCATTTATCGGATCATCAAGAACTTCAAGGAGAGCGGTTCAATTGTTATGAAGGCTTCAGGGCGCCCAAGAAAGTCCAGCAAGGGCCAGGACCGTCTCCTAAAGTTGATTCAGCTGCGGGATTGGGGCACCACCAGTACAGAGCTTGCTCAGGAATGGCAGCAGGCAGGTGTGAGTGCATCTGCACGCACAGTGAGGGGAAGACTTTTGGAGGATGGCCTGGTGTCAAGAAGGGCAGCAAAGAAGACACTTCTCTCCAGGGAAAACATCAGGGACAGACTGATATTCTGCAAAAGGTACAGGGATTGGACTGCTGAGGACTGGGGTAAAGTTATTTTCTCTGATGAATCGCCTTTCCGATTGTTTGGGGCATCCGGAAAAAAGCTTGTCCGGAGAAGACAAGGTGAGCGCTACCATCAGTCCTGTGTCATGCCAACAGTAAAGCATCCTGAGACCATTCATGTGTCGGGTTGCTTCTCAGCCAAGGGAGTGGGCTCACTCACATTTTTTCCTAAGAACACAGCCATGAATAAAGAATGGTACCAACACATCCTCCGAGAGCAACTTCTCCCAACCATCCAGGAACAGTTTGGTGACGAACAATGCCTTTTCCAGTATGATGGAGCACCTTGCCATAAGGCAAAAGTGATAACTAAGTGGCTCGGGGGAAAAAAACATTGATATTTTGGGTCCATGGCCAGGAAACTCCCCAGACCTTAATCCCATTGAGAACTTGTGGTCAATCCTCAAGAGGCGGGTGGACAAACAAAAACCAACACATTCTGACAAACTCCAAGCATGTATTATGCAAGACTGGGCTGCCATCAGTCAGGATGTGGCCCAAAAGTTAATTGACAGCATGCCAGGGCGGATTGCAGAGGTCTTGAAAAGAAGGGTCAATACTGCAAATTCATCATTCATCTTCTGCACACCTATCACTCCAGTGTATAATTGCTAAATTGTAATTATTTCACCACTATGGCCTATTTATTGCCCTACCTCCCTAATCTTACTACATTTGCACACACTGTATATTGATGTTTCTATTGTGTTGTGTATTGACTGTACATTTGTTTATCCCATGTGTAACTCTGTGTTGTTGGCGTCGCACTGCTTTGCTTTATCTTGGCCAGCTCGCAGTTGGAAATGAGAACTTGTTCTCCACTGGCCTACCTGGTTAAATAAAGGTGAAGAAAAATCCGTACTCCACCCACTCCTGCAACCCAATGCACAGTTATACTTATTGTTTTGTAGAGAGAACCTTTCTACTTGTTTCAGCTAGAGGGAAATTCTCAGTAGGTTTGTTTGTTTTCATAAATCTGTTTTCATAAATTACCCAGTGCTTTTTCTTATTGTCACAATAGAAGTGGTCATTGATTAAAATTCTACCTTTTGAATTCATTATCCACATTGCAATGTTTTGAAATGCAGTTTTTTTAAGGCAACGAAAGTGACGTCATCATTTTTGCTGCTGGCAGAATACTGGTGTGCCGGTGACAGTACAGTAAGAATGTTAAGAAACTGACTTTACCGTCAAGAGATTTGTTTGCCACTGTTTGGTGTTCTTTTCTGTCATCTGGAGCTAACTCTCACAAGCAGCCGTCACATTCGATCGAGCGGGACAGATTGAAGAAAACAGGTCAAGTTTGTACATTTGCAACGTGCTTTGTTCTCAAAGGATAGATTCGTATATGGTGGTCGGTCAACAAGTTGTCTGATTTCAGTTACAGGTATGTGGATAACTTGAACCTTCTGTTGTAGGCTATTTGAGATGCTGACATTGGAAAAAAATATATGTTGCCTAATAATAACTGATTTATAGCCTAATAAGGCACTATATTGAAACATAGTCGCCAAACAGGATCCGTTTTTTGGGGTTTTGACTGACAAAGAGAGGGGGGAACATTTGCCAACTTTTGCATACAATGTTGCCAACAATGTCTCATGATGACAGCAACTCTCCCCGCAAAATTGTTACATTAATTTCGTTTGGAATGATTGATGCTGGACGAATTCGCGGCATTTGTGGGTGGTGCACCTTTTTCTGGTAAAGCGAAACCGAACCTATCACTCATTGTGTAGTCTATTCGTTCAGTCTCTCTCCAGTCTCTCCGAGAAGTCCTTGAAATACCTCACTATGTACCTATTCTCGTTACCCACATGAAGGGTGGTCGTGTATTGAGACCTAAGGCTAGATGTATTGACTTGCTGTCAGCATGTCATTAGTTGGGAAGCGCAGCTTGGGTGGAAATTCCACTGTTTTGCAATTCATGTGACTTTTTCAGTTAGGCAGAGGGGGCCTGGATACATCCTTCCCTTTTCTGCAACTGTCCTCTGGCAGCTGTTTTTGAAGCCACGGGTGTATTCCTATTGCTCTGGTGGTGTCGTGCACCTTAATACAATGACCACAATCTATCTCTTCTCTTTATCTCTCCTTACTCTTTTCTATTTACTCCTCCTATCCAATCTGCTTTCCAACTGTGTCTCTTTCTCGACCTTACCCACCTTCCCCCTCTCTCTCTTGCTCTCTTCTCTCCCCCTGCCCCTCTCCCTCTAGGCCTATCTCTAGGTGGTGATGGGTTCTATGTTCCGTAGTGAGGAGGTGTGCCTGGTGCAGCTCTTCCTCCAGTCTGGTTCGGCCTTTAACTGTGTCAGTGAACTGGGAGAACTGGGCCTGGTCGAGTTCAGAGACGTGAGTTCTGTTCTCCCCTGATCTCGTTTGTCTCATATCTTCGCGTGACTAAAGATTCACTGGCTTAGAACTAATAGCTGCAACTAATATCTCAACCGTCTTGCTATGAATAACTAAGTTTGACATTAACGATATGTCAACTAAATCAAGCCTCGTGTGAATAACTTGTGAGTAACTGTCTCTTTTGCTAATTCCCTCCGTGGTGAATCAGTTGAACCCCAATGTCAACTCCTTCCAGAGGAAGTTTGTGGGGGAGGTGAGACGATGTCAGGAACTGGAGAAAACCTTCAGTGAGTATCTAGATCTCTCACACTATCGTCTCCTAAACCGCTCATTAAAACCCCTATACTAATACAGGGAAATTATGTTTGACAGTTTTCTCCTATGCATTTCTCTTTCTCTCTCTCCGGTCTTTATATCCTTCCATATCTTTCTCCCTGTCTCTCCCTCCATCTCTCTGTCTTTTCATCCTTCTCTCCACTCAGCGTTCCTGGACCAGGAGATCAATAGGTCCCTTTTGCCCCCCCTCCATGGCCCGACCCCCAGCCCGAACCCCTTGGCCCCCCAGCCCAGAGAGTTGCTCACCATTGAGGAGGAGAGTGAGAAGCTGGCCAGGGAGCTCAAAGAGCTGTCCAGGAACAGAGACGGTCTCAGAGCCCAGCTGATCCAGCTCAGCCAGTACAAAGGAGTTCTCACCCAGACCCACTCCCTCACCGCCTCACAGGTCAAAACTACACCTCCCATCACCACCCTCTCTCAATTCAATTTCAATTTAAGGGCTTTATTGGCATGGGAAACATATGTTTACATTGCCAAAGCAAGTGAAGCAGATAAATGAACAAAAGTGAAATAAACAATGCAAATGAACAGTAAACATTACACTCACAGAAGTTCCAAAATAATAAAGAAATTTCAAAATGTCATATTATATCCAAATACAGTATTGTAATGATGTGCAAACAGTTAAAGTACAAAAGGGAAAATAAATAAACATATACAGTGGGGCAAAAAAGTATCATTGTCATGCTGAAAGACCCAGCCACGTTTCATCTTCAATGCCCTTGCTGATGGAAGGAGGTTTTCACTCAAAATCTCACGATACATGGCCCCATTCATTCTTTCCTTTACACGGATCAGTCGTCCTGGTCCCTTTGCAGAAAAACAGCCCCAAAGCATGATGTTTCCACCCCATGCTTCACAGTAGGTATGGTGTTCTTTGGATGCAACTCAAGCATTCTTTGTCCTCCAAACACGACGAGTTGAGTTTTTACCAAAAAGTTATATTTTGGTTTCATCTGACCATATGACATTCTCCCAATCTTCTTCTGGATCATCCAAATGCTCTCTAGCAAACTTCAGACGGGCCTGGACATGTACTGGCTTAAGCAGGGGGACACGTCTGGCACTGCAGGATTTGAGTCCCTGGCGGCGTAGTGTGTTACTGATGGTAGGCTTTGTTACTTTGGTCCCAGCTCTCTGCAGGTCATTCACTAGGTCCCCCCGTGTGGTTCTGGGATTTTTGCTCACCGTTCTTGTGATCATTTTGACCCCACGGGTGAGATCTTGCGTGGAGCCCCAGATCGAGGGAGATATCAGTGGTCTTGTATGTCTTCCATTTCCTAATAATTGCTCCCACAGTTGATTTCTTCAAACCAAGCTGCTTACCTATTGCAGATTCAGTCTTCCCAGCCTGGTGCAGGTCTACAACTTTGTTTCTGGTGTCCTTTGACAGCTATTTGGTCTTGGCCATAGTGGAGTTTGGAGTGTGACTGTTTGAGGTTGTGGACAGGTGTCTTTTATACTGATAACAAGTTCAAACAGGTGCCATTAATACAGGTAACGAGTGGAGGACAGAGGAGCCTCTTAAAGAAGAAGTTACAGGTCTGTGAGAGCCAGAAATCTTACTTGTTTGTAGGTGACCAAATACTTATTTTCCACCATAATTTGCAAATAAATTCTTAAAAAATCCTACAATGTGATTTTCTGGATTTTTTTTCTCATTTTGTCTGTCATAGTTGAAGTGTACCTATGATGAAAATTACAGGCCTCTCTCATCTTTTTAAGTGGGAGAACTTGCACAATTGGTGGCTGACTAAATACTTTTTTGCCCCACTGTATATGGGTTGTATTTACAATGGCGTTTGTTCTTCACTGTTTGCCCTTTTCTTGTGGCAACAGGTCACAAAATGTGCTGCTGTGGGGGCTCACTGGTATTTCACCCAGTAGATATGGGAGTTTATCAAAATTGGGTTTGTTTTTTGAATTCTTTGTGGATCTGTGTAATCTGAGGGAAATATGTGTCTCTATTATCATACATATCATAATGTCATACATTTGGCAGGAGATTAGGAAGGGCAGCTCAGTTTCCACCTCATTTTGTGGGCAGTGTGCACATAGCTTGTCTTCTCTTGAGAGCCAGGTCTGCCCACGGCGGCCTTTCTCAATAGCAAGGCTATGCTCACTGAGTCTGTTCATAGTCAAAGTTTTCCTTAAGTTTGGGTCAGTCATAGTGGTCAGGTATTCTGCCACTGTGTATTCTCTGTTTAGGGCCAAATAGCATTCTAGTTTGCTCTGTTTTTTTGTTAATCCTTTCCAATGTGTCAAGTAAATATGTTTTCGTTTTCTCATGATTTGGTTGGCTCTAATTGTGTTGCTGTCCTGGGGCTCTGTAGGGTCTGTTTGTGTTGGTGAACAGAGCCCCAGGACCAGCTGGCTTAGGGGACTCTTCTACAGGTTAATCGCTCTGAAGGTGATGGCTTTGTTATGGAAGGTTTGGGAATTGCTTCCTTTTAGGTGGTTGTAGAATTTAACGTCTCTTTTCTGGATTTTGATAATTAGCGGGTATCAGCCTAATTCTGCTCTGCATGCTTTATTTGGTGTTTTACGTTATACACAGAAGATATTTTTGCGGAATTCTGCATGCAGTCTCAATTTGGTGTTTGGCCCATTTTGTGAATTATTGGTTGGTGAGCGGACCCCAGACCTCACAACCACAAAGGTCAATGAGTTCTATAACTGATTCAAGTAATTTTAGCCAGATCCTAATTATGTCGAATTTTATGTTCCTTTTGATGGCATAGAAGGCCCTTCTTGCCTTGCCTCAGCTTGTTCACAGCTTTTTGGGGGTTACCTGTGGCGCTGATGTTTAGGCTGAGGTATGTATCGTTTTTTTGTGTGCTCTAGTGCAACGGTGTCAAGATGGAATTTGTATTTGTGGCCCGTGCAACTAGACAATTTTTAGAACACCATTATTTTTGTTATGCTGAGATTTACTGGCAGGGCCCAGGTCTGACAGAATCTGTGCAGCAGATCTAGGTGCTGCTGTAGGCCCTCTTTGGTTGGGGACAGAAGCACCAGATCATCAGCAAACAGTAGACATTTGACTTCAGATTATAGTAGGGTGAGGCCGGGTGCTGCAGACTGCTCTAGTGCCCTCGCCAATTAGTTGATATATATGTTGAAGAGGGTGGGGCTTAAGCTGCATCCCTGTCTCACCCCACGGCCCTTTGGAAAGTAATGTGTGTTTTTTGGCAATTCTAACCGCGTACTTGTTTGTGTACATGGATTTTATAATGTACAGTCGTGGCCAAAAGTTTAGAGAATGACACAAATATTCATTTTCACAAAGTTTGCTGCCTCAGTGTCTTTAGATATTTTTGTAAAATGTTACTATGGAATACTGAAGTATAATTACAAGCATTTCATAAGTGTCAAAAGCTTTTTATTGACAATTACATGAAGTTGATGCAAAAAGTCAATATTTTCAGTGTCGACCCTTCTTTTTCAAGACCTCTGCAATCCTCCCTGGCATGCTGTCAATTAACTTCTGGGCTTCATCCTGACTGATGGCAGCCCATTCTTGCATAATCAATGCTTGGAGTTTGTCAGAATTTGTGGATTTTTGATTTTCCACCCACCTCTTGAGGATTGACCACAAATTCTCAATGGGATTAAGGTCTGGGGAGTTTCCTGGCCATAGACCCAAAATATCAATGTTTTGTTCCCCGAGCCACTTAGTTATCACTTTTGCCTTATGGCAAGGTGCTCCGTCATGCTGGAAAAGGCATTTTTCGTCACCAAACTGTTCCTGGATGGTTGGGAGAAGTTGCTCTCGGAGGATGTGTTGGTACCATTCTTTATTCATGGCTGTGTTCTTAGGCAAAATTGTGAGTGAGCCCACTCCCTTGGCTGAGAAGCAACCCCACACATGAATGGTCTCAGGATACTTTACTGTTGGCTTGACACAGGACCAATGCGCTCACCTTGTCTTCTCCGGACAAGCTTTTTTTCCGGATGCCCCAAACAATCGGAAAGGGGATTCAGAGAAAATGACTTTACCCCAGTCCTCAGCAGTCCAATCCCTGTACCTTTTGCAGAATATCAGTCTGTCCCTGATGTTTTTCCTGGAGAGAAGTGGCTTCTTTGCTGCCCTTCTTGACACCAAGCCATCCTCCAAAAGTATTTGCCTCACTGTGCATGCAGACGCACTCACACCTGCCTGCTGCCATTCCTGAACAAGCTCTGTACTGGTGGTGCCCCAATCCCGCAGCTGAATCCACTTTAGGAGATGATCCTGGCGCTTGCTGGACTTTTTTGGGCGCACTGAAGCCTTCACAACAATTGAACCGCTGTCCTTGAAGTTCTTGATGATCCAATAAATGGCTGATTTAGGTGCAGTCTTACTGGCAGCAATATCCTTGCCTGTGAAGCCCTTTTTGTGCAAAGCAATGATGACCGCACATGTTTCCTTGCAGGTAACCATGTTTGACAGAGGAAGAACAATGATTCCAAGCACCACCCTCCTTTGGAAGCTTCCAGTCTGTTATTCGAACTCAATCAGCATGACAGAGTGATCTCCAGCCTTGTCCTTGTCAACACTCACACCTGTGTTAACGAGAGAATCACTGAAATGATGTCAGCTGGTCCTTTTGTGTCAGGGCTGAAATGCAGTGGAAATGTTTTTTGGGGATTCAGTTCATTTGCATGGCAAAGAGGGACTTTGCAATTAATTGCAATTCATCTGATCACTCTTCATAACATTCTGGAGAATATGCAAATTGCCATCATACAAACTGAGACAGCAGACTTTGAAAATTAATATTTGTCATTCTCAAAACTTTTGGCCACGACTGTAGTATGTTTCTCCCCCAACACCACTATCCATTAATTTGCATAGCAGACCCTCATGCCAAATTGAGTCAAAGGCTTTTTAAAAATTAATAAAGCATGAGAAGACTTTGCCTTTGTTTTGTTTGTTTGTCAATTAGAGTGTGCACGGTGAATACGTTGTCTATCGTACAGGAATTTGGTAGAAAGCCAATTTGACATTTGCTCAGTACATTGTTTTCACTGAGGAAATGTATGTGTCTGCTGTTAATGATAATGCGGAGGATTTTCCCAAGGTTGCTGTTGACACATATCCCACGGTATTGGGGTGAAATTTGTCTCCACTTTTGTGGATTGGGGCGATCAGTCCTTGGTTCCAAATATTGGGGGAATTTTATTTATTTACCTTTATTTAAATAGGCAAGTCAGTTAAGAACAAATTCTTATTTTCAATGACGGCCTGTCGTTCCGCCTTGTTCAGAGGCGGAACGACAGATCCTTTCAGTTACTAGTCCAATGCTCTAACCACTAGGCTACCTGCCGTCCCAGGAAGATGCAAGAGCTAAGGATGATGTTAAAGAGTTTAAGTACAGCCAATTGGAATTTGTTGTCTGTATATTTTATTATTTAATTTCTCTCTCTCTCTCGATCTTCTCTCTCTCGCTCTCACACAACCAGACACACTCCTTCAGAGAACCTAAACGACTGTTTGGATGTGTTAAAGTCTCCCGAACCCTTTTTATTGTTTCCTCTTACAGGCTCCACCTCCTCTACGTGAAACAGTAGGCATATTGGAGCCTAACCGACAGGATGTCCACCTCCGGTAAGCATCATTGGTCAAAGTGATTGCCAATCTCCTTCCACCTTATTATTTGTATTTTTTTTACATTGGCTCTGGACGATGATTGATTTTCAAGTTGGTCAACATCCTCTTTTGCCAACTGACCTATTTCTTTGCTCGTCTCTCATCCTTCTCTCTTCTGCAGTTTTGTGGCCGGTGTGGTCCACCCCTGGAAAGTCCCATCATTTGAGCGGTTGCTATGGCGAGCATGCCGCGGGTACGTCGTCGTGGACTTCAGAGAGATGGAGGAGCAGCTGGAGCATCCTGACACGGTGAGGAGAGAGGGAGAGGAGGAGGAATGAAATGAAGAGAAAATATATACTTACAGTAAAACTCCACCCTATATTTTGGTATTTGTTTCATTTATCTTTCGGTATTTGTTTCATTAGTCCATAATTGATATAGTCCCAAAATGTTTTGCATATCAGCAATCAAGTTGCATCATATGCTAAATGCATAATACCGGCTGTATTTCTGTATTTTGGAAGTTATATATCTTGAAACAATGCGAAAACAGAAAACAATTTTTTTGGGGGGTGGAATTTTCATATAAGTAAGAGTGGCAAACAAGATGGTCAATGCATCAACATTTCTAATATGTGATGGGATTGCAGGGGGAGATGGTGCAGTGGACAGTGTTCCTCATATCCTACTGGGGAGATCAAATCGGACAAAAGGTCAAGAAGATCTGTGATTGGTAAGTAAACCTGTCCACTTCTTGTGGCGTCATTTACCACATTGCGGTGGTCCATGTACATGCTTGTTTAATGACCCTTGTCTTTCTTGCACCTCCTGGATAACTTGCATTTCCAGCTTCCACGCGCAGGTGTTTGAGTATCCTGACAGCCCCACGGAGAGAGAGGAGATTCTCCAGGGACTGCAGGGCAGAATTGAAGACATCAAATCAGTAAGTCAGACACGAGCGCTGTATAAAATGCATTCACCTTCAACTTTGATGCACTGTCACTAAACTTCACTAGAAATCATTGGGTGCAGTAAACAGAGCCAACGTTTACTGTCTGTAAAGCTCCCCCGAACTCCATCTCTAATCCACACCTTCCCCCTTTCGTCCTTCACCCCTCTGCCCTCCCCTCCTCAGGTCCTCTTTCAGACAGAGCAGTTCCTCCAGCAGTTGTTGGTGCGCACAGTAGCGGTGTTGCCCCAGTGGAAGGTGCGGGTCCAGAAGTCTAAGGCAGTCCAGGCCGTACTGAACCTCTGCAGCCCCTCCGTCACCGACAAGTGTCTGATCGCTGAAGCCTGGTGTCCCGTCCGCAAGCTGCCCGAGCTGCAGAGCGCCCTGAGGGAAGGAGGGGTGAGCGAGGGGAAGGAAACAGGGATGGGGAGATGGGAGACACAGAAGAAGGGAGAATAGAGGAGGGACAGAGATTGTGTGCAGTTGAGTAACGCAACAAGAGCGAGTTAGTTGTATGTTGTCGTCACTCTGTTTAAATGGAGGAATGGATGTCATTTTACACAGTACCCTAAATGTGTATGACCTTAAGCCCCTTCATCTGCTCTCTGTCTCTCCCCCTATCAGAGGAAGAGTGGCAGCGGGGTGGACTCGTTCTACAACCGCCTCCCCTGCTCCACGCCTCCTCCTACACTGTTTCCCACCAACTCCTTCACTGCAGGCTTCCAGAACATTGTAGACGCCTACGGAGTGGCCAGTTACCGCGAGGTCAACCCAGGTATCAGTCCAATCAATACATCACTTAGTTTAGCGGTCACTTCCAGCCAACAACCCAGGGAAGAACCAGCTCCTCTGGTATATGTCAACGATCAGAACTATTATTCCCCCCGTTCTCTCATTCACCCCTCTCTCTGTTTTCTCCTCTCCTACTTTTTCTGGCTAACCTCTCTCCATCCCCATATCTCCCTCCCCATATCTCCCTCCCCCTTTCTCTTTTCCCCCTTTCTCTCATTCCCTCCTCCCCTCTGTCTCTGTAGCGGTGTACACCATCATCACGTTCCCCTTCCTGTTTGCCGTGATGTTTGGGGACGTGGGTCACGGTCTGCTGATGTCCCTGGCTGCCCTCTGGATGGTTCTGGAGGAGAAGGACCCCAAACTCAGGAACAACACTAATGAGGTCACACAGACACACACAGTCACACCTTTTCATACACACCCTTTAAATTGGGAGACTGACAAATCTGATTCACAGGAACAGTCCTAATATACTGTCTCTCTGTGTGTGGTTTAGATCTGGCGGATGATGTTTGGAGGACGTTATCTGATCCTGTTGATGGGACTGTTCTCTGTCTACACTGGGGCCATCTACAATGAGTGTTTTAGCAGAGGACTCAGCCCCTTCAGCTCCGGCTGGCATGTAGGACCCATGTTTGAGAACGGAGAGTGGAAGTAAGGACACACACACACACACACATACACGTGTGCCCATGTCCGTCACTCACACATGCATAACAGCGCCACAATCACTTTTCTGATGGTCCTGTATGTTACGTTTACAATATGAGTTTTGTGTCTCTCTTTCTCTCGCTCTCTTCTTCTCTTAGTCCAACAACTGTTAAAGAGAACAACTTCCTGTCCCTGGACCCTAACATCACTGGGGTTTTTACAGGACCCTATCCTTTTGGTATCGACCCGGTATGGAAATGCACATCACACTACCTCCATCTTTATTTCACTCATTCTTCTATCTCTTCCTCATCTCTCATCTCTCTGTAATGATTGTTTCCATGACCGTCTGTCTGTCCCTCTCAGGTCTGGGGTATGTCCAACAACCACCTGACGTTCCTCAACTCCTACAAGATGAAGATGTCTGTCATTATCGGGGTCATCCACATGACCTTCGGAGTCTGTCTGGCCTTCTTCAACTACATGTGAGGGAACGTGTGTGTGTGTGTGCCTGTACGGGTTGGGGTCAATTCCATTTCAATTCAGAAAGTAAACCATATTCCAATTTCACATTTTTTTCATTGAAAAGCATTGTAGAGAATTAGAATTTGAGTATACTTCCTGAATTGACCCCAATCCTGGTGTGAATGGAACTGCAAGGGAGTATCACTGTAATCTAATAATTTCTGCCTATGCATTCCTTCTCTCTACCCATCTCTCTCTACTAATCCCTCTCCCTCTACCCACCCACTTCTCTCTTTGTCTCTCTATTCATCCTTCTCCCACTCTACCCATCCCTCTCTCCCCCATCCCTCCAGACACTTTAACCAGTTGAGCAGTGTGTTCCTGGTACTGATCCCAGAGCTGTTCTTCATGCTGTGTCTGTTTGGTTACCTGGTCTTCATGGTCATCTTCAAGTGGCTGGCCTTCGACACGACCCACTCTAACTCCGCCCCCAGCATCCTCATCCACTTCATAGACATGTTCCTATTCGCCGAGAACAAGGACAACCCGCCCCTCTACAGAGGACAGGTGTCTGTCTGAATGTGTCTGTCTGAATGTGTGTGTTTTGTGGGGAAACATGATGCCACTGTACAGGGCTGGTATGTTTGTGGAAGGGCACACAACATGCTCACTCCAATGTACTTATTTGTCTAAAGTATGCTTAATGTTAGCTGAGTCCTTGAAAATATAATCTATAGGTAAACAATGGTATGGCAGCATGCTCTCTCCAAAATACAACCTGCACTCTAGTGTGTGTGTGTGTGTGTGAGACGTCCTAACTCCCTCTCTCTCTGTACTGTAGTTGGTGGTGCAGAAGGTCCTGGTGGTACTGGCGCTGTGTTCTGTTCCAGTCCTGCTGCTGGGGAAACCCATCCATCAATACATCACACACAAGAGGAAGCACCTGCACATGGTGAGCAACTGTGTTGTCTTGTCTGGGCGTGTGCTATGCCTATTGATTTGAGTGTAAGTATCTAGGATGACTTTGTTTAGTCTTATGTGTATAACATCTGTATGTGTAATATACGTAAACTCAGCAAAAAAAGAAACGTCCCTTTTTCAGGACCCTGTCTTTCAAAGATAATTAGTAAAAATCAAAATAACTTCACAGATCTTCATTGTAAAGGATTTAAACACTATTTCCCATGTTTGTTCAATGAACCATAAACAATTCATGAACATGCACCTGTGGAGCGGTCGTTAAGACATTAACAGCTTACAGACGGTAAGCAATTAAGGTCACAGTTATGAAAACTTAGGACACTAAAGAGGCCTTTCTACAGACTCTGAAAAACACCAAAAGAAAGATGCCCAGGATCCCTGCTCATTTGCATGAATGTGCCTTAGGCATGCTGCAAGGAGACATGAAGACTGCAGATGTGGCCAGGGAAATAAATTGCAATGTCCGTACTGTGAGACGCCTAAGACAGCGCTACAGGGAGACAGGACGGACAGCTGATCGTCCTCGCAGTGGCAGACCACGTGTAAGAACACCTGCACAGGATCGGTACATCTGAACATCTCACCTAAGGGACAGGTACAGGATGGCAACAACAACTGCCCGAGTTACACCAGGAATGCACAATCCCTCCATCAGTGCTCAGACTTTCCTGTAATAGGCTGAGAGAGGCTGGACTGAGGGCTTGTAGGCCTGTTGTAAGGCAGGTCCTCACCAGACCGGCAACAACGTCGCCTATGGGCACAAACCCACCGTCACTGGACCAGACAGGACTGGCAAAAAGTGCTCTTCACTGACGAGTCGCTGTTTTACCTCACCAGGGGTGATGGTCAGATTAGCATTTATCATCAAAGGAATGAGCGTTACACCGAGGCCTATACTCTGGAGCGGGATTGATTTGGAGATGGAGGGTCCGTCATGGTCTGGGGCAGTGTGTCACAGCATCATCGGACTGAGCTTGTTGTCATTGCAGGCAATCTCAACGCTGTGTGTTACAGGGAAGACATCCTCCTCCCTCATGTGGTACCCTTCCTGCAGGCTCATCCTGACATGACCCTCCAGCATGACAATGCCACCAGCCATACTGCTCCTTCTGTGCGTGATTTCCTGCAAGACAGGAATGTCAGTGTTCTGCCATGGCCAGCGAAGAGCCCGGCTCTCAATCCCATTGATCACGTCTGGGACCTGTTGGATCAGAGGGTGAGGGCTAGGGCCATTCCCCCAGAAATGTCCGGGAACCTTGGTGGAAGAGTGGGGTAACATCTCACAGAAAGAACTGGCAAATCTGGTGCAGTCCATGAGGAGGAGATGCACTGCAGTACTTAATACAGCTGGTGGCCACACAAGATACTGACTGTTACTTTTGATTTTGACCCTCCCTTTGTTCAGGGACACATTATTCCATATCTGTAGTCACAGTTTATGTCTCAGTTGTTGAATCTTGTTACGTTTGCTGAAAATAAACGCAGATGACAGGGGAGAGGACGTTTCTTTTTTTTGCTGAGTTTATTATGTGTGTTTATATACAGTATGTATTATAATCTCTGTGAGTGGGTCTGATGTGATTGTGTCTTCCAGGCAGGAGACAGACGACCCCTGTTGGCTGAGAACAGTTCCATCAATGCTCATCAGGGAGAGGTGGGGAGTCACAGAGAGGAGGAGGTGGTGAGAGGGAGCGAGTCACCATTGTGTTACCCATGCTAGCTCCGTTTCAATATACTCATAGCCCGAGCTAGTGTCACAAGGAATAACATATTACTCAGTCCAACTTCTCTACCCTTTTTCCCTGTCTTAAAAAAAAAAGAAGCTAAATCTCTGTGCATCTCTGTAGGGTTTTGACGCTGCTGATGCGTTCATGCACCAGGCCATCCACACCATAGAGTACTGTCTAGGCTGCATCTCCAACACAGCCTCCTACCTACGACTGTGGGCCCTCAGCCTTGCACACGCACGTGAGTCACACGCTCGCACACACACACTTTCCCCACTGATTTACAGTGACTTACTGATCGCACACTGACTCATTTCCTTAAGAGTGCTAACTCATTCTAGCGCCTACTCAGTGTGTCCCCTTTCACCCTCCAGAGCTGTCGGAGGTGCTCTGGACGATGGTGCTGCATAACGCCCTGACCTGGCAAGGCAACATGGGATCTGTGATCCTGTTTCTATTCTTCATCGTCTTCGCGGTGCTGACAGTCTCAATCCTGCTGGTCATGGAGGGCCTGTCTGCCTTCCTGCATGCCCTGCGTCTGCACTGGTGAGAGCAGGGGGACGGAGAGGGGGGGGGGGGGAGAATGAGTGAGAGATGGTGGGAAGGAATTAGTCGAAGGGGAGAGGAGTGTGTGAATGGAGAATAAGATCAAATATATTATTCATGAACAAAAATGTAATGCAATATTGTCTGTTGATTTTTGAAAATGTTGTCTCTCTCCTAGGGTGGAGTTCCAGAATAAATTCTACAGTGGAACAGGTTACAAGCTGAACCCTTTCTCCTTCTCTTCCATAATCCACGCCTCGTCCGCTCTGTGATCATTTAAACGATCAATGAATTATGATTGCCAAATGGTTATATTAACTTGCTCTGCACCTATCACACTGCACACATTTCAGAATGATTGCTGTCTTTTTTGTAAAATGTGTTCAATGTACAAGAATACATTTAGGCCTTTGCACTATGCTATGGGGTGTTTATGTGTCTATTCCAGCATGCATGCTGTGTCATCAAAATCAGAATTTCTTTCTTGTTCCTTCTTTGCACTGATCATGTGGTGGGTCTGTAAATTCACTCTGGCTGTCTACTCTGATTTCAGGAATTTACGGACACGCAACACCTGTTGAATGACTGGTGTCTGCAATTTTTTAAAATTCAATTGTTGTCAACAGTACAGTTAGTCACCAATGCCCTAGATAACACAAAAATAGTCTAACCAGCTCTGCTAGGGTGAATAAAATGGTCAGAGTTAGGTGTTCTCTCATTTGTGTTTGGATGTAGCTAGCAAGCTAGCCACCTTTAGCCAGTTAGCTCGGGTGCTTGACTGCTGTTGTGAGGTCAGAACGCTCGGATCAACCCTACTCCTCAGCCAGAGTGCCCAGTGTGCGCTCTGAACACCCCGAGAGCAAAACACTCTGAATTCACGAAAGGACAATCTAACAACGCTCTGAATTTATGAAAGCCCAGAGCGCACTCCAGGGTGAATTTACGAACACACCCCATGTGTCTCAACTTTCAGTAATGTACCTTTAGATAATATGTTGTTTAAATAATATATTAACAGTAATACATTCACAGCCTCCCTGTTTATCGTTCAAAGCGTTATTTGAAAATGGTTGAATAACTCAGGAAATGGGTGCTATTGACTTTCACACATGACGGTGACCTCAAAGTTCAGTAAAGATAAGGCACACACCAATTGTCTTAACTCATCTGTTGTGGTCTTGAAGAGAGTCTACATAGACATGATTTTGCTATGATGGTGTAGTATTATCTAAAATAAGGACTCACGACAACGAGGTTCTAGCTCCAGCATGTTTACTAACCTAGCCCTCGCATGTCATACCTAGGTACGGGTATCCCCAAGGGACATCTTACTACAGATGGTAACATGAACAACCCTTCATGGTACTCAACACCTCTTTCTTGTGTCATATTTGAACACGGTTAATAATTATGGAAAGGGAAACTTGTAAACTCGTGTGTCATTCACATTCTGTTTGATCTGAGCAGAGAACCATCTGAATGAAGATCAATATTCTGCCGCATTCTCTGTATGATGGTTCACATCGTACCGTCTGTCTCTTTGCACTATCACTGTGTTTAACTCTAGGGCTGTAATGAAATTAAAGACAGTTTTTTTCCTGACGGTTCTTGTGTGGGTGTGCGATTTGACTTGTTCCTATTGTAGAAATTAGGCAAGTCAGACATCTTCTTTAATTTATAAAAAAAAATATATAGAATTGTTTTTTTTCCCAACTGACGTTATCAATAAAACCATTCCAATAAGGCATGACATAAGATATACACTACCGTTCAAAAGTTTGGGGTCACTTAGCAATGTCCATGTTTTTGAAAGAAAAACACTTTTTTTAGTCCATTAAAATAACATCAAATTGATCAGAAATACAGTGTAGACATTGTTAATGTTGTAAATGACTATTGTTCCTGGAAATGGCAGATTTTTAATAGGTGTACAGAGGCCCGTTATCAGCAACCATCACTCCTGTGTTCCAATGGCACGTTGTGCTACCTAATCCAAGTTTATCATTTTAAAAGGCTAATTGATCATTAGAAAACCCTTTTAAAATTGTTAGAACAACTGAAAACTGTTGTTCTGATTAAAGAAGCAATAAAACTGGCCTTTAGACTAGTTGAGTTTCTGGAGCATCAGCATTTGTGGGTTCAATTACAGGCTCAAAATGGCCAGAAACAAATAACTTTCTTCTGAAACTCGTCAGTCTATTCTTGTTCTGAGAAATGAAGGCTATTCCATGTGAGAAATTGTCAAGATAATAAAGATCTTGTACAATCCTGTGTACTACTCCCTTCACAGAACAGCGCAAACTGGCTCTAACCAGAATACAAAGAGGAGTGGGAGGCCCCGGTCCACAACTGAACAAGAGGACAAGTACATTAGTGTCTAGTTTGAGAAACAGATGCCTCACAAGTCCTTAACTGGCAGATTCATTAAATAGTACCAGCAAAACACCAGTCTCAATGTCAACAGTGAAGAGGCGACTCCGGGATGCTGGCCAGTTGAGGACTAGTCTGTTTCTCAAACTAGACACTCCAAGAAGTATTTTTATACAATATACAATTCTGCTTATAAATTAAGGACCATGACAAGAACCTGCCGATGAAAAGCAGAGTTTCACTGGAACTTTGTCAATATTATAATTGCAAATCAACATGAAGTTAAGGCCACCAAAAGTAGAGAAGACATTATGAGGAATACAATTCCATATAGACGTGGGTCTGCTTAGGAACTGTTTTATCCAATTGATCTTAAAATTATTATTTAAAGTAAAATCCAGAAAATTCTGCCCACCATAATCATGTGTTCATTACAACAGTTTTCCTAATGTAATGGGTAGGGTTTCTCCACAGAAATTTGAAAAGCATCTGGTCTATCTCTTTACTTATTTTACCGTCAATATATAAAGATAGAGCGGCATATGTTAGTCTAGAGATCCCTTAAACCTTGGTTATTGGGACTCTTCCTTTTAAGGGTAAGTCCCTCTGTAGCCATTGATTTAGCTTCTTCTGGGGTCTTTTAATGTGAGGATTAAAATTTAGTAAGCATCTAGACTTCTGATCCTTAGTAATGTTCATGCCTAAATATGTAAGTTCTTCTTTCACTGGAATGCCGTAATATGAGGGTGCCACACAATCTTTGACATGAGTTCACATTTATTAATATTAAGATATAGGCCAGATGCTTCGGAAAAGGATTATATCACATTGATCGATATGGGAATCTGACTAGTGTCTACCGGAACACTTTCCAGGGCTTGGGCCCCTCTCTTCGGGCAAATTTAACATTTAGAAAAATGTATGTAAAATTGTATGAGATGAAAATGGACAAACTAAAGGGTGTGCAATGTACAGTATAAGGCTTGTCAATGGATATTATGACAGCAGTTTGAGGGTTGTAGGTCACATGACCAGAGAGCTATTGAAATTCAAAAAACATTGCAAATGAATGTAAAATCATGTGAGATGAAAATGGATTAGCAAAAGGTTGTGCTACATATACGGCTACTCAGTGGTTATTCTGAAAGTAGTTTGAGGGTTGTAGGTCACAGAGGAGCTATTGAAATTTGAACTGTTTAAACATTATTGTAAAGTCTCATGAGATTCAAATGGACAAACAAAAGGGTGTGCAATGTATAAGTTCAATGAGTGTACATTATGAACCTTGTTTGAGGTGTGTGGGTCACATGACCGAGGCGCTATTGATTTTCAATTATTATAATTTTTTTAAATAGTGCGAGATGTAAACCGACAACAAAAAGTGTGTGCAGTCTATCCCATCGGATTAGCTATAACCAATTTTGAAAGTTTTAGGAGTAATGGTTAAACGGCTATTGAAATGTGAAAAATTTGATTTGTCAATATGTTGACGGTCCCTAACTGATATTGGTGGACGTAAGGAAAGCTACAGGCGAATATCCGTCGAATATCCAGCCTGAATCTGTCTTTTCCTCGGTTACAGAAAAATCCCCAAAGCCACATTTCTCAAGGGAGTGGAAGAAGAACTGATGCGCCACTGTGTCAAATGCTTTATAAAAATCAAAAATAATATGAAACTATCCTCGATTATTAGGTCTGAGTAGTCAAGTATGTCTAATACTAGACTGATATTGTTAGAAATATCTGTCCCTCATAAAGCCAGTCTGTGTTTCATCAATTATTGCATCCAGGACTTCTTTAATTATTTTTGCAATTAGTAAGGCTAATATCTTATAGTCATTATTATGAAGACAAATTGGATGCCAGTTATTGATGAGCAGCACTTATTTTTTAGGCTTAGATATCAGTGTTATTAACCCCTGAGTCATTGTAGGAGGGAGAACATTGTTTTAATACTCTCTAAAAAGACTAAGTAGGAAGGGAGCTACTTGTTCAGAAAATAACTTCTGCCGTTATAAAATTCTGCCGTATCAATGCCTGGGGATTTATTGTTTTTTAGATGTTTGATAGAGTCGATAATATCTTCAACTATGATGTGTTCATCACACTGTTTAGATTCTATATCACTGATAGAGTGAACATTATTCAGTAAGTCAAAAAACATATATATGGATTCCTGAGAGCACGTAGAGCTATACAATTTCCTATAAAAAATTGCTACAGTAGTTAGAGATTTTTGGTCATCTGTAATAACACCATCAATGTTTAAATTATGGATAGTGTTATTTGTAGAGCGCAACAGCGTCTTTCTTTTACGAGGTAGAACCGGATGTTGTCAAAGATGACGAAGAAGGAAGTGGTCCATGCAAAGTGTCGAAGATGGCGGCACACATGTCAAGGCGAATGCTGCTTAAATAATATACAAAAGTATACTGTTTTCTCTATGATATGAGTCGCTAAAGTGGATAATCAAGTATAGACTGAATTTTATTACTCATATATGACCACATAAGGAACGAGAGGATGGCAGTTTTGGGTGATTTAAATCGAACCGTGCGGTTATTACTAGGTCAAATTCAAAGGTGCTGGCAGAGTGGGTCTGCAATCAACCAATATCAGAAATCGGGTAAGAAAACACTGCTCCTCGTTGATGCCAAATGTGTTGTGTAAATCATCATGTTTATGAAAATGTCTATTGGGTTAGCATGTTCCTAATGCTGCTTTATACACTACCATGCTCTTCTCTTGGTCCAACTTCTCTCTCTCCAGTCCGTTGTATGAGCCTGGCGGCGCCCAAGCTTCAGCCCACTGTAGATGACAATGAAGCCGTGAGCCCGACATTTGTGAACAGAAACCCGCGGAACCTGGAGCAGATGGCTCTAGCGGTGAAGGACAGGGGCTGGAGAACAACCTGGCCCTCCCAAAAGTTCTACCACAGGTGTGTGTCTCAAATCTAATCTAATTTTATTGGTCACATACACGTGTTTAGCAGATGTTATTGTGGGTGTAGCGAAATACTTGTGTTCCTAGTTCCAACAGTGCAGTAATATCTAACAATTTCACAACAATACACACATCTAAGTAAGGATCTGTGTGTTCACACTTTGGATGAAGAAATTGACACTAGATAGGCAGACATACAGATTGACACTCCTTTTATAACCCCTTTTGTCTTTCCCCTACTCTTCTCTGCCATCTGTCTTCATGCCCTTACCCCTTGCTTCTCCACCGATTCCCCCACTCTTCTCTCCTCCTTCAGGTTGGTTTTCTCTCGCTCCCAGCACTATGTAACAGCTGAGGTGTTTGCCAACGGTGATGCAGTCCCTGTGCTGTCGTGTTCCACCAAAGAGTGGGCCCTGAAGCGTGAGCTGGGTTCTACCCGTTGTGTGGCAGCCAGCCAGGCTGTGGGTGAGGTACTAGCACAGAGGTGTCATCAAGCTGGCATCACTAGGATGGTGTACAGACACATCCCCTGGCAGTATCGCTCTGATGCTGTAAGTACGGGTGGGGGGTTGTGACATCCCTTGACAGTACAAGTAGAATGCTGTGAGTACAGAGGTGTGTGTGTGTGAGAAATGGGCTTCATGTTGTTGAGTAGTTGGATACAGCCAAGTTTAGGAAGATCCAGAGCCCTATACTATAAATCTGGTTTGAGGAGTTAGCCGAGGTAACTTAGGTCCACCTTTTAGCCAGGTCAATTTCTACGGCAATTAATTATTCGTAGCTAACCTGCTAACTCCACTTATCCTGAATGAAGCGTTTGAGCCGTGAGTTGAGGACCAAACAAAGAATACTGAACAAAAATACGAATGCAACAATTTCAAAGATTGAGTTACAGTTCATATAAGGAAATCAATCAATTGAAATAAATGCATTAGGCCCTAATCTATGGATTTCACATGACTGGGAATACAGATGGTTGGTTACAGATACCCTAAAAAAACGTTGGGGAGTGGATCAGAAAACCAGTCAGTATCTGGTGAGACTACCATTTGCCTCATGCACTGTGACACATCTCCTTCGCATAGAGTTGATCAGGCTGTTGATTGTGGCCTGTGGAATATTGTCCCACTCCTCAACAATAGCTGTGAAGAACTGGGACATTTTTAGCTTACGGGAATTGTGTACAGGTCCTGCGACATGGGAGCTGCAACAAACACTCAAACTGGACAGTTTTATCTCAATCTCTTCATTCAAAGTCTGTCATGGACACTCTTACTGACAGTTGTGGCTGCTTTGCGTGATGTATTGTTGTTTCTACCTTCTTTCCCGTTGTCTGTGCCCAATAATGTTTGTATCGTGTTTTGTGCTGCTATCACGTCTACTCTGTGAAGTGCGATTGCGCAATTTCGCAATTCTACCATATTTGGTAGTGAGTGGAAACACCAAGCGGATGCTTCACATTTATACTTCCAGTGAAATGTCTGTTCTGTGGATCTACCGCTTCTTAGACTTGCTTTCAATGAGAAGACAGATCTGTGAATTTGGTGGGGTTACATATGGCAGCTTTAAATATTTTATTGATAAAATGTTTAAGAGTAATATTCAAATACATATTACACATTGTCATTTTATTTGAACTTTTATTTAACTATGCAAGTCAGTTAAGAACAAATTCTTATTTATAATGACGACCAAACCCTAATGCTTAGAATGTAAGCATTCTAAGCATGCTTACTGGTGTACCAAAATGCAAAGTCGGTGTGATCGAAGCGTAACCCGGACAACACTGGGCCAATTGTGCGCCACCCTATGGGACACCCAATTACGGCCGGTTGTGATACAGCCTGGAATTGAACCAGGGTCTGTAGTGACGCCTCTGACTTAAACTTTTTCGTATGACTTAATAAAAATCTTTAATCGATTGGAGTGGGGAAAAGGGGACTTGTGCATTGATAAGCACACAAGACACTTTCATACCATAGCATGCTGAATTTGCAGGTGAACCTTTTTCAAATTTAGATTTCGGCACAAACGAAAATGTGGCACTAACTGGCCCGTGGATTGATGTTTCAGCAGTCACAATGAAGTGTTCGAGTAGCCATGTGCGACATGAACAAGTCCAGCTTGAGTAAGCCGGCGGATGCACTATAAATATCTACATTTGTAACATGGATGAAGCCTGAGCTGGAATGTGGCACTAACTGAACCTAGCTAATTTTAGAAAAGTCCATCTAGCTTGATTTGTAGTATACCCCTCCGGGCTCTCGAGTGGCATCACTACAGACACCCCGGTTCAAATCCGGGCTGTATCACAACCGGCTGTGATTGGGCATCCCATAGGTTGGCATGCAATTGGCCCAGCATTGTCCATCATAAGAACGTGTTAACTGACTTGCTTAGTAAAATAAAGTGTTGGTGTGTGTTTCTCTTTTTCAGGTTCAGTCCTTCCGGACAGCAATGAAAGAGGGAGGAGTTACCCTCAGTGAACCGCGGCAGAAATTCATCGGGAACTAACTGCAAAGGTTCCTAATAGCCTATAAAGAAATATTCTCCTTGTTTGTCTTGACACAAATGGCCCATTTTCAATTTTATTTACATTGTGTTATTCAATAAAAAAAAGGCAGACAAATTAACGTGACATGGTTTCAGTATAATCATTTATTAATTCACTCAAACAGTATAGCTGTAAACGCAGCCAGAGATGAGATACAGGTCATTTATCTATTTGATCTTAGAACAGCAGAGATTGGCTCAGGCAGTGTCAATGGCATGATGTGGTGGTGGAAACCTGTTATGATGGTTTAATTGAGTATAGAAAGAAAAAGTGTGCTCAACCTAAAAATGTGTAAACATCATTGGTGAATATACAAATCAAGGCCAGCTGAATACATAAAAAAAAAAAATATTGGATCGATACAGAAGCCAGGATAAAGAACAGAAGGTCCATCCAGTCAACTGCGGAAAGTTCAGAAACACCATAATGCTGAATCTACCTTGATCCTCTCAAAAAGTCCCAAATAGATAAATACTCATACAAAAAAAACTACCCTAAACACCCCCCAAAGTTCAAAACATGGATGGCATGAACCTGGTCATAATCAGCAAAGCCAGAGCATACACACAGGAACACATTCAATGCCAGTAGCTACACACTGCACAATAACATCATCCCAGTCAAGGAACTAAACAAAACACATTTCATCAATAGGAAATAATGCCACCACCTCAGAGAAATAGCAATATACTGTAGATATTATAAATACTTTCATTTAGGGTCTTTCGGGAAAGAACTTTGTTATTTTGGTCCCACGTCCAAGGCACTCATACAGCAAGGCTATTTGTGGAATGACAATGTGACAAAGAAATAAACACAGCAAATAAATTGAACACCCGAGATTTTGTTTTTTCAAACGGTAGAAGTTTTCTAAAGATCCTCAGTAAATAGGTCGTATTGAGATGAACTCAAGGACAAAGGTGATTGGCACAGAGGAACACATTGGTATACAGTTTGGTGCCCTTGGATTAGTCCAGAGTAACAGTTTACAACAGTCACTCAATATTATATCCCCCAGTTAATACTTTTGAATGTCCCGCTATTTTGAAACATCCGAGAACACTTTTCATTGGGCCCGTATGTATTACCATGCAATTGTCAGAAACGATAAAAAGATCAGGTATGTGTGTAATTAAAAATCCAATAAAGGAATAGAGAATGGCACTTAATGCATACAATAACAATCCCAACTGGCAGCATACAGCCTCTACCATTCGTCTTCTCTGTGAATTTAAGGAATCATTGCATAGATATCATTAAACCACTGATGTGCCATGAGGTGAGAGAGGGTGGGTAAACTCCACATATGCATGTGGTACGATACGTACTGAAATTCAGAAGAAAAATGTACACGCATTCCAACTTCTATGGACCGTAGGTAAGTCTTAACCAGAAATACACAATTTTTGTCAGACACATATTGGTGTCCTAATACTGCAGTGACATTAAAACAATGAGCCATCACTACCAATTGCGTGTAAATGGTTTGGTGAACAGTGATACATAAAACACAGGTCACCAACCTTTGAGTCAAAATGCAAGCCAAGATCTACCGCTCAGATAAAAACAAAACAGAAATAAGCCTATGCAACAACCAATTAAACACAGTTCTGTAGCAATGAAGTTTGTGCAGTAGGCTATTGGCCCAAAACATTATCACTGCATATTGCCTACCCTTGAATTGCCCAGCCAATGTTATTCTTCTCAGACCATTTTTAAAATTATATTTCAACATTGTATGTATATGATCACACTGGTAATATATCATTTGTTGTATTCCTTGAGGCACAGCTGAGTGAGCATTATATATTTGTTTTATTACTGGACTGATGGTTAGTCTGAGGGGAGGAAGGGAGCAGCGTACCCTCTCTTCGCTGAGAAAAAGGGCCAGTCTTAATCCATCTGATGGGAAATTTAAGTCGCACTGCATTATTTCTGCCTCAAGCACCAATTCATGTTAACCAGAGAAAGTGAAATATTCCTCTATATTAAAAAAGGACAAGCAGAAAATAACGCAAGCTTATCGAAAACAGGCATTTTTATGTCTTATAAAACGGTTGAACAAAGTGTTGACAGCAGTGGAGGCTGGTGGAAGGAGCTATGGGAGTATGGGCTCATTGTAATGGCTGGAATGGAACAGAGTCAAACATTTGTTTTCCATGTGTTTGATACCATTCCATTTATTCCATTACAATGAGCCCATACGCATTCAAACAGCAGCTCTTTGCTGTATTCGTTGAGTCCCTTTAGTCGTGGTTTTAAACGTTTTTAAATCTCAACATTATCAACTTTGCTGTGGGTTCGAGGCTTCTTTTTGCAGGCTGTGGTGCGAGGAAACTGCAGACACGGTGATCTGAGCTATACGATTGGCCAGCGGTAGGCCTATAGCTGCACTTGATTTGCTCTCTGGGCCGGCCGAATAAGTGGGACTTCTACCTTCAGACACATGAAATGGTTAAAAATGTGAACACTTTACCTTCCAAGTGCACCTACTGTCAAAAGTGCTAGAGGGAGAGAAAAAAAAGAATGAAAAGAAAAGGGGAATCCAAGGCCTTATCGTTGTTTGTGTGTGTTTTAAATATTTTTTACAGTGTTTGGTGATCGACTAGAATGGCTTGGAGATCAGCCAGTCAATCGTGATCGATCGGTTGGTGACCACTACATTGAAAGAACCAAAACAGGAAATACTGTGCAAAAGGCATGACTGTTAAAAAATCTATAATATAACGATGATAGTTGGAGTCTTAAGGTCTGATGTATAGAACTATATTAGGGTAATTCTTTCATGTTTATAGCTTGAAAGTGGGCAGAACATTCAATCTCTTCCTATTAGTGTCTCCTCTAGGCTTCTCATTCTCCATCCCTTCTCCCGCCGCCTCGTCTTCTGTTCCTCTTTACCGCACCTCCGTTGTCTTGGCATCTCCTTCCCCGGTCTCGGGTTTGCTTGGCCCCGCCCCTTCCAGTTTTCTGAGTCCCGATAGGCGGCTTGGCTCAGGTGAAACATCCACATGGGCCCTCTGATGCATGAGGCCTTTCCGTCTATAACTCCGCCTCCGTTGCCCTGGAGACCTCCGGTGACTGTTGGCAATCTACGCCAGCGAATGACAAAGGGTAAGAAAAACTGTTGCTCTTTCAACTCTACCCTTTCACTCCTTCCCCGTCTTTTACCTCTCTTACCTGTTCATTCCTTAGGTCCTCGTCTTCCAGTTCGTTGATGGACTGCATGAGAGAGAAGAGGTTCATCCTGCCACTGCGACTGGGGCTGTGAGAAGCCACCTAGAGAGGATGGCAGGGAGGGCATTAGAGATGGATAAACAGGTTGGTTTTGACATTGATTCTGTGTAATATAAATGTTAGAGAAGGTATTGTCATGTCACTACACTTGTGAGAGAGGTCGCCCACCTGTACAGTGATGAAGGGATTGGGTACAGACGGTTCCGTGGATGGAGCAGCCGGTTCTGTGGGTGGAGCTTCTGGGTTAGTCTCAGACTTGTGGGCAGGCTCTTCAAGTACCTGGTCAAGAGAGGGACAGAGATTTATGATTGCTTCAAATAATTAAAAATATAATAAAATTGCCACAAAATAATAATCATCTGGATCTTGACAATATCATCCTAAACCATAAATATTTCCTAACCTTCATCTCTATATCTGCCTCATCAACTTCATCTGGACTCTCTAACTCTTCTTCCTCCTCCTCCTCCTCCTCCTCGCTCTCCTCCTCCTCTTCCTCCTCCTCATTGTTGTGTGAAGCAGCAGACTGCGCTCTCTCAATCTTTCGCTGCTCCTTCTCTGCCCGTGACTTCCACCTCCAGAGAGCGCTGTGGCGCTGCTGACTGGAATGGAGGGTACAGTAAACATACAGGCTATGTTAGGTTACACACACACACACGCGCGCGCGTTAATTAACCTGGCGTTGAGGATGCCGCTGTAGGTGTGGAGCTGCTTCATGAAGCCGTCGTTGGGCTGGACGATGGGCCTGCGCTCCCTGACGTAGGACAGAGCCACCTCCAGGGGCCAGCGCTGCTGCTTCATGGCGTAGGCCACCACCGTGGAACCAGAGCGAGACACGCCCATCTTACAATGCACTAGCACCGCCTGGCCACTCTGCCTATAGGGGGGCAGAATGGTGATGTGTCATCATTGTGTGACTAAAATTAACAGTGCCATAGTTGAGACTTTCACTTGCTTATTCAGGGAGGCACAATGTTCTAGATTAGACTGATCGACTTAAAATCCATATCATTACAGTGCAATGCAGAGAGGTCTAAGAGTGAGAGCAGGGTGGGACTACCTGGCTGTGTTGATGAAGGAGTATGTGTCTTTCCAGTGTGACAGCAGGTCTGTAGCCTCCACGTCGTACACTCTGATATTCATGTAGCTGAAGGATTCTGGGAAGAAGTTGTCAATCTCCCGCGTCACGTTCAGGATGTAGCCCACACTGCAATGTCATTGGCAGACACTTAGTTACCCAGCAACAACAACACATTGGCTTGCGCACCTTATACAAGTCAATAGCAAGTGTACACACACACACACACAGTAAATTAAAGGTTTACTTGTTTTTCTGTAGCTCCTCAAAGTTGGCAGCATTCCACTCAGAGCCCTAAAAGACAGACACACAGAGCCTAATTCACCAGCCTGGAGAGGAGAGGGTCAGAGCTTTCTATTTGCCAGCTGTAAACACTAGGCTTGAGTCATGTGACCAACTCTTATAGCACACTTCCTGTGATGATCATCCCTGAGGAGATTTCGCAACTTAAATCCCCCTGGTGCGTCAATCTAAGTAACATAATTTAAAAAATCCCCAACAAAATCTGTCAGTTTAAACTATGTTGTTTTATTTTTACATGGGCTGCGTCTCAATCCACTGCATCCGCCCCATGTCGCCCTTCCCCATCTGTGGTGGAAAGTGGCAGAGCTACAACGCTGTTTATCAGACCAGGAGAAATCATGGAAAAAAAATCGGTCTTCTCACAAAAACGTCTCCAGCATTTCGAACGGTTTGGCCTACAATATGACCGCTCTACGACCCCCACAAGTGTCACGAGATTCGTCTAAAGCAACCCATCGAAATGAATGGAGGTACAGTACTTTTTAACCGCTCCTCATGATCAAGGTTAGGGATTTGGGATCGGGTAAGCTGATCAGATCTGTGGTTAGGGGCTACTGCCGTGTGGCATAGGTCAAAGGCGACATTATTAAAGGGTCAGATGGGACTCACCAGGAACAAGTAGTCAAATATTTTGGAGGGCTTGTCCATCTGCGCCATGGTGACCATCATCTCGTTGTCGATGTATTCCTTGTAGTTCTTCATGTCCATGCCTATCCTGGTCTCCAGGGAACTGCGGACCTGGAGAAAGGAGGAGGATGGCCAACCGAACAACAGCACGACGCCATGTTTGCTCCCAATGAGCATTCAATCCATCCATGAGGTTAAACTAAACTATTGAGCTCTGGTTCTGACTCGACCGGTATAAATGGCTTGTGTTAGAGATAAGGTGTCATAGATACGGACACAAACTCTACAAGTCATTTAGGCCATAGACTCCCTGTATATTACCAGATGGATTGTGATCAATTCTATCAAGTGATCTACTTCGGGTTGCATTTTAGCCACTTGTGGCAACTATTCCATTTGCCTGTGACCTTGACAAGTATCAGGCTTATTTCTTGAGGTGTATTATATTCCGTCTCCCTCCGTGGTACCTGTTTGGAGGTGATATTCTCTAGATCTTCTGTTCTCATGATGTCTCGGAGCTCCTCTTTGATCTGCCTCTCCACAGACACCCTCTCTGTCGAGCTGCATACAGACAAGACAGAGTATGACTACCTGCATCCTCTTTCCACATCGAGCTGACACACACACACACACACACACACACACACACACACACACCTCTGCCCGGCGCTGTCCCTCCTGACTGACTCCAGGCCCGTCATGGCTCCCCACTCGTTGAGACAGAGGCGGTCAGACTCCACATGACCGTAGTAGTATTGGGCCCAGTCCAGCCCACAGCCTGGGATCACTGAGCCCTTCACTGCCCGCTCGCAGCAGCCATGCAGCGCCTGCAGCACTGACCTGGGGACAGCGGAAACACACACATCAGGGTCTACACAGCGGAAGGAGGCAAAAGACAAGGCCATTATGGATGAAAGCGTAGAGGTTTTAGGTCATCCTATTGCAGTACTGAAAGGGAGTAACGTGTGTGTGTGTGTTTACTGTATTTGTCAGACAATATTCAACCGACCACAGTCTGTATGGAAACAGGATGGAATAAAACCTACCACATAGTCTGTATGGAAACAGGCTTGAAGATTCTCGTCTTTTCTGCCGATGTGACGCTGAAACCACTGAGAAGGTGAAAGAAGGGAAAAAAAGGGAGGGAGATTGAGAGAGAAAGAAGGAGTGCAAGACAGATGGTGTGTGTGTGTGTGAGAGAGGATCATTGCAGTGTGAAGGTATGATCCTGCTAATGGCAGACACCCAGTCAGTGGGTGTGAGAGAGTCATGGTGTGACAGAGACATCACAGAGACAGCATGTGAGCCCTATTACCTCTACAACAGAACAAGACAGGGCTACAACATCAACTTAATGTGGTTTCTTATTCCTGGGTAAGATTGGAGTAATCTGATCCTAGATCTGTGGTAAACAGAATCTTCTCCCTTGAGCAGACACTGCTGCACACCCAGGTCAACGAAGTAACACATTCCCACCACACACCAGAACAGCCAAAAGCTGTTATTTTCATATGACCAAAAAGAGCTTCTGGACATGAATACAACGATTACTAACCTCAACTTGGATGAGGAGTTCTATTTCAACGAATCAGAGGCGAAGGACATAATGCTCATCCCAGACTAGGCCCTGGTCACTGCGAGGAAGCGGAGCTACAGAGGTCGCTGTGCAGGATATCTTAACAAAACTGTGACGGCGACTGGATAAGTCACCATTAGCCTCTGTTCTATTGGCGAACATCAACGTGATCTCTAGAACTGTAATAGCCGGTGTTTCACTGAGTCGCCACTGAACAAGGACATGGAAAATATAAATCTATTTGGTTTTCTATACATCAGTAGGACAGAACAGCTGTGTCTGGTAATCTGAGGGGAGTGGGAGTTTGTCTCTTGGTCAACAGCAGTTGATGGGTAGGTGATTTCTAATATTAAGGAAGGTTTTACTTGGCGGAGTTAGATTACCTCATGACGCGCTGTAGACCACAATATTTACCAAAAGAGTTGTCATCAATATTTTTCGGAGCTGTCCATTTACCACCACAAACTGATGCTGGCACGAAGACCTCACTCAACGAGCTATATTTGGCCATATGCAAAGAAGAAAATGCTCAACCAGATGCAGCACTCCTAGTGGCCAGGGATTTTACTGCAAATCCATTTTTACCTACACTACCGTTCAAAAGTTCGGGGTCACTTAGAAATGTCCTTGTTTTTGAAAGAAAATCACATTTTTTGTCAATTAAAATAACATCAAATTGATCAGAAATACAGCGTAGATGTTAATGTTGTAAATGACTATTGTAGCTGGAAACGGCACATTTTTTAATGGAATATCTACATAGGTGTAAAGAGGCCATTGTCAGCAACCATCACTCCTGTGTTCCGACTCCGGGATGCTGGCCTTCTAGGCAGAGTTGCAAAGAAAAAGCCATATATAAGACTGGCCAATAAAAAGAAAAGATTAAGATGGGCAAAAGAACACAGACACTGGACAGAGGAACTCTGCCTAGAAGGCCAGCATCCCGTAGTCATCTCTTCCCTGTTGACGTTGAGACTGGTGTTTTGCGTGTACTATTTAATGAAGCTGCCAGTTGAGGACTTGTGAGGCGTTTGTTTCTCAAACTAGACACTAATGTACTTGTCCTCTTGCTCAGTTGTGCACCGGGGCCTCCCACTCCTCTTTTTATTCTGGTTAGAGACAGTTTGTGCTGTTCTGTGAAGGGAGTAGTGCACAGAGTTGAACAGATCTTCAGTTTCTCTGCAATCTCTCGCATGGAATAGCCTTCATTTCTCAGAACAAGAATAGACTGACGAGTTTCAGAAGAAAGTACTTTGTTTCTGGCCATTTTGAGCCTGTAATTGAACCCACAAATGCTGATGCTCCAGATACTCAACTAGTCTAAAGGAATCCAGTTTTATTGCTTATTTAAATCAGCACAACAGTTTTCAGCTGTCCTAACAAATGCAAAATGGTTTTCTAATGATCAATTAGCCTTTTAAAATTGTAAACTTGGATTAGCTAACACAACATGCCATTGGAACACAGGAGTGATAGTTCCTGATAATGGGTTTCTGTACACCTATGTAGATATTCCATTAAAAAAAATGTAAAAAATCTGTCGTTTCAAACTACAATTATATTTCAAAAACAAGGACATGCCTAAGTAACCCCAAACTTTTGAACGGTAGTGTAATTTCTACCAGCATGTCTCGTGTGCAACGAGAGGCTCTAGATCACCTCTACTCTACACACAGAGACTCATACAAAGCTCTCCCTCGCCCTCCATTTGGCAAATCTGACCATAACTCCATCCTCTTAATTCCTGTTTACAAGCAAAAACTCAGAACAGGAAGTACCAGTGACGCGCTCAATACGGAAATGGTCAGATGAATCAGGACTGTTTTGCTAGCACAGACTGGAATATTTTCCGGGTTTCATCCGATGGCATTGAGGAGTTTACCACATCAGTCACCAGCTTCATTAATAAATGTGTCGATGAAGTAGTCCCCACAGTGACCGTACATACATATCCCAACCAGAAGCCATGGATTACAGGCAACATCCGCACTGAGCTTAAAGGCTAGAGCTGCCACTTTTAAGGAGTGGAACATATCCGGACGTTTATATAAACAAAATCCGGCTACGCCCTCTGACAAACCATAAAACAGACACGTACTCCGAGTATGCGCTGACCAGCTAGCAAGTGTCTTCACTGACATTTTCAACTTCTCCCTGACCCCGTCTGTAATACCCACATTTCAAGCAGAACACCATAGTCCCTGTGGCCAAGAACACTAAGGTGAGTTGTCTAAATGACTATCGCCACGTAGTACTCACATCTGTAGCCATGAAAATGCTTTGAAAGGCTGGTCATGGCTCACATCAACACCATCATCCCAGACCCACTCCAATTCGCATACCGCCCCAACAGATCCACAGATGATGCAATCTCTATTGCATTCCACCCTGCCCTTTCCCACCTGGACAAAAGGAACAGCTACGTGAGAATGCTGTTCATTGACTACAACTCAGTGCTCAACACCATAGTGCCATCCAAGCTCATCTCGTGTTGAGGGCCAGCGTGGCGGATGTGTTGTTGCCTACCCCCACACGACTCCAACACCATCATTAAGTTTGCCGATGATACGACGGTGGTAGGCCTGATCACCGACTACAATGAGACGGCCTACAGGGAGGTCAGAGACCTGGCAATGTGGTGCCAGGACAAGAACTTCCCCCTCAACGTCAGCAAGACAAAGGAGCCGATCGTAGACTACAGAAAACGGAGGGCCAAGCACGCCCCCATTCACTTTGACGGGGCTGTAGTGAAGATGGTCGAGAGCTTCAAGTTTGGTATTTTATTAGGATCCCCATTAGCTGGGTCCACACAAAACATGAAATAATACAGAACATTAATAGACAACAGCAGCTCAAGGACAGAACTACATTCATGTTTTTTAAGGCACTCACATCCTACATATCAATACATACAAACTATCTAGGTCAAATAGGGGAGAAGCGCTGTGCCGTGAGGTGTTGCTTTATCTGTTTTTTGAAATCAGGTTTGCTGTTTATTTGAGCAATATGAGATTGGAACGGACTTCCATGCAATAATGGCTCTATAATACTGTACGCTTTCTTGAATTTGGAGACGTAAAAGACCCCTGGTGGCATGTCTGATGTGGTAAGTGTGTGTGTCAGAGCTGTGTGTAAGTTGACTATGCAAACAATTTGTTTCTTATAAAAAGAAGTGATGCAGTCAGTCTCTCCTCAACTATTATCAAAGAGAGACTGGCATGCATAGTATTTATATCAGCCCTCTTATAACAATGAAGAGCAAGATGTGCCACTCTGTTATGGGCCAGCGGCAGCTTAACTAGTTCTTTCCTTGCAGCATTGGACCACACGATTGGACAATAACAAAAATTTGACAAAACTAGAGCCAGCTTTTGGGAGAGTGGTGTCAAAAAAGCAGAGAATCTCTTTATTACGGCCAGACCTCTCCTCATCTTTACAACAATTAAATCTATACATTTTGACCATGACAGTTTACAATCTAAGATAACGCCAAGTAATTTAGTTTCCCAAACTTGTTCAACAGCCACACCATTCATTACCAGATTCAGCCGGGGTCTAGAACTTGATTTGTACCAAATGCAATGCTTCTAGCTTTAGAAATGTTTAGGAACAGTTTATTACTGGCCACCCATTACAAAACAGACTGCAAATCTTTGTTAAATGTTTCAGTGACTTCATTAGCTGTGGTTGCTGCATATATGCATATATGGTTGAATCATCAGCATACATGGACACACATACTTTGTTTAATGCCAGTGGCAGGTCATTGGTAAAAATAGAAAAGAGTAGAGGGCCTAGAGAGCTGCCCTGCAGTACACCATACTTTACATGTTTGACATTAGAGAAGCTTCCATTAAAGAAAATCATTTGAGTTATATTAGATAGATCGCTCTGAATCCACATTATGGCAGAGGTTGAAAAGCCATAACACAAATTTTTTAACCAACAGGTTATGGTCAATAATGTCAAAGGCTGCACTGAAATCTAACAGTACAGCTCCCACAATCTTCTTATTATCAATTTATTTCAACCAATCATCAGTCATTTGTGAGTGCCCTTCTACAGTGCCTTGCGAAAGTATTCGGCCCCCTTGAACTTTGCGACCTTTTGCCACATTTCAGGCTTCAAACATAAAGATATAAAACTGTATTTTTTTGTGAAGAATCAACAACAAGTGGGACACAATCATGAAGTGGAACGACATTTATTGGATATTTCAAACTTTTTTAACAAATCAAAAACTGAAAAATTGGGCGTGCAAAATTATTCAGCCCCTTTACTTTCAGTGCAGCAAACTCTCTCTCCAGAAGTTCAGTGAGGATCTCTGAATGATCCAATGTTGACCTAAATGACTAATGATGATAAATACAATCCACCTGTGTGTAATCAAGTCTCCGTATAAATGCACCTGCACTGTGATAGTCTCAGAGGTCCGTTAAAAGCGCAGAGGGCATCATGAAGAACAAGGAACACACCAGGCAGGTCCGAGATACTGTTGTAGTTTAAAGCGGGATTTGGATACAAAAAGATTTCCCAAGCTTTAAACATCCCAAGGAGCACTGTGCAAGCGATAATATTGAAATGGAAGGAGTATCAGACCACTGCAAATCTAAAAAGACCTGGCCGTCCCTCTAAACTTTCAGCTCATACAAGGAGAAGACTGATCAGAGATGCAGCCAAGAGGCCCATGATCACTCTGGATGAACTGCAGAGATCTACAGCTGAGGTGGGAGACTCTGTCCATAGGACAACAATCAGTCGTATATTGCACAAATCTGGCCTTTATGGAAGAGTGGCAAGAAGAAAGCCATTTCTTAAAGATATCCATAAAAAGTGTTGTTTAAAGTTTGCCACAAGCCACCTGGGAGACACACCAAACATGTGGAAGAAGGTGCTCTGGTCAGATGAAACCAAAATTGAACTTTTTGGCAACAATGCAAAACGTTATGTTTGGCGTAAAAGCAACACAGCACACCGTCGTACACACCATCCCCACTGTCAAACATGGTGGTGGCAGCATCATGGTTTGGGCCTGCATTTCTTCAGCAGGGACAGGGAAGATGGTTAAAATTGATGGGAAGATGGATGGAGCCAAATACAGGACCATTCTGGAAGAAAACCTGATGGAGTCTGCAAAAGACCTGAGACTGGGACGGAGATTTGTCTTCCAACAAGACAATGATCCAAAACATAAAGCAAAATCTACAATGGAATGGTTCAAAAATAAACATATCCAGGTGTTAGAATGGCCAAGTCAAAGTCCAGACCTGAATCCAATCGAGAATCTGTGGAAAGAACTGAAAACTGCTGTTCACAAATGCTCTCCATCCAACCTCACTGAGCTCGAGCTGTTTTGCAAGGAGGAATGGGAAAACATTTCAGTCTCTCGATGTGCAAAACTGATAGAGACATACCCCAAGCGACTTACAGCTGTAATCGCAGCAAAAGGTGGCGCTACAAAGTATTAACTTAAGGGGGCTGAATAATTTTGCACAGCCAATTTTTCAGTTTTTGATTTGTTAAAAAAGTTTGAAATATCCAATAAATGTCGTTCCACTTCATGATTGTGTCCCACTTGTTGTTGATTCTTCACAAAAAAATACAGTTTTATATCTTTATGTTTGAAGCCTGAAATGTGGCAAAAGGTCGCAAAGTTCAAGGGGGCCGAATACTTTCGCAAGGCACTGTAGAAGGGCACTCACAAATGACTGATGATTGGTTGAAATAAATTGATAATAAGAAGATTGTGGGAGCTGTACTGTTAGATTTCAGTGCAGCCTTTGACATTATTGACCATAACCTGTTGGTTAAAAAATTTGTGTTATGGCTTTTCAACCTCTGCCATAATGTGGATTCAGAGCGATCTATCTAATATAACTCAAATGATTTTCTTTAATGGAAGCTTCTCTAATGTCAAACATGTAAAGTATGGTGTACTGCAGGGCAGCTCTCTAGGCCCTCTACTCTTTTCTATTTTTACCAATGACCTGCCACTGGCATTAAACAAAGTATGTGTGTCCATGTATGCTGATGATTCAACCATATATGCATATATGCAGCAACCACAGCTAATGAAGTCACTGAAACATTTAACAAAGATTTGCAGTCTGTTTTGTAATGGGTGGCCAGTAATAAACTGTTCCTAAACATTTCTAAAGCTAGAAGCATTGCATTTGGTACAAATCAAGTTCTAGACCCCGGCTGAATCTGGTAATGAATGGTGTGGCTGTTGAACAAGTTTGGGAAACTAAATTACTTGGCGTTATCTTAGATTGTAAACTGTCATGGTCAAAATGTATAGATTTAATTGTTGTAAAGATGAGGAGAGGTCTGGCCGTAATAAAGAGATTCTCTGCTTTTTTGACACCACTCTCCCAAAAGCTGGCTCTAGTTTTGTCAAATTTTTGTTATTGTCCAATCGTGTGGTCCAATGCTGCAAGGAAAGAACTAGTTAAGCTGCCGCTGGCCCATAACAGAGTGGCACATCTTGCTCTTCATTGTTATAAGAGGGCTGATATAAATACTATGCATGCCAGTCTCTCTTTGATAATAGTTGAGGAGAGACTGACTGCATCACTTCTTTTTATAAGAAACAAATTGTTTGCATAGTCAACTTACACACAGCTCTGACACACACACACTTACCACATCAGACATGCCACCAGGGGTCTTTTACGTCTCCAAATTCAAGAAAGCGTACAGTATTATAGAGCCATTATTGCATGGAAGTCCGTTCCAATCTCATATTGCTCAAATAAACAGCAAACCTGATTTCAAAAAACAGATAAAGCAACACCTCACGGCACAGCGCTTCTCCCCTATTTGACCTAGATAGTTTGTATGTATTGATATGTAGGATGTGAGTGCCTTAAAAAACATGAATGTAGTTCTGTCCTTGAGCTGCTGTTGTCTATTAATGTTCTGTATTATTTCATGTTTTGTGTGGACCCAGCTAATGGGGATCCTAATAAAATACCAAACTTGAAGCTCTTGACCATCTTCACTACAGCCCCGTCAAAGTGAATGGGGGCGTGCTTGGCCCTCCGTTTTCTGTAGTCTACGATCGGCTCCTTTGTCTTGCTGACGTTGAGGGGGAAGTTCTTGTCCTGGCACCACATTGCCAGGTCTCTGACCTCCCTGTAGGCCGTCTCATTGTAGTCGGTGATCAGGCCTACCACCGTCGTATCATCGGCAAACTTAATGATGGTGTTGGAGTCGTGTGGGGGTAGGGGGCCGAATACTTTCGCAAGGCACTGTATATAAGCATGCTGAAGGTCTTAATTTGTTAACAGAGAAATAGCATTGTATTTGGTCAAACACTTTTTTGTCCCAAAAATTCGCTAAAAGCTGGCAGCAAGCTTATAGGTCTGCTGTTAGAACCAGTAAAGGCCGCTTTACCACTCTTGGGTAGCAGAATTACTTTGGCTTCCCTCCAGGCCTGAGGACAAAGACTTTCCTCTAGGCTCAGATTAAAGATATGACAGATAGGAGTGACTATAGAGTCAGCTACCATCCTCAGTAGCTTTCCATCTAAGTAGTCAATGCCAGGAGGTTTGTCACACTAACTTTACAAAATTCAAACGTGCAATGTTTTTCTTTCATCATTTGTTTTTTTTAATGCATGAATAAGATGGTTCACTGTTCGTTGTTGGCATTTCCTGCCTAAGTTTGCCCACTGACAATGAAGTAGTCATTAAAATAATTGGCAACATCAAATGGTTTTGTGATGAATAAGCCATCTGATTGGATGAAAGATGGAGTTGAATGTCCTTCTACCCATAATTTCATTTAAAGTACTCCAATTTTTTATTTTTTTTACATCATTCTTTATATAATTGATCTTAGCTTCATAATACAGTTTATTCTTTTTGTTGGGTTTAGTCACACAATTTCTTAATTTTCAGTAAATCAGTCAGTCAGATGTGCAGTCAGACTTATTAGCCACTCCTTTTGCCCCATCTCTTCAACCATACAGTTTTTCAATTCCTCAATCCATGGAGCCTTAACAGTTCTAACAGCCAGTTTCTTAACCGGTGCATGTTTATCAATAATTGGAAGATGCAATTTCACAAATTAATCAAGTGCAGCGTCTGGATGCTCCTTATCACACCACACCAACATATTTTTTTACATCATCCACATAAGAGTCACAGCTAAATCTTTTGTATGATCTCTTATACACTATTTTAGGCCCAGCTGTTGGAACGGTGGCTTTTCCGGATATAGCCACTATATTGTGATCACTGCATCCAATGGGTACAGACAGTTTTAGAACAAAGTTCTACAGTAATAGTAGAAATGTGATCGATACATGTGGATGATCTTGTTCCTGTAGTGTTTGTAAACGCCCTGGTAGGTTGATTAATAACCTGAACCAGATTACAGGCACTGCTTACAGTGAGAAGCTTCCTCTTGAGCGGACAGCTTGATGAAAACCAGTCAATATTTCAGGTCCCCAAGAAAGTAGACCTCTCTGAGTACATCACATACACTATCAGGCATTTCACACATATTGTTTACATACTGACTGTTCGCACTTGGTGGCCTATAGCAACACCCCAAAAGAAAAGGATTTAGATGTGCCAAGTGAACCTGCAACCACAACACTTCAATAACACTTGACATAAGAGCTTCTCTAAGCATTACAGGGATATGGCTCTGAATATATAAGCAGTTCGGTCTCTATAGATGTTATAGCCTTGTATTGCTACTGCCGTATCATCACATTAATTATCTAAGGGAGTCTTAGAAATGGCTCATATATGAATGTTATCTGATGTTAGCAAATTATTGATTTCATGAACTTTATTTCTAAGGCAACATATATTCATATGGGCTATTTTCAGCCCTTTCCTGGGTAGCTTATCAGAGATAGACATAATACTGAAAAGAGCAAACAAACAAGAATACTACAAATTTAGCAGTCCATTAATCAATTGGTGTGTGTGTGCTGTGGGGTTGAAGCTACGAACCCATAGGCTTGGCTTTCATCCCTTCCAGGCTTCTGGAAGGGAGAGTGGACAATGAGCCTGTCATGGCGGATGTAAGCAAATGTCCCCACGTACCCTGGCAGCTTTCATGTTTGGGATCAGTTCTTTCCTCTTCTGGTGCACAGCTTCAGGATAGTCCTCGTTGAGGAAGATATACGTTCCTCTCAAGTTCTTGGCTCTTTCCGGAACAGCTACCTTGTCCTTGAACCTCACAAACTTGGTGGGTTTTCCAGTCCTGTGGGAGTGCTCCACCTCAATCTTCTGCAATTCCGTCCACAACCATGTTGTTCCACATCGATTGTCCCTCGAGATTTATCTGTCATTGTTATCATGGATTCCCACACAGAACAGATGTCCTCTCTCAATGATACAGATTGCTGTGCTCTTGCCATTCTCCTGTTTGAACTCACTGACCCTGGGAGAATTGCAAACTGTTCTTCAGGTCCTGGACCTCTCTGGTCAGGTTGTCCATTATTTTATTAGTATTTGGACAAAAACACTTGAAGCTATTTTCTTGATGTTGTAACAACTGGTTGTATAACTATTTTTATTAGTTTAAAAAGATCCTTCACCTGTGATAGACACATCACTGTCCTCAATGGTAATCCCGCCGGCTTTGGTCTTTGTCATGGTAGCTGGCAACGTAGGTTACGCAGTTACTCCTCGCATTTCCAGACAGGGATCTCAGTGTCCACATCACTAAGGACCTATCATGGGCCAAACACACCAATACAGTCATGAAGAGAACACGACAACACCTCCTCCCCTCAGGAGGCTGAAAAGATTTGGTATGAGCCCTCAGATCCTCAAAAGTTCTACAGCTGCGCGACTGAGAGCATCTTGACTGGCTGCATCACCGCTTGGTATGGCAACTGCTTGCTTACGGCCCAGTACATCACTGGGGCCGAGCACCCTGCCATCCAAGACCTCTATACCAGGCGGTGTCAAAGGAAGGCCCTAAAAAGGGTTAAAAGACTCCCACCACCCAAGTCACAGTCCATTCACTCTGCTAACGCACGGCAAGCGGTACCGGAGCGCCAAGTCTGGGACCTAAAGGTTCCTGAACATCTGCCCCAAAGTCACAAGACTGCGAACAGTTCATTAAATGGCTACCCGGACTTTCTATTTCTCACCTCCTACCTACATGTACTTCAATCTATCACCTAACCAAACATACAGGTACATATTACCTTAATCAACTACCTCATACCCCAGTACACTAACTCCGTACCGGTACTCCTTGTATATAGAGCCGTTATTGTTATTTTATTTGTTAAATTGTCTTACTTTTTAACGGCATTTTTGGGAAATGGCTCGTAAGTAAGCATTTCACGGTAAAGTCTGCACTTGTTGTATTCAGCGCATGTGACAAGTAAAATGTAATTAGATTTGATTAGGAAGTCCTTATACAGTGAATGCATATGTTTTAAGTGTTGCCCTAAGGGGTGACATAGTGACAGAAACAAAATGAGAATCATCCAAGTACATAAACAGAAAGGGATTACTCATTGGTATTACCATGACTGGCAAGCCACCAAGATGCCAGGCCAACCGTGCTGTGGCACAGGCTCAGCTAGCTACTTCCTAGTTTCCTCATTTGACTCTTGCACTCTTTCAGTTCACCCCTCCAGCTTTCTCTTTCACTCACAACACGTTTTTAAACTCTTACCCATCTCCGTCCAGATACACTTGTGTGTCGCTCCATACCGGCACAACCAGACCGATAGTACACTGACATCTGAAAGAAACAGAGACAGACCATTTTAATACATTTTTCTTAACATTTGGCAACATTTACTAGATGTATTTTCTATCAACGCAAGTCATTCTCTGGACTGGTCTAAGGTAGGGCGGGGCGATATGGGCAAAATATCACATCACAGTATTTTAGAATTGGACTGTATGACGGTATTTTATGTTTTTGAATAATAAAAGTTCTACATTTGCTTAGAGTAGGCTGTAATCCTAGGGTTGCAGCAACACATATATTCTAAGTTATTTCAATGGGTCTTTCTCCATACTGATTGTTTTATACTGTTCAATTCAACAAAAATTATTTTCAACAATTTCTGCATCCATTTGAGATAATTTCCACACTGCCACGTAGGGCTGCAAGATATGGGCAAACAATCTAGCCATTATTTTTAACCAAATATTGCACTTACGATTTAGAGCAAAAACACTTGGGTTAAGTTTCGAATTATGGAAATGTAATGATTATTCTAATTATCTAGTTAGAATAGTATAGTGGGCACTTTGAATACAGTGTTGTTTGATATGACAACGAATGAAAATGCCAGGGGGGAGTTATTGTGACAGGTTAGGAACCAAAGTGTTGATAAGTGTTCACTAGGGGACCCTATAATATTTGGCTACATTGAATGTTCTCTCTTAGCTACTTCATGTAGCTAATATTTTCATGCTTTGCATATTCCTCCTAGATTTAGACGATACGGTTGTACAAACAACATGCTGATTTAGGTCTACACCATCACTGGTATTATCAGGCTGTATAGCTAATTACATTTGCTCTGACTTAGTACATTTATTAGTTAGCTAGCCAGCTAACGAACTAGCGATTAGCGGCAAACCAGATTTAGGCCCAACTTGCTAAGACAAACATGCTGTTTGTAGATGTAAGAAGCGCAAACTAAGTGTAATTATAGAACGCTAATGGATTTATATGAAGGAAAGTGAAAACAGTATCGTTGTCATCAACATTGCTGCATTGACCATGCAGACTGAATACAAGTGTCTCGTGGTCGAGGAACAACAAACGCGCTCCTTTAGTGACAGGAGGCATGGCCAGGTCTGTGTGGAAAGCGGCATGGAGAGAGAGAGAGAGAGAGAGCGGAGAGAGTTGACTCAAGTAGCGAACTATAAAAATGGACGTTACACACGGCGTATCACATTTAACAAACCAAACATTCAAATACCGTTATAGAAGGTAAAGCAAAAACCTAAACCGGTCCGTGCATCAATACCGGTATATCGTAAAATACGGAATACTGCCCAGCAAAAGGTCTAAGGTAAAAAAAACAGCAACCGCCATACTCCTCTCTACTGAAACAATGATAACAGCATACACACCTGTCTGTGTCGGGGAAGTCCATCCCCAGTAGAATGCTCTCCTGTTTGTTACTGAAGGTGGAGACTATGATCAGATATCGTACCCTGACTGGACTCACTGACTCCAACCTCACCGCCTGCATGGAGATGGGGAGGGAAGAGAGAAAGGAGGGATAAGGGATGACATGTACAGGTAGGGTTGAGAGAGGGGTAAAGGGCATTTATACACTGAACACAAATAAACAACAATTTCAAAGATGTTACTGAGTTACAGTTCCTATAAGGACATCAGTCTATTGAAATAAATTCATTAGGCCCTAATCTATAGATTTCACATGGCTGGGAATACAGATATGCATCTGTTCATCACAGGTACCTTAAAAAAAAGAGTAGGGGGCCTGGATCAGAAAAGCAGTCAGTATCTGGTGTGACCACCATTTGCCTCATGCAGCGCAACACATCTCCTTCACATAGAGTTGATCAGGCTGTTGATTGTCACCTGTGGATTATTATCCCACTCCTCTTCAATGGCTGTGCGAACTTGCTGGATATTGGCGGGAACTGGAATATGCTGTCGTACACATTGATCATCCCAAACATGCTCAGTGTGTGACACGTCTGGGGCACACAATGGGGCAGTCTGTTCACGACATTGACATCAGCAAACTGCTCGCCCACATGTCTGCCATCTGCCCGGTACAGTTGAAACTGGGATTCATCCGTTAAGAGCACACTTCTCCAGTGTGTTAGTGGCATCGAAGGTGAGCATTTGCCCACTGAAGTCAGTTACGACGCGATGCTGGAGGCAGCTTACGTTAGAGAAATTAACATTCAATTCTGTGGCAACAGCTCTGGTGGACATTGCTGCAGTCAACATGCCAATTGCACACTACCCTCAAAACTTGAGACATCTATGGCATTGTGTTGTGTGACAAAACTGCACATTTAATGGCCTTTTGTTGTCCCCAGCACAGATGCACCTGTGTAATGCTCATGCCGTTTAATCCACTTCTTGATATGCCACAACTGTCAGGTGGATGGATTATCTCAGCAAAGTAGAAATGCTCACCAACAGGGATGTAAACAAGTTTTTGCACAAAATTAGAGAAATAAGGTTTTTGTGCACATAGAACATTTCTGGAATCTTTTATTTCAGCTCATTGAAAGAAAGATGTATAAAACGCAACATGCGTTGGTCCTTTTTGTTCACAATATATGTGTAGGTGGATGTTACTAGCCCGAGTGCCAGTCTGGTGTGCTATCACGCCAACACCTTGTCATGCCAAACAGGTTTGGTTTGACAATGAGTAATGGAGTTGGCAAGAGCACAAACAGATCTGGGACCACCAGGCTAGGATGTTACATGTTGGAGGTGTACACGGGTGAGTTACCATACTTTATATAATGTAAAAGGCACTTTGAGACCTAGTGAAACACATTACATGAATGTGACCCATTAGTAGAAGCTTTTAACATGACATTGCGGAGTGCTCCAGGCATCACGCCGGGTCTAGTCATGCTATTGTAACAAAGGTGGTTTGGTGAACCACACAACAGTGATAAGTAACCTTGCCTGAGACCTGAAGACTTGCTGATGCCCAGGCATTATCTAAGCACTAACACAGCTTTGTGGTGTGCAGACTACAGATGACCAAATTTAAACCCAGTTCTTCACACACTGCCTGTCCTTTCCATTGTATGCTTATTCTATACATTCTACCTCTGGGCATGTGACTGCTGACAGGTCTCACCAGTTTGATAGTGTCCTCTGGTCTTAGTAGTGACACCATGGCGTGCAGCTGTCTGTGCTGTGTGTCTGAAGCTCCGCCCCCCAGCTTCAGGGGTGAAGGGGAGTGATTGGGCGACGTCTCTTCATGTGGCCCCTCCCCCTCCCCCTCTTCCAGGAGAAGGACGGCCCCTTTAACCAGAGCAAAGCTCTCTCTGTTTTGGAGGATGGAAGACTGAATTATTACTTTGAAAGATGTTTGCAATCAAACTTCCATATGACCACATCCAAACTACAGTGCATTCGGAAAGTACTCAGACCCCTTGACTTTTTCCACTTTGTTACGTTACAGCCTTATTCTAAAATGGATCAAATTGTCATTTTTCCTCAGCAATCTACACACAATACCCCATAATGACACAGAAAAACAGGTTTTTAGAATGCTTTTTTTTCTACAAATGTATATTAAAAAAACTGAATTATCAAATGTACATATGTTTTCAGACACTTTACTCTGGCTGGGCCACTCAAGGACATTGAGACTTGTCCCGAAGCCAGTCTTGCGTTGTCTTGGCTGTGTGCTTAGGGTCATTGTCCTGTTGGAAGGTGAACCTTCGCCCCAGTCGGAGGTCCGGAGCGCTCTGGAGCAGGTTTTCATCAAGGATTTGTCTTTACTTTGCGCCGTTCATCTTTCCCTCGATCCTGACTAGTCTCCCAGTCCCTGAAAACGTTGCCACAGCATGATGCTGCCACCTCCATGCTTCACCATAGGGATGGTGCCTGGTTTCCTCCAGACGTGATGCTTGGCATTCAGCCCAAAGAGTTCAATCTTGATTTTATCAGACCAGAGAATCTTGTTTCTCATAGTCTGAGAGACCTTTAGGTGCCCTTTGGCAAACTCCAAGCGGGCTGTCAATGCCTCTTAGTGATGAGTGGCTTCCGTCTGGCCACTCTAACAAAGGCCCGATTGGTGGAGTGCTGCAGAGAAGGTTGTCCTTCTGGAAGGTTCTCCCATCTCCACAGAGGAACTCTGGGAGCTCTGTCAGAGTGATAATAGGGTTCTTGGTCACCTCCCTGGCCAAGGTCCTTCTCCCCCAATTGCTCAGTTTGGCTGGGTGGCCAGCTCTAGGAAGTGTCTTGCTGGTTCCAAACTTCTTCCATTTAAGAATGATGGAGGCCAATGTGTTCTTGGGGACCTCTAATGTTGCAGAAATACTTTGGTACCTTTCCCCAGATCTGTGCCTCGACACAATCCTGTCTCGGAGCTCTACGGACAATTCCTTCGACCTCATGGCTTGGTTCCTGCTCTGACATGCACTGTCAACTGTTAATAGAAACATTTCAAGGATGATCAATGGAAACAGGATGCACCTGAGCTCAGTTTCAAGTCTCATAGCAAAAGGGTCTGAAACATTATTTACATAAGTTATCTGCTTTTTATTTGAATAAATGTGCAAAAATTTCTAAAAACCTGTTTTCGCTTTGTCGTTATGGGTTATTGTGTATTGATCGATGAGATAAAAATGTTTTTTTTAAATCCATTTTAGAATAAGGCTGTAATGTAACAAAATGTGGAAAAAGGGAAGGTCTGAATACTTTCTGAATGCACCGTACATACAAATTAAATTCACAACCCAAAACCCCCCACTAATCTACCTTTTCTGAAGTCTCCCTCTTCTTGGGATGCTTTCATCCTTTAAAAAAATGATATGAAAGATGATTAATTTACTAACAAACTCCTTAGCCCAGTGGCGTAACTACATCGTCACAGGCCCGTGCTAGATCTATCAGTGGACCCCCAACGTAAATCAGAAGAGCAACAAAGTCAACAGACCAGATGAACTGGAAAGACATTCACACGTACAGGTGACCAAAAATAACTAACTGAAAGACATGCACCCCAATAAGCCACGCCTCCAAATCCTTGCTCTAATACCATTGGACAGTATTTGCTTACGTCCCAGCAATCTTTGCACCCCCCCACAAAAAAATACCTTGTAACTATTCAGTACATTTGTCATCAAATGTTTGGGGATAAATATTTTTTTTTTTTAAATATATAAATATATATATATATATATATATGTGTGTCTAATAGCATGAGTTCTTTCGCATTTTTTCCATGTTAAACAACGCGATTGACTAATGATGTCCGGTGTACAAATTATAGGGCCCCAACATGAAATGACTAGGGGGTCCATGCGAAACTTGATATTGAGAGCTTGACATCTGCCACTGCCTTAGCGCCAGTTTTTTTGTGCCATCATGCCAACTCCCTGTCTGTTTGTCTTGCCAAACTTCACTTGACAATGACAGCAATGTATAACGCAGGAGCACAAACAGATCTGGGCCCAGGCTATAAACAATTTACTACAATCTATTAAATATACCATCTTGTGTCACATATTGAAGTCTGCTGATTACAGAGTGACAACCCTCTTCAGATTTAATAAGGGATTTATTTAATCTCTAAAACCAGTTATGTGGCATTGAGAAGTGGGTATTTCAGTGTTCATGTACTGAAAGAATGAGCAGGATCAAGAGTAAAATGTGCATTTACAACGATAGGGAGACAGGGAGAGTAATTCTGCATAGTTGTATGGTTTGTTTAACTTTGGAATCAATGTTTTTTGTTTGTCATACTTTTAAAGTGAAAAGTCGTTGTCATCATCATTCAGTTATAGTGGAATTGCCCAAATGTCAAACATGTCAACAATCCTTCTTCCAAAAGACCATTCTATGGATAAAACTTCATGAAAATCCCCCCAAAAATCATGGTATTTTTTGCCATCACACAATACCTGTTATTCAACTGACATGTCAAGACAGACACAAAAAAAATTGTAGAGGGTAGGCTGGAGAGGAGCATTAAGCGTTTGAAAGGAAGAGATGAGTTAACAGTAGTAGAGATGACAGAGTAGTAGTATGCAGGGGGACGGAGGAAGGCAACGTTATGTCTGCCTGTCAGGGAAGCTGGGAAAACAAAAGTGAGAATGCCAAAACATCAGGCGACACACTCGTAACATACCAGCGAGGCCATGGAAGCAACACAGTTTAAATTAGCCTGTTAAAGTTGCTCTAACTGTTTAAAGAGAAGTGAAAGCACGATAAGAACGGGGGCTATATCATTTGAAACCCTGTTAGTGTGGTGGTGAGGGATACTCTGTGATATATCACACAGCTTATGGCATGTTTGCCCTTTACTTAGTTATGTCATCGCTGCTTGTCAATACAAATCACTGCCTTGGCTACCAGACAGCATCAAATACCCTTTACATTACCAACAATCTACAATGCTGTGATGATGACATCGCAAATGAATACACCAAGCAGGTTATTGGACAGCCTCAGGCAAAGACTGTTGTTCATTAACCAAAGCAAATGGATTCTGGATAATAGCAGGCTTGGCCAGTGTATCGAATCGCACACTGTAAAACAGAGCGTTATATGACGTGAAGTGAAGGCGCTGCCATGGAAAATAAGAGGCCAGTAAAAGCAGCATTGAGATATGTGTGGGGCTCGCGGGAAACTCACCGGAGCGGTGGAGATGGACGGCGAACGATGCAGGGTCAGAAGAGCCATGGCAAGGCACCGCTCGGTCGGTCGGTTTTTCACGCGCACGGATCAAAACAAGAGGCGAGTGAGAAGCAGCGGTTTCCCCTCAAATGTGTGGGCGTGGAGGCTAGGATGGATGTATTCACACAAATCTGGAACGAAGTTGGAGCTGATGATTAAATACCAGTTTATAAAGACACATTATCCGCAGACACAATGGATAGTGGAGGAGACACAAAATGACATGTAACGTTATAGGCATTGATGGAAGATATGCCATTGTAGTTACATGCAAAGCATTCCTTCACAACGACCACGTATGGTGATGAAATGAATGCGCGCTGCACTGCGGCCGAGCGTACATCTACAAAATAAACAGAATGTTGCTACAATGAAACAATGTGGCTAACTGACTAGACGTTTCTGAAAAATAGCAACATTTGAGAATCTAATGAAGTTCATTCATATGCTTAGATGTCATATGGAAAACATGTAAAGCATCAACTCAGTTTGAGTGGACAATCTGCTGTTGATCGTCTGCAAATCAACAAGCTGTTAGCGCGTACAGTGGATAGGCAACTGATCCATGCTAGCTAACTAAAAACAAGTGTGAAAGAGAAAACGTTAAAGAAAGTTCCTATTTTTACCTGCCTCCGACCAAATGCCTCCGACCAAATGCCTCCGACCAAATGCCTCCTTCTGATGCTTCTCCCTCACATGCAGTGAGCTTGGATATATGTATTTTTTAATCCTTCGCGTTGGCAAAAGTTATGCGGCACTCTGATATCCAAATTAATGGAGAGTTTACTATTTCATAGAACAAGGAAGACATCGGCAAAGAAAAGCAATCTATAAGGAGGGGCGTGTAGGATGGGTTTTCTTAAAGGGGAAATGGCAAGATTTCTATAATGATGAATATGCTATTGATTTCGGTTGTTTTGCTTTTGTGAGTTATCTGCACGAATCCGGCTATTTGAGTTATGTATAGTGCAGGCTACTTTCCACAAACCATATACTTGTTATATAACTACGTAACTACTGTAGTCCTATAACAAACTGTATTGTCATATTTCCAACTCATTAACTGTTACATGTGCTACTGCACAAACAAACAAGAACACTGATGATGCTTTTATTTATTTCATATTGATCATCTTATTATGAGTATCAATTTATTCATTCATTGGACGTTGGATGCCCAGAAATCAGTAAAGGCAGGGAAATGATGAATAGGTGAAAATCTGGTGATGTGCCTTTGAACAAGGTACTTAACCCCAATTGCTCCAGGGTCGCCATTGATAATGGCAGACCCGGCCGTGATTCCACTATTCGAGGGTGTCTCAAGTGGAGTTGGGCTATGCAAAAAAAACATATTTCTAATTCACACACAGTGGTGGAAAAAGTACCCAATTCTCATACTTAAGTAAAATATAGAAAAGTATCAAAAGTAAATGTGATTTATAAAATGTACTTAAGTATCAAAAGTAAAAGTCTAAATCATTTCAAATTCCTTATATTAAGCAAACCAGACCGCACGATTTTCTTGTTTTTTAAATTTATGGATAGCCAGGGGCATACTCCAAAACTCAGACATAATTTACAAACGAAGCATTTGTGTTTAGTGAGTCTGCCAGATCAGAGACAGGAGAGATGACCAGGGATGTTCTCTTGATAAGTGTGTGAATTGGACCATTTTGCTGTTCTGCTAAGAATTCAAAATGTAACAAGTACTTTTGTGAGTCAGGGAAAATGTATGGAGTAAAAGTACATTATTTTCTTTAGGAATATAGTGAAGTAATAGTAAAAGTTGTCAAAAATAAAAATAGTAAAATACAGATACCAAAAATGACAACTTAAGTACTTTACGCCACTGTTCACATATGCATGTAATACACACTTGTACATGTGAAATAGAACAAATGTAAGTACCCACCCAATTATTATAATTTTTTAGATCAACAACAAGGAATTGTCCTGGAATTATGGAAAGCAGAAAAACAAACAAAAACATATCAACTGACAGAAATAGCTTTAACCGAAATGAGAGATCACATATGGGATGTACAGCCAAAGAAAGATTTTGTTGTCAAATATGACTCTGTAAATGCCTTCAGAATTCTGGCCAATGTTGACTCCAATGCTTCCCACAGTTGTGCCAAGTTGGCTAGATTTCCTTTGGGTGGTGGACCATTCTTGATACACATGGGAAACTGTAGAGCGTGAAAAACCCAGCAGCTCCTGACACAAACTTGTGCGCCTGGCACCTACTACCCATACCCAGTTTTATCTCAATCTCTTCATTCAAAGACTCAATCATGGACACCCTTACTGACAGTTGTGGCTGCTTTGTGTGATGTATTATTGTCTCTATCTTCTTGCCCTTTGTGCTTTTGCCTGTGCCCAATAATGTTTGTACCATGTTTTGTGCTACTACCATGTTGTGTTGCTACCATATTGTTGTTATGTTGTGTTGCTACCATGCTGTGTTGTCATGTGTTGCTGCCTTGCTATGTTGTTGTCTTAGGTCTCTCTTTATGTAGTGTGGTGTTGTCTCTCTTGTCGTGATCTGTATTTTGTCCTATATTATAAAAGGCAGGAGGCCTTTTGACTTTTGTAGGCCGTAAATACGAATTTGTTCTTAACTGACTTGACCCGTTAAATAAAAATACATTTTAAAAAGGCACTTAAAACCTCTTAAGGATCAAACCTTTTTTTTTTCAATTTTCGCCTAAAATGACCCAAGTCCTGTAGCTCAGGACCTGAAGCAAGGATATGCATATTCTTGATACCATTTGAAAGGAAACACTTTGAAGTTTGTGGAAATGTGAAATGAATGTAGGAGAACATAACACATTAGATCTGGTAAAAGATAATACAAACCAAAAACATGTGTTTTCAATTTTTTTTGCTTGTTCCATAATCTTTGAAATGCAAGAAAAAGGCCATGATTTAATAATGCAGTTTGGGTGCAATATAGATTTTGGCCACTAGATGGCAGCAGCGTGTCCAAAGTTGCAGATTGACCCAGTGAAGCATTGCAGTACTGCACAGTATTTTGTATCAAGTCTGTCAAAATGTGTCGAATTGGTCAATTGAAACATTTTCAAGTACATAACTATAGAGAACATACAAACATGATATGGTAATACAAAATATAAGTTTACACACTCCCAGGAATGTCATTCATGATGGATCATTAGCTTATACAGTACACTAACTTTCACACATCTAGATGGCCAGGCGGGATGGGTGTGGAGCCAGAGACAGCAGGGGTTCAAACTGTAGAACCCAGTTATTTTTTGTATTTTTATTTAACCTTTATTTAACTAGGCAAGTCAGTTTTTACATTTTTTTAATTTCACCTTTATTTAACCAGGTAGGCTAGTTGAGAACAAGTTCTCATTTACAACTGCGACCTGGCCAAGATAAAGCAAAGCAGTGCGTCACAAACAACAACACAGAGTTACACATGGGATAAACAAACATACAGTCAATAATACAATAGAAAAAGTCTATATACAGTGTGTGCAAATGAGGTAGGTAGAAACAAATTCTTATTTACAATGATGGCCTAGGAACAGTGGGTTAATTGCTTTGTTCAGGGGCAGAACGACAGATTTTTCAAACCAGTTTCCGTGATACATTTTTTTGTTGTTGTGCACTCTCCTCAAACAATAGCATGGTCTTTTTTCACAGTAATTGCTACTGTAAATTGGACAGTGCAGTTAGATTAACGAGAGTTTAAACTTTCTGCCCATATAAGACGTGTCTATGTTCCCGAAAGTGTTCTGTTACTTACAACGTCCTTCTAGTCTCATTAAACGTTAGTGCACGTTAGCATCAACCGCCCTGGTATAGGGACACCGATCCCGTAGAGGTTAAATCTTTTGTCTTGCCCATTCACACTCTGAATGGTACATATACACAATGCCTTAAGACATAAAAATCCTTCTTTAATCTGTCTCCTCCCCTTCATCTACACTGATTGAAGTGGATTGAACAAGTGGCATCAATAAGGGATCATAGCTTTCACCTGGATTCACCTGGTCAGTCTAAATCATGGAAAGAGCAGGTATTCATAATGTTTTGTATACTCAGTGTGTAGGGACTAATGTTGCTTTCGTAACCAAGTGGGAGGAGGGAATTGACCAGTTGTGAAGTCGTAAATACCAGTTGGAAGCATTCACATGCTTTGAACTTGTTGAGAAACGCCGATTGGCTAATGGCAAACAAGCTACATAAACCATAAACTATAAGCACAGCTATCATGCTTGTTAACAATTTATGGCTTAAAAAAATATATTAGTAGATTTATTTAAAAAAAAATAAAGGTTTGTTGTTGCATTTAACTGCCGGAAATGCTGTCGTCAAAGTTCTTTCCTTAGTAGGTGACGTCAGAGATCAACATGTGGGAGAAGTGGGAGCTAATGTCATGTTCAAAACTGCTGGGAACTGGGAACTCAGAGCTCAGAAATCTCCAACATCCGACTTCAGTGCATTCAAGATAATTGGGAACTCTGAAAAAAACTAGCTCCGACTAGGATTTTTTTTTAACAGTCATCTTTTATTTATTTAACTAGGCAAGTCAGTTAAGAACAAATTATTTTTACAATGATGGCCTACCCCGTCCAAAACCTAACCATGCTGGGCCAATTGTGAGCTGCCCTATGGGACTCCCAATTAAGGCCGGTTGTGATACAGCCTGGAATTGAACCAGGGCATGTAGTGACGCCTCTATCCCTGAGATGCAGTGCCTTCAACCACTGCGCCACTTGGGAGCCCCTGAGCTCCTGTACCTGAGACAGTGAGGCGAACGGTCTCATAGGTGAATCCAGAGGACAGTTTGATAGAGTAGAGCCCCTGGTCACGGTGTGTGACGTCATTCAGCAGCAACGTCCTATCTTTCGTCCTCTCAAACTGCGGGTCCTTCAACTACAAACACACAATAGTGTTTAGCATAGAAGAACACACACACACTTAAACACACGTTATGTTCTTCTATCCTCGTGGCGATCTAAAATTAATTTCCATTCAAAAATATATTTTCCCTGAACCTAACCCCCAAACCCTTACATTAATTCTAACCATAACGCCTAAGCTTAAAATATAATTTTTCCCTATGAGACTCCCAATCACAGCTGGTTGTGATACAGCCTGGAATCAAACCAGGGTCTGTAGTGACACCTCTAGCACTGAGATGCAGTGCCTTAGACCGCTGCGCCACTCAGGAACCAACTTGGAATTCCAAGTCAGAAACTCAAGCATCTCTCTAGAGCTCCAACTTCCTGACCTGAAGATCACTGACGTCATGAATTGATCTGTTGAACCGGATTTCCCAGTTTTCTTGAAAGCACCAATAGAATGATAGATGAGTTTCCCACTAGTAATTGCCAGTTGGAGGGCTGTTCAAGTGGAACGCAGCATGCAGCTACAGGGGATACAAATTAAAGTGGTATTTGAGACCTCTCTCTAACCAATTAATTGTACACACGTTATGATCTGACATTCTTGCTAACTGATTGAACGCGGCACGTGTATAACTACAACCAGTTAGCATGTCGGGCATTTCTGAGATCCCTAGTTCCGATTTGCACGTAAATGCTGCATATGAACGCAGCAAAACTCATCCAAGAGAGATTCTCGTTCGGAAAAAAAGACGGTTCTTCATATCCTCTCTCCTCCGTGACCCGTGTTCGAGGAGCGTGATATTTCGTTAGTAGGGTCGTCACTAGTTACTACAGCCACAAACTCATAAGCCCCGCCTATTTCTAAAATTGATCTTCTTAAAATGTTATTTTAAACCTAACCTTAACCACACTGATAGCCTTACCCTAACCTTAAATTAAGACCAATATATATATATATATATATATATATATATATATATATATATATATATATATATATATTTATGAATTTGTACGATAATAGACCATTTTGACTTTGTGGCTGTGCTATCTAGTGGACACCCTTTAGTAGGCAAACAGAAGTGTCCTCTCGTCAATAGCCACCTTTCATCGAGGATACTCATGTAAATCCTATTTTTAACGCAGAATCATTTTTAAATCTGCTTTTGTTTTGTCAGAGGAGAAAAACATGCACAAGTTTAAAAAAAATATTATACTTATTGTTTTATTCATAAAAATGTCTTGCACAACTCACTTCATTTTTTTGATCACTTTACACATTTATTTGGGGATTTCTGTAAACCTAATCTGCCCAATGACGCGGGAGTGGGAAAAGGTTTCCAATAGTTACAATAGCCACTATTGGAGGAGAAGGTCAGAGGGGCGGGACCTCTGGCTTTCTCATCCAATGGATTTTGAGAAGGAGGAGAGGAGATTCTCCCAATGAGTCTCTCTCAGGAATCGAATGCAGTACTGCACATGCGCAATGTTGTTTGCCCTACACTTGGTAAGTGGTGCCACATTGCGATCCGTGTGAAGTGTTCCTTTAGTGCACACGTTTAAATGTCATTGTGAACACTAAACAATCAGCAAACTTAGCTACAACTGTAGGGAGATTCGGGACGTTATTTCAAGCAGTTATTCTGACGTTTCCCGTCCTTTGGAGGATGCACACTGCACAGAAGATCATGAAGGTTTTCATAACAAGACGCATCCCACAGGAGGGATTGAAGATTCTGTCACAGGCTGGAGTGTATGTAGCCAGCAGATCCGATTTGCTCCCTTACGGCTGCACTAGGGTCGGACAGCATACCGGTGTATATTATGACACCGCAGAGATGGCACAAGATATGACTCGGAAAACAAATCTCAATCCAGGGATGAGAAATGCTTTGAACTCCAAATTGCCCCATTATCCCAACTGTTACACCAAGAAGATTGAATGACTGCACATTTTTGTGAAACTGTCCTTTTCATCCTCATGCTACATAGCAGAAGCCACAGAAGCCATTTTGGAATGGCAGTGTCAGCCAATCTGCTCATCTGTTGTTCAACGCGACCTGACATTCCATAATGGCTGTTGTTGCAACTGCTAGTTGACAAGAGGATAAAAACGGCAGTTTACTTAATTAAGGATTCTTGTTGTAACAGTTGGGATAATGGGACAATTCAGGAATGTTGTCCGACCCTAGTGCAGCTGTAAGCAAGCAGGTCAGATCTGCTGGCGAGAGTGTGGTAACCTATAGCCAAGTACAACTAATGTAGCCAAGTACATATCAACTCCACGGAGTTGAGATATACTTGGCTAACTAGCCTAATGAGTTTTTCATGCGCTGTCACTTTTCATCTATCGTGCACGCCTGTGACTGTGTGACATCTAAGGATTTGTGTCATAGTCGTGCTACTTAATTCTAGTGCTAGTCTACTTACTGCTGTATAAATGCATTGCACACATTTTCACACACATATGAAGTGGAGGGTAATTGTGTGTTCATGTGTTCAAAAGGTGAAAGTTTACTGGAGTTGTTGATGACCTTTATTCCAGGTCACACGTTATAGCGGGTACTCTGAACTTGTAATAAGGTTCCTAAGGCGTTATAACACTTACAAACACCCATGCAACATTTAACAAAAGTAAAGAGGTATAATAAAGATTAAAGCGATGGGTAAGGTTGTCTGTAAGGGGAAGAGAAGGAGACGGACACCTTGAAAAAACAGACAGACCATCCAGAATACACAGAGAATATTGTACTATGTACTAATGTTATGAATTGTCTTTGTCTCATCTTAATCTAGTCTCTCCCCTTTTACCTCCCGTCTCCCTCGTTTCCATGGAAACAGATGTAAGGTTTCACTGTGGGACTCGGATGAGCCTGTTTCAAGGGCGGAGCTTCTGAAGGGCGTGGCGGGGGCCCATGGGCTGCTGTGTCTCCTGTCGGACAAGATCGACACTGAAGTTCTGGACGCAGCAGGTACACTGGACATATCCTGGATCAGATGAACTCAAACAGCACCTCTCAGTATTTTTCAATATATGGAATTCACGAGGCTGCTAGACACGTGTTAAACAGTATATGTGTTGTATGATAGTTTCCATTCTGTCTTTTCCTAACACGTAACTATGGATTTGTGTCCAGGTCCAAACCTGAAGGTGATAAGTACCTTATCTGTCGGATTTGACCACATGGCCATGGATGAGATCAAGAAACGGTAAGGCCAACTATCAAATGCCTTTCGCCTCACATCGAAGTCAGCAACCCTCATTGTGCCGTCCTCTCCATGTTCTGTGCAGAGGGGTGCGTGTGGGCTATACTCCAGACGTCCTGACTGATGCCACGGCGGAGCTGACCGTCGCCCTGCTCCTGGCTACAGCTCGGCGGCTACCAGAGGGCGTGGTGGAGGTTATAAAGTCAGTACCCAATAAACACACAGATACATTTCCTTCAATTAGACTCCAGCTCCAGAGGATCACTCTGACATGTTGTACAGTGATACTTTATGGATGTGTTGCCTAACCACACTTCTATCTAAAATGAATTTGAGTACACCAGAATGTGTCCTCAATTCACTTTTTTAAAATCTCTCTCTCTCTCTCTCTCTCTCAGTGGAGGCTGGAGCACCTGGAAACCTCTGTGGTTGTGTGGTTATGGTCTGTCAGGCAGCACTGTTGGTGTCATTGGACTGGGACGCATAGGTAGAGTGACGATGATTGCTGGATTGACTTACTGGATTCTGTGACTCCTGCCCTTAGTGAGGTCTATACAATCCATATAGTAGCTGAAAGGGCAGGACAAAAGGGCTTATTCATTGCTTGATTGATTGTCTGGAGTCAATGCTGTTTTCCCTCAGGTATGGCCATAGCCAGGAGGCTGAAACCGTTTGGAGTGAAGAAGCTCCTGTACTCTGGAAGAACAGACAAATCATATGCTGCTGAAGTGGAAGGAGAATACGGTGAGCAGGGTTGGAAGGGCTTGGGGAAACAGCAAAGTCCGAGAGGGTGAGAATCAGATGAGATGTTTATTTGATTGTTTCTTCCTCTCTCTTCTGCCCTCCTCTCTGTTGCAGTGCCCTTGGACACGCTGGTGTCTGAGAGTGATTTTGTTGTGGTGTCCTGCGCCCTCACACCAGATACCCAGGGGCTGTGTAACAAGGATTTCTTCTGCAAGATGAAGAACACGGCTGTCTTCATCAACACCAGCAGGTACTCCATGAAACACGTAGCGCAGTGCCAAACCAACCACACGGACTGGGTTTTGAAATGAACACAGTTCAAAGCTATAAATATAGAGCTAACTTCCACTGTGTGTGTGATAGGGGTGCAGTAGTGAATCAGGAGGATCTGTATTGGGCTCTGTCCAGTGGTCAGATAGCTTGCGCTGGGCTGGACGTCACAACCCCAGAACCACTCCCCACTGACCACCCCCTCCTCACCCTCAAAAACTGTGGTGAGTTAATAGGATCATGAGAGAAACGGAGGGAGGAAGGCAGTTTACTGAGCCATCTCAGTGTCGTCTATTGGTTTCTCTCTGATCGCTGTTGTGATGTTTCCAGATTAATCAATCATATTTTTTTTCTTAAATCTTCTCATTAAAATCAACCCGTTATTTTGCGACCAAATCTCTGCAGTGCGATCATGTCCCTGCTAATACATTTCCCCTCCTCTCTCCCCCTGCAGTGGTCTTACCCCACATTGGCAGTGCCACCTACTCCACACGTGGCATCATGGCAGAGCTGTCCGCCAACAACCTGCTGGCAGGCCTACAGGGCACAGACATGCCCAGCGAACTCCAATTCTAGTGCTGCTCTACGACTATTCAACTCTGCCTCTGTCCTCCTTAGAATCATTTTGGTCACCCAATCAGTAGTCATTACCAGGAAGGTTAGAGCCGTAAGTGACCAGGAAATTAATCTGTGATGGAGTATTGCAGTTGTATTAACATGCTCTCGAAACATGAAGGTCAACCTTTGCCTCTCGCTCTTAGATCTTACAATGTTTAAAGAAATAACACATTTGTGGTATTTGACTTGAATTTTGAAGGAGGAAGTGTATACTATTGACATTTTGAGAACGTGCCTTGGCACTCTCTGACAGCGCTCCTAAGGGTCAGCCATGGCTTCCTTTGAAAGACGTAGATAAGCACCACAATGAGTGCACACACTACTAATTCATTGCAGTGGCCTTCTCGTTCTTATGAAACACTTTCTGTCTAATGTGATTGCACAAAATACTTAACTAAAATAGTAAATTAGTAGTTGTGATGGTAATGTTCTGTTGTTCTCATTCCAGTTGAGATGTGTGTTTAACATATTGATATACACTCCATCGCCAATTAATTGGTTTCAAATTCTATGGTAAAACACTCCATCTGTAGTCTAACACACATGTGAGAACATATTATTTTCCCCATTAAAAATAATTCTAGAGCCTTGAGTAAATTAACAATGAATAATGCTACCAGAATAGAACATATGGGCCGGCCGTGATTGGGAGTCCCATAGGGTGGCACACTATTGGCCCAGCGTGGTTAGGGTTTGGCCGGGGTTGGCTGTCATTGTAAATAAGAATTTGTTCTTAACTGACTTGCCTAGTTAAATAAAGACATTAAACATTAAAACACAGTAGTCAGGGATCAGTGTGGTTCCCATGTAGCTTATTTCCATCCCTCTTCAATAGTGATCCTACTTAGAAATAGTGTGTGATGTAATGCATGGTAAATATTCTCTCAAAGAGTTCCATTCTCTCCCCACATGTTCTATGATATCGTGTTGCATTTTATGTTACAGCTATCTTCTAGAGTAGACAGTGCAGTACATATAGTGCATTAGGAAAGTATTCAGACCCGTTCGCTTTTTACACATTTTGTTACCTTACAGCCTTGTTCTAAAATTGATTAAATCATTTCCCCCCTCAATCTACACACAATAATTTTTTTTTGCCAATTTACGAAAAATATAAGTATTAAGTATTCAGACTCTTTGCTATGAGACTCGGAAATTGAGCTCAGGTGCATCCTGTTTCCATTGATCATCCTTAAGATGTTTATACAACTTGATTGGAGTCCACCTGTGGTAAATTCAATTTGTTTGGACATGCTTTGGAAAGGCACACACCTGTCTATATAAGGTCCCACAGTTGACAGGGCATGTCAGGACAAAAACCAAGCCATGAGGTCAAAGGAATTGTCCGTAGAGCTCTGAGACAGGATTGTGTCGAGACACAGATCTGGGGAAGGGTACCAAAACATGTCTGCAGCATTGAAGGTCCCCAAGAACACAGTGGCCTCCATCGTTCTTCAATGGAAGAAGTTTGGAACCACCAAGACCCTTCATAGAGCTGGCCGCCCGGCCAAACTGAGCAATCGGGGGAGATGGACCTTGGTCAGGGAGGTGACCAAGAACCTGATGGTCACTCTGATAGAGCTCAAGAGTTCCTCTGTGGAGACGGGAGAAGCTTCCAGAAGGACAACCATCTCTGCAGCACTCCACCAATCAGGCCTTAATGGTAGAGTGGCCAGATGGAAGTGGGGATGTTTTTTAGTAGCAGGAACTGGGAGACTAGTCAGGGTCGAAGGAAAGATGAACGGAGCAAAGTACAGAGAGATCCATGATGAAAACCTGCTCCAGAACGCTCAGGACCTCAAACTGGGGTGAAGGTTCACCTTCCAACAGGACAACGGCACACAGCCAAGACAACGCAGGAGTGGCTTCGGGACAAGTTTATTGATGATTTTGTGCATTCCAAAATCATCAATTGTGTATGGGAACCTGTTAGGGTCAACATTACTATAATTTTTTTCATTAATGTAAAACAGTGCAATAGTCAAATTAAATGTTATTAGTCACATGTGACGAATACAACAGCTTACAGTGAAATGCTTACTTACAAGCCCATAACCAACAATGCAGTTTAAAAATATGAATAAGAAATAAAAGTAACAAGAATTTAAAGAGCAGAGTAAAATAACAATAGCGAGACTACAGTTGAAGTCGGAAGTTTACATACACTTAGGTTGTCATTAAAACTAGTTTTTCAACCACTCCATACATTTCTTGTTAACAAACTATAGTTTTGGCAAGTTGGTTAGGACATCTGCTTTGTGCATGACACAAGTAATTTTTCCAAAAATTGTTTACAGACAGATTATTTCACTTATAATTCACTGTATCACAATTCCAGTGGGTCAGAAGTTTACATACACTAAGTTGACTGTGCCTTTAAACAGCTTGGAAAATTCCAGAAAATGATGTCATGGCTTTAGAAGCTTCTGATAGGCTAATTGACATCATTTGAGTCAATTGGAGGTGTACCTGTGGATGTATTTCAAGGCCAACCTTCAAACTCATGAAAAATCAGCCAAGACCTCAGAAAATAAATTGTAGACCTCCACAAGTCTGGGTCATCCTTGGGAGCAATTTCCAAACGCCTGAAGGTACCACATTCATCTGTACAAACAATAGTACACAAGTATAAACACCATGGTACCACACAGCCGTCATACCTCTCAGGAAGGAGACACATTCTGACTCCTAGAGATGAACGTAGTTCGGTGTGAAAAGTGCAAATCAATCCCAGAACAACAGCAAAGGACCTTGTGAAGATGCTGGAGGAAACAGGTACAAAAGTATCTATATCCACAGTAAAATGTGTCCTATATCGATGTAACCTGAAAGGCCACTCAGCAAGGAGGAAGCCACTGCTCCAAAACCGCCATAAAAAAGCCAGACTACGGTTTGCAACTACACATGGAGGATGAAGCTGTTGCTGAAACTGTGGCCCTGCTCGAAGGGGACAGAGGTTACTGGGAACATAAGGGAGGAAGAGGACGCAGAGCAGAAAGAGGAGGCGTTTGTTGCCTCTAAGCTTTGAAGTGACCTAACAGCCTCATTGCCTTCTGCCTGAGTCTCACTGATGGTGGTGTTTAGGAGGCTGTCTTCTCCTAATGGCCCACTGCCAAGCTGACTTATGGGGTTGAGAATGCAGGAAAGGCCCAGGTCTTGGTTTGCTATCTAGGCCCTCGTTGTCAGACAAACCATCTCCTCCATCCATGTTGTCTTGGAGTCTCTGTCTGAGGATCAGAGCTAGATTGGTGGTTGGATGAGCTTGCAATATGTCCCTTCGGGCTGAGCATGTCTTTCTCTTCATTTGCTGGCTCATCCTGTGTCCTCAGATGGGAATGGAGGATCATTGAACACACCTGCTGTGTCTGGATAGGAGGAGTTCACCTGCACACTCTTCACCACTACATCCATCTTCTGATCCTTATCCCTCCACTCCGACTTTCACTTTAAACATGATCCCTCCATTCACCAGAAAACCCTCTGTGTGACCCTCTCCCCCATCCTCCCACGTCCCTCCCACACTACTATCTGATTGGCTAGGCAGCTGTATCTCTTGTTGTATTACTACTCCCAGTCTCATACTTTATTATTCCTCGTCCCCCTTGGTGAGCCCTCCTCATAATTCTCCTCAGAGAGCCTGCCCCCGTTCTGCTTGTTGTCCAGCCTCTCCTCCTGAAACACCACCTCTGGGTCCAGCTCCATCACACTGGCTCCTTCAGCGCCACCTCCTTCATCCCCCTCCACTGCATTAAGAAGGGCCCTGAAGCGTGTACTGCAGGCTGCCAGGAAGGAGCGGTGGGCCCTGAAGTGTTGGCCCACCGCAGATTTCAAAAAGGATATTAACAGGGAGGCCAGACATTTTCTACATGGGATTACATGCTGCTAAATTCAAATTGTTGAAATAATGGAACACATTTGTATTTATAACGCAGTTGACCTGCATTACACTAATGAATTTCTACTTTCTTTTTTAATTTTAATTTTTTTTTTATTTTACCCCTTTTTCTCCCCAATTTCGTGGTATCCAATTGTTGTAGTAGCACTATCTTGTCTCATTGCTACAACTCCCGTACGGGCTCGGGAGAGACGAAGGTTGAATGTCATGCGTCCTCCGATACACAACCCAACCAGCCGTACTGCTTCTTAACACAGCCCGCATCCAACCCTGAAGCCAGCCGCACCAATGTGTCGGAGGCTACACCATGCACCCGGCAACCTTGGCTAGCGCGCACTGCGCCCGGCCCGCCACAGGAGTCGCTGGTGCGCGATGAGACAAGGAGATCCCTACCGACCAATCCCTCCCTAACCCGGACGACGCTAGGCCAATTGTGCGTCGCCCCACGGACCTCCCAGTCGCGGCCGGTTACGATTAATTTCTACTTTCCTGTCCGTTTTACATACGTAGCGTGAACTTTTGTTTTTATTTACACATAGGAAACCTTTTATGCATGGCTTATCTCAGTTGACTAGCTTTTTCTGAGAAGTCTCTCCCCCCTCACCAGCAGAGAATGGGCCCCTATAACAAACGGCACCACCTCTGTGGGGAAATGAAACTCCTCAAATCTCGTTGCAAAGCTTTCAGTTCATCTAAAAACTCCTACATCAAGGGAGTGATCTGTACTGATGACTTAATAGAGTTGAGCAGTGTAGAGAAATAGAGTGTTTTGTTTGGGCTTAAATCAGAGGTGAAAAGAACCGATTTATTTTTAAAATATGTACGTTTTTCAATCATGGCAATAACTGTTTTATCCCTCCCATGTAGTCGCAAATTAGGTCCATTCAACTGATTGAAGAGGTCACACCCTAAACTCACATAGCGACCCTCATCTGGTTTGAGCGCCACATTTTTTGCTAAAAAGATAATGTATATTTTTGTTGGGGGGGGGGGGGTCTTGCCTGTTTTGCATGTTATTCTGGCATTAATACGTGTGACATATCAGTTTGCAAACAATGTAAAAAAATAGATATATCATTGAGTTAATAAAGCAGCATACAAACATGGTCTCTTTTTTGTTTTCTTGAGTAAGGCAGCTCCAAAATGCAGGTGTTTCAGCCTAGCTCAGTGCTTTCTGTGGTGGTGGGACATGCCAGCCGAAAACCATTGTGCGGTGATTGGCTCAGTGTTCTGTCACTCATGGGGACACTACGTCACCGCAAAGTCTAAGGGTAGAGCTAGAAAATTCTAGCCCCCTGGGTGCTGCCATAGAGTTACATTAGAAGTGCCCCTCCAAGAAGGCTCAAGGTCATTGGCCACTGATAAAATGACATCAGATCACGTTATGTATAGTAGATTTGATTGGACTTTCAAAATCTTAGCTAGCAGTCATCATCATGAATCAAGTCGACAATCTACTGGCAAATCCTTTGTAATCCTTGTCATATGAAGAGAACAATGAAGAGAAATTATAGATAAAACGTATCGGTGCTCATCGGCCATTGGACATAAACATTACACAACAAGTTAGAAATCAAAAATTCAACAATGAGTGGTTTGGAAGGAATCAGTGACAGTGGCTAACTGCAAGCATGGCAAAGAAATCACTAGCCTGCTATTCAGTGGAGTGGCTATGTGGTCCCAAATCTGGGATTAAGGGGTTCTTTTTCATGTTTAAAATTATAAACATTCAACATTGGCTATGTTGACAATGAAGCATTATTTGTGCCGAGCTGTTAAATCGGAACTGTGAAAACTTGACTTAAGACAACTGGGAAGTCGGGTATAAACGAGCTCCGACTGGGAAAGTACGTCCTGAACGGTCCTCCAACTCGGAATTGTAAATCCAGCTTCTTTCTAGAGCTACGACCTAAAGATCAATGACATCATCATGATTCGACCTTGTTTTTTGCAAGTTCCCAGTTGTTTTGAATGCACCATAAATCCAGAGAATGCCAGACTTTGATGACAAAATTTGCCCACGAAGGACCGCCGAGCCACCTTTCTGTTCAAGTGGGCAAAGCACAACGAGGTGAGTCGAAAATGTTTATTGTATGATACTGCATAAATGATGTAATATGCCAGGGAGATATGTATACTGTAGCTAAGAAAGTAATACTATGTGTATGTCGTGTAGTAATATGTTAGTAGCCCATGTACCTCACCCTAATAATTTGGTCTATTTACCGCTCTTAATTACACCTACGGTTTTGACTTGGTGGTGAAAATGTAGCCAATAACCTGTTTTAGAGAAATGTAATCATTGAATATTGTAAAAGCTTTCATTGTCTGTTTATATGCCCCCTTTATTTATCCTATGGTTCTGACTTGGTGTACAGGGAGAACACTGTAAGAACAGCCCATGTTCTGAATTCTGTCCCTATACATTTCAAAAGTGCTAAACAAATAGTTGTAGGGAAATGGAGTGTTTTGTTTGGGCTCAAATCAGAGGAGAAAAGAACACATTTAATCAGAAAATATGTTTCTCAATCATGTCAATAACTGTTTTATCCCTCCCATGTAGTCGCAAATTAAGATGTCACTCCCTAAACTCACATAGGCTGCTCTCTTGAGAGCAGTGTCGACCAGTCGCTGTACATTTCAAAAGTGCTAAACAAATAGTTATATTGACTACATCCAAGCTAGCTCGCTCAAATGTCTTAATCGAAATGACTGATTGCCTCGTCCTATTGCTGTCCCCTTATGCCATAGTTTGTACATCTCAATTTTCATTAGAAACCACATTTGTTTAAGCAAGTCAGCCATATCAGCTATGTTTTTTTAAAGGCAGTAAATGAGGCTGAATGAACTGTTTCGCTGCCAGACTAGGCTCCGCTGATAGCCAGGTGTAGCAGTGGTAAGATGTTGGGACAGCTTTATGTAGGCCCTAACAGTTTGTGGGCAACGTTTGACACCGATACAGCACAATTAATGCATTGTTTAGTGGCTTTTCTGGCATGCATCTTTCTTTTTTGCCCCACCAATATTTACATGCTAAAATCGCCACTGCTTGAGAGCATTACCCTTGCTTAGCCACTGAAAGTCATGATGTAATAGAAGATCATGGAGCTCAGCAAACTACGAAACAAGCAATGTTAGGCTATATGTTGATCGGATAAAGTTTATGATAGTCATAACTGAGTCCATGTTTTTTTTAAACTCATCGCTGAGTTAAAGGCAAAGCACACGGGTGTATCAGGCAGTGAGGTGATCTCATCTGCGGTGAAAGACACAGTTAGCAGCTGATTGGCTGCAACAATAAATGGCTATGAGTTCGTTTTCAGAGAAATATTTTCAACCCTTCAATTTATCCACTGTCCATCACATTTAGGATTGCTAATTACTGAAATGTATACTGAACAAAAATATAAAAGCAACATATAAGGTGTTGGTTCCATTTTTCATGAGCTGAAATAAAATATGTAAAAAAAATGCCAGTTTAATTCTCTCAAATTTTATGCACATTTGCTTACATCCCTCTTAGTGAGCATTTATCATTTGCCAAGATAATCCATCCGCCGGACAGGTGTGGCATATCACAAAGCTGATTAAACAGCTTTGTGCTGAGGGCAATGAAAAGCCACTCTAAAATGCGCATTTTTGTCACACAACACAATGTCACAGATATCTCAAGTCTTGAGGGAGCATGCAATTGGCATGCTGACTGCAGGAATGTCCACCAGAGCTGTTGCCAGATAATTGAATGTTAATTTCTCTACCATAAACCGCCTCCGATGTCATTTTAGAGAATTTGGCAGTACATCCAACCAGCTTGACAACCGCATACCATGTTTAACCACACCAGCCCAGAACCTCCACATCCAGCTTTTTCACATGTGGGATCGTCTGAGACTCAGGAGTATTTATGTCTGTAATAACTTTTGTGGGGGAAAACTCATTCTGATTGGCTGGGTCTGGCTCCCAAGTGGGTGAACCTATGACCTCCCAGGCCCAACCATGGCTGCGCCTTCTTGCTCGCACTTCATTCGTGCATGCATCCCATCCCTTCTTAAGTAATAATATATGAGAATATTTTGCAATCTTATCTGAAGAAAAACCCTGCATTTGAAATAATTGCATTGTCTGTTTACACTGATTCAGTTATGAATGAAATCACCAGCTTCATGGTCAGAATTCTGATGTCCTCAAAAATAAGACAAGAGCGCCCCCCATTTGGCATATTCAGGTAATGATGGTTGCTGTACTGCACTGCTTGAGAGTTCTTCTCCCTTGCCTTCATGATGCCGTGGAGTCCAAGGGGCAAGCAGTTATCTATGAGGGAAGCAAATTTGGTATAATACCCTCTACCATCCTATTTGTTGTATACCTGAGAATCTACAGAATATCTTCAAATGAACAGTTCAAGGGGTCTTGCTTTTGGGCATTGCTTTTTCAAGAAATGTATACCTGATAATTACCAAAAACCATGCAATCAATATTTAAACATGTCTTCTCTTTATTGCATGTGATGACCAACAAAATTCACATGTCCAATTACACAACACTCTCATTGAGGGACCATGGAAAAGATCGCCAAAACACTCAAAACAAAATCAGATGTTCTCTTATTGAGCACTAACATAAAAGGTAACCATGAAAAATAAGATGACACATCGATGACTACAAATTACATCTTAATGTTCAAGTGCAATGGGAGGACACAACGTAATGTCTTCACTGTAGCCTATAAAGAAGTCTTCCATATAGGATCCGTATGATGGTGTTTAGCTCGCCGCTTTGTTAATTGTTCCCCTGTTATGGTGATGTCCATCGACCTTGTTGCATTAAACTGCCCAAGTGGGAATACTGGAGGCAGATAGTCTCAAATGCTGTCCAACTTCTTCAAGATATACGGAGCTGTGTGGGGGCAAAGGAAAGAAATAGTCAAACTTAACTTAGTAAATTATCCATAAAATGTTCCTTTTTGATTGAGGTGCTGTTTATGGTCAAAATATATATCAAAACCCTTGGGGATATTATCTAGATTAATGACCATTCATTCTCATGCAAAGACCAGAAAGCTGGCTCCCAGGTCAAAAGAAGGGAACCTGATGGATGATTTGTAAAGGATCACGTCTAGTGATGTCATTGATTCACTGTACATTCTCCTGTCTGAACACTGAGCAGGTGAGTGCGACATGCATTACAGTCTGTGCCATCTTGGATCCTTGGGACCTCCCTACTCCATTGAAGTTGGGTTTCGGGATACACTGACCCATATATTACACAATATATTGTGAGATAATGGCAGTGTTCGAGAGTTTAATAACCGTAATGTATCATGGGTAAATTGTGACTGACTGATCTATAAATAACAATGAGTAGTTATTTATGATGCAAGGTTCTTTGTAAGTCGGCAGTCGCTGACACGGTCGGCTGCAATGCAGAACAAGCAGAACGTGTGCAACCCGAGAGCAATGTGAAAACCAATACTTACTGGCTCTGAGAAGGGCAATATAGATTAGAAAATTGCGCACGGACGAGATTACATCCTGTCGCATCTTTTTCTTCATCTCTTCTGGGTCCATTTTCGGCTCTAACCCCTCGAGTTTAAACATCTCGGCGTGGTCTGTAAAGGTTTTATACTCTATCCTCACCTGATTGTGATTTTATGGCTGAGGTTTCCTTAGTATTATGCTGGCCCTTTGCCTTGATTCTCGGAGCCCTACTCGTGCTTGTTGACGGACGCGTGACTGTTTAAACCGGAAATTGCGTTTAAGGATTACTTTAAGTACAATGTCCGTAGAGGTACAAACTCTACAATGGGGGGGAAGGCAAAGCAATAAATATGTATTTATGAGGAATTTCTCCTAACCCAAGTCTTGCCTATTTATCAATTTAAACGTTTGTCTAAAATATATATTTTTTAAAGGTGACTAAATAAAAAACATATTTTGTGATTGTTTTTTATTATTGTTTATTACAATAAACTGTCATTCTTACTTGTTTGCGGACACAGTTTTTTCTCATAGTTTTATCATCGTTATTGAATATGTTACTATCAAGCATGATCTTTCTTGCCTTCAATCCAACTGACCTTGTGAGGGAAGGTCCTCAAGGCCGACGGGGAGGGAGCGAACAATAATGAGTGTGGAGGAGAGGGAGGAAAAATTGATAGAGCGAGAGAGAGCAGGAGAAAACGAAGGGAGGGAGGGAGTGGGATATTTCTGAGCTCAGGGCCGGGGATTAAACGGTCGAGAACAGTCCCAATACGATGACAGTACGCACCACACCGTCCGGGACACGTATTCTACCGATTCCGACAAGCTATTCTGTCTGCTCTCTCTCTTTAGTCACTTCATTGGGCCCTCCCGGTTCACAACCCTGGTCTGTCTCTTTCTGTAGAACACGAGGTGAGTTCGTTTTTTCGTTATTTTATTTTCATCTTTATTGTCAAATTGACTGTGGACGAATGGTGAAGAAGCCTGGGTGTATGCTTCTGCGTGCACCTTGCATTGATTGGAAGAATATCTTGCGATATTTTTCACATAGAAAAAATACATCAAATCCTATCTGAATGATTTGGATTTCGTGCTGGTCCCGGTTTCCAGTGCCCCTGTTTCTAAAAACAGGAATAGAGAGATCTAAATCGGATTAAGATTATTTTAGGAAACAATTAAAATTTGACTTTTTTTTTTCTCTTTGTTTCCGGGCTAATCTGGCATGACTGCTGTCACCGATTATATCTCGGGTCAGTTTGGTCCTTGCGGGTGAACAATACGAACACAACATAATACACGTTTATATCTGTGTTATAAAACCTTTCAATATTTGATTTCGACCTATCCAAAATTGCTAATGAATTGGGGGTGAAACTATTGTGCGGTGGTGGACTATTGATATTCTATTCTATTTTGTTTTATTATTGCATGCTGAGCAGCGCACTCCCATGCATTTCGTATTGACGTGGTTATTTTGTCGTTGATTCATAACCATCCTCATCTTATCCATCCAGGAGACTCGCACATGCATTCTGCATGGCCAATACGCAACCAGTGGAATTCTGTGCAGCATGAAATTGGTGTCACTTAATGCAAATGGACAGAGAGTACAAATGGAATCAGAGTAGATCCATAGATGGTGACCGACGTCTCTAGTGGTGTAGTAAAACGCCTTTATATTAAATGGCCAATATGTCTTGTTATCAATGGGCATCGGGCCGTTGGCGAGGTGTGGAGAGAGACAGAATCAGCCTTTTTCCTCATGCGCGTATCCATAGGTTTGTAAAAATGCGACGTTAATTCAGTGCACGTTTCCATTCCATGCGAAGCAAGAAGAGCGCAACACAACTAGACCGGAACAATGCGTTTGCCGTTCTGTGTCCTTTATTTAATGCATGACATGATTTAATATGACCACTGATTCTGATTATATATAGGCCATACATGTGCTCTACTGTACACAAAATGTACATGGGGCCCAGGAGATGATGTATTTAATGTCACAGAATATTAGGCTATCACTGACTAGTTAATGTTCACATATGGACATTCCTACACACTCACACATGCTGACACACATAGCCTGCATCATCTCACACATGGGTGGTTGTTGTCCTGGTCTTGTGCTGCCCTATGGGCGTGACTGCTCAGTGAGGGTGTTTGAGTGTGTGTCTGTGTAGGTGTGTGTGATTGTGAGTGTGTGAACACATGTGTATATGTGCAAGTGTGTGTGTGTGTGTGTGTGTGTGTGTGTCTGTGTGTTGCCAGTGCTGCTTTGCCAGTACTGCGTTGTGCATGATGACTCAGGGATGCATGATGACTCAGGGATGCATGCTGATTCCGGGATGCATGATGACTCAGGGATGCATGTTATAACATGTGATGGAACTGTTGCTCTGAGGTCACTCAGCCAGCGGAGAAATGCGAATGGGATGACACTCACATCAGGAAAGGCTCACTGCCTGTCTGTCTGCCTGTCTACCTAACTGCCTATCTGCCTCTCTCCCTGTCTGTCTGCCTGTCTGTCTGCTTGTCTGTCTGCCTAACTGTCTGCCTGCCTGTGCTGGGATCTACCCCACTGAGTGCTCTTCTGCCCTACTTACGGCTGGCTCCCTCTTACCCTGGAGCCTCCACATCTCAAATGGCAGCCTATTCCCTACACAGTGCACTACTTTTGATTCAAGCCACAGTGGCGTCATTTAATATTTAGCCCTTCTTGTCTCTAGGGCAGTTTGAGTTGTGTGCTGGTGTCTGTTCCTACTGATCAGTCAGCCAATCGATCACCAGACCAACTAATAATGGCGGTCATTAAGTAATTAGATGCATGTTATTGCCCCAGACACATTTTGGCATCCAGAGACTGTCGGGTTGTCAATCATTTTTTATCTGAACACAAATCCATTTAATGGTTGGGCTGTCTTTCTGTTTGTCTTCTCAGAGTGTTATAATGGGTTGGATTGGCCAATGGACCAGCACTGAGACATACTGTGCACCATAAATCCACTGTATACTCTAGAGTCCCTTCCAGACATAACAGCACCATGATCTATGGACATGTAAAAAGGTTTGGCCTAGACATAAGAGAAGCAGAGGTCACTCATCCCAGACTTATGTCCAATCCCAAATCATCCCCAAGCTCCTTTTACATGATTGGATAGTTTAAGATTAAGATTACTTTATTTGTCAATTGTACACAAGGTTCAACCAAAATTTGACTTCCACTTTATTCCAACCCCTCCTAAACATATATACAGGTTGAGTAGGGAGCTTCTACGCTGGAGCAGTTGTTGTGGGGGGTTAATTACCTTGCTCAGTGGCACAACGGCAGCCAATCACATGAAGAATTTCCGGCGCCGACAGAGATGGCCGCCTCGCTTCGCGTTCCTAGGAAACTATGCAGTTTTTAGTTTTTTTACGGGTTATTTCTTACATTGGTACCCCAGGTAATCTTAGGTTTCATTACATACAGTCGAGAAGAACTACTGAATATAAGAGCAACGTCAACTCACCATCAGTACGACCAGGAATATGACTTTCCCGAAGCGGATCCTGTGTCCTGCCTTCCACCCAGGACAACGGAATGGATCCCAGCCTGCGACCCAAAACAAAGACATTGTAAAAGAGGGAAACGTAGCGGTCTTCTGGTCAGGTTCCGGAGACGGGCACATCACACACCACTCCCTAGCATACTACTCGCCTATGTCCAGTCTCTTGACAACAAGGTTGATGAAATCCGAGCAAGGGTAGCATTCCAGAGGGACATCAGAGACTGTAACGTTCTTTGCTTCACGGAAACATGGCTCACTTGAGAGACGCTAACGGAATCGGTGCAGCCAGCTGGTTTCTTCACACATCGCGCCGACAGAAACAAACATCTTTCTGGTAAGAAGAGGGGCGGGGGCGTATGCCTTATGATTAACGAGACGTGGTGTGACCACAACAACATACAGGAACTCAAGTCCTTCTGTTCACCTGACTTAGAATTCCTTACAATCAAATGTCGTCCGCATTATCTACCAAGGGAATTCTCTTCGATTATAATCACAGCCGTATATATTTCCCCCCAAGCAGACACATAGATGGCCCTGAACAAACTTTATTTGACTCTTTGCAAACTGGAAACCACATATCCTGAAGCTGCATTCATTGTAGCTGGGGATTTTAACAAGGCTAATCTGAAAACAAGACTCCCTAAATTGTATCAGCATATCGATTGTGCAACCAGGGCTGGTAAAACCTTGGATCATTGCTATTCTAACTTCCGCAACGCATATAAGGCCCTCCCCCGCCCTCCTTTTGGAAAAGCTGACCACGACTCCATTTGGTTGCTTCCTGCCTACAGACAGAAACTAAAACAAGAAGCTCCCGCACTCAGGTCTGTTCAACGCTGGTCCGACCAATCTGATTCCACGCTTCAAGACTGCTTCGATCACGTGGACTGGGATATGTTCCGCATTGCGTCCAACAACAACATTGACGAATACGCTGATTCGGTGAGCGAGTTTATTAGAAAGTGCATTGATGATGTCGTTCCCATAGCAACGATTAAAACATCCCCAAACCAGAAACTGTGGATTGATGGCAGCATTCGCGTGAAACTGAAAGCGCGAACCACTGCTTTTAACCAGGGAAAGGTGACCGGAAACATGACCGAATACAAACAGTGTAGCTATTCCCTCCGCAAGGCAATCAAAGAAGCTAAGCGTCAGTATAGAGACAAAGTAGAGTCACAATTCAACGGCTCAGACACAAGAGTTATGTGGCAGGGTCTACAGTCAATCACGGATTACAAAAATAAAACCAACCCCGTCACGGACCAGGATGTCTTGCTCCCAGGCAGACTAAATAACTTTTTTGCCCGCTTTGAGGACAATACAGTGCCACTGACACGGCCCGCTACCAAAACCTGCGGACTGTCCTTCACTGCAGCCGACGTGAGGAAAACATTTAAACGTGTTAACCCTCGCAAGGCTGCAGGCCCAGACGGCATCCCCAGCCGCGTCCTCAGAGCATGCGCAGACCAGCTGGCTGGTGTGTTTACGGACATATTCAATCAATCCTTATCCCAGTCTGCTGTTCCCACATGCTTCAAGAGGGCCACCATTGTCCCTGTTCCCAAGAAAGCTAAGGTAACTGAGCTAAACGACTACCGCCCCGTAGCACTCACTTCCGTCATCATGAAGTGCTTTGAGAGACTAGTCAAGGACCATATCACCTCCACCCTACCTGACACCCCAGACCCACTCCAATTTGCTTACCGCCCAAATAGGTCCACAGACGATGCAATCTCAACCATACTGCACACTGCCCTAACCCATCTGGACAAAAGGAATACCTATGTGAGAATGCAGTTCATCGACTACAGCTCAGCATTTAACACCATAGTCCCCTCCAAGCTCGTCATCAAGCTCGAGACCCTGGGTCTCAACCCCGCCCTGTGCAACTGGGTACTGGACTTCCTGACGGGCCGCCCCCAGGTGGTAAGGGTAGGTAACAACATCTCCACCCCGCTGATCCTAAACACTGGGGGCCCACAAGGGTGCGTTCTGAGCCCTCTCCTGCACTCCCTGTTCACCCATGACTGCTTGGCCATGCACGCCTCCAACTCAATCATCAAGTTTGCGGACGACACTACAGTGGTAGGCTTGATTACCAACAATGACGAGACGGCCTACACGGAGGAGGTGAGGGCCCTCGGAGTGTGGTGTCAGGAAAATAACCTCACTCTCAACGCCAACAAAACAAAGGAGATGATTGTGGACTTCAGGAAACAGCAGAGGGAGCACCCCCCTATCCACATCGATGGGACAGTAGTGGAGAGGGTAGTAAGTTTTAAGTTCCTCGGCGTACACATCACGGACAAACTGAATTGGTCCACCCACACAGACAGCGTCGTGAAGAAGGCGCAGCAGCGCCTCTTCAACCTCAGGAGGCTGAAGAAATTCGGCTTGTCACCAAAAGCACTCACAAACTTCTACAGATGCACAATCGAGAGCATCCTGTCGGGCTGTATCACCGCCTGGTACAGCAACTGCTCCGCCCACAACCGTAAGGCTCTCCAGAGGGTAGTGAGGTCTGCACAATGCATCACCGGGGGCAAACTACCTACCCTCCAGGACACCTACACCACCCGATGTCACAGGAAGGCCATAAAGATCATCAAGGACAACAACCACCCGAGCCACTGCCTGTTCACCCCGCTATCATCCAGAAGGCGAGGTCAGTACAGGTACATCAGAGCAGGGACCAAGAGACTGAAAAACAGCTTCTATCTCAAGGCCATCAGACTGTTAAACAGCCACCACTAACATTAAGGGGCTGCTGCCAACACACTGACTCAACTCCAGCCACTTTAATAATGGAATTGTTGGAAATTGATGTAAAATATATCACTAGCCACTTTAAACAATGCTACTTAATATAATGTTTACATACCCTACATTACTCATCTCATATGTATATGTATATACTGTACCCTATATTACCTACTGCATCTTTATGTAATACATGTATCACTAGCCACTTTAAACTATGCCACTTTGTTTACATACCCTACATTACTCATCTCATATGTATATGTATATACTGTACTCGATACCATCTACTGCATCTTGCCTATGCCGTTCTGTACCATCACTCATTCATATATCTTTATGTACATATTCTTTATCAATTTACACTTGTGTGTATAAAGTAGTAGTTTTGGAATTGTTAGGTTAGATTACTCATTGGTTATTACTGCATTGTCAGAACTAGAAGCACAAGCATTTCGCTACACTCGCATTAACATCTGCTAACCATGTGTATGTGACAAATACATTTGATTTTGATTTGAATTTGATTCCAGCAACCCTCCGGTTGCCAGCTCACTGCTGGATCTTTCCTATCAGACACATGATGTGAACTGGCAACCTTCCGGTTGCTGGCTCACCTCTCTAACCCGCTGAATACCTGCCACCTCTCTAACCGCTAGGCTACCTACCGCTCCATAGGTGGCAGCAATATAGAGAAAATTCCATCTTGCCAGTCAGAGGGCAAGGTGGCGCTGGTATCATATGGTTTACAACCATTCTTTGAGATCAGACCTGTATACATGAAACGCCTGTAGGCCGGGCTAGGAACAAGGGGTTGATTTGGAGTATGATTTCTATTCACCCACTTACTTCCCAAGCTCTTCTTCCCAGACAGATAGTGACCTATCCAGGGAGTCCTCTCTCTGACACAATGAAAAACCCCCAGACAAATAACTGGAACACAGCAGACTATTAATCTTCCAATGGCCTAGTATTAAATAGTGCATTGGGGAACTGAAGCTCCCCCCCCCCCGGTCACCATTGTAAGTGGAGATGAAATGAGTGGTGCACGGCAGGTTCCATCTTAATGATGCTAATGGAATGAGCAGACAGGTGGAATGCAGAACGGGGCGGTAGATTTGATTAGGTCTGGAAGGGAACAGAGAAAACGCAACAAACGGTAACAATCTAACGGAGAGCTCCTGGTGAATAAACAACAGGAGTGGTCTGTCCTTTATGACGTTTCCTAATTATTAATTGTCTCTTTATTTATATTTTTATATACAGTCATTTGATTTATTTGGTTGTTTGTACCGTTATATGTATTTTTAAAGGCACATTATATAACACAACCATATCGTGTCTGGTTTTGCGTCGTGCCTGGACACAGTCTTTAGCCGTGGTATATTGGTCATATTCCACAAACCCCTGAGGTGCCTTAATGCTATTATAAACTGGTTACCAACGTAATTAGAGTAGTAAAAATAAATGTTTTGTCATACCCGTGGTATACGGCCTGATATACCACGGCTGTCAGCCAATCAGCATTCAGGGCTCAAACCACCCAGTTTATATTATATTATATAACACAACTATACAGTGTATGGCTTTCTTTGATGTATTAGTTTGTACTCTGCACAGCCCCTCTCTAATCCTGTTCTGTCTCTGTCGCCTGTTCTGGGCTAGTTTGGTCCGGTTTGGTCTGGTGCAACTCAGTGTCAGACTGAGGTCCTGAACAGATCTGTCTCCCACTGTGCTCCTCCTCATGGGCGGAGGGAGGGGTCGTCCACTCAGGCAAAATTAGGCCTCAGACGTTAATAGCAGACAACTGGTCGATCCCAAAAAAGACCTGTGTTTTTAGTCATAGGCTAAGGCCACATGCAGCCACACAGTGAAAGTGTTTGTATTGGAACATATACCACTACTCTCCCATGTATAAAAGCGTTTTACCTTTATTTAACTAGGCAAGTCAGTTAAGAACAAATTCTTATTTTCAATGACAGCCTAGGAACAGTGGGTTAACTGCCAGAACGACAGCTCGGGGGTTTTGAACTTACAATGCAATGCTCTAACCACTAGGCTACCCTGCCGCCTCATTAAAGGTTAAGGATAGAGACAAGGATAGATATACTAATCAAGGTTTTTAAGGATTGGGACTTCTCCACTTTTAGTGATTAAATACTGTATTTAGGGTGGGTGTGTGGGTGCATGTGTGTATCGCCTTTGACTGAAGTTTGGTGACCTCCTCAAAGAGGTCGTCCGGGTTAGGGGAGGGTTTGGCCGTGGTAGTCCGTCATTGTAAAATAAGAATTTGATCTTAAGTGACTTGCCTAGTTAAATACATGTAAAAAAAGAGAACACTTAGGCTGCCCAATTCTGATTTTAAAAAATTATTCACTAATTGTTTTTTTGACCAATCAGATCAGCTCTGAATTTTTTTGGAAAAGATCTGATGTGATTGGTCAAAAGACCAAAAGTATCAGAATTGGGCTGCCTGTGTAAACAAAGCCTGGATTGTTGCGAGATAAAAAAATAATAATAATTGCAGTCCACAAAACACAAAAGGGTTGTCTCTGGGCTTACCTCTTCATGTGTAGAAGATGACAGGGGTCTGTGTCAAATTCATTGCTAAATCCTTTACTGCTGAGAACATCAAGCAGGTGTTTAGGCCTTCCTGTCAGTTTCCACCATATCAGTCAATGGGACAGGGCTTGTGTGGGACCCTCAGAGGAAGGTGACAGGGCCTGAGAGCTCCACGAGTGGCACGCCCAGCGGAAGGTGACAGGGCCTGTGGATGAGCTCCATGTCAGCCCTTTCTGTAGATAGATTTCTCCTGTACTGTCTGTTGTGGGTTTGACCTAGTGTGGCCCCGCCCCGGTCCGGTCTTGGCCTGTCTTGTCTTAGCATGCCTAATTGGATTTCAACTCGATGCTGTTTCCTGTCCAGCTGGCAGCGCCTCCCATTCAATAATACCTCTCAGAGAAGAAAGAAAGAAAGAGAGAGAGAGAGAGAGAGAGAGAGAGAGAGAGAGAGAGAGAGAGAGAGAGAGAGAGAGAGAGAAAGAGAGAGAGAGAGAATTCAGGGAAGATGAACAGAGACTTAGTGTCTCTATGTATGCGTGTTTGTTCGTTAAAAGTTTAACGGGTCTAACTGGAGTCGGTCACAAGAGATTCTGTGTGGGTTTCCAAACAGAAAACCTTATCAAAAGTGATTGTTCCATGGTTGAGAGTGAGAGGAGAGTGATATTGAGTGTGAGAAAGAGAGAGAGTCCAAGATGGTGAAAGTGCCAGAGAGAGAACGAGAGAAAGTGGAAGGGAGAGAGAAGGAAAGAAGCTAAAGCTATACTAATGACGGTCGAGATGGAGAAAGTCGCAGAGAAAGAGAGAAAGAAAGCCAAGACAGGATACAAGTGGTACTGATGAAGTCTGTGGACAGCTTGGGGGACACTTGCTGTAAACACAGCAGTCATGATTACTATCGATTCAGAGCCAGATTAGGAGCAGTCTTATCACGATCCACAGACAGACAGACAGAAAGACAGACAGGGATATCCCAACCATGATTTTAAGTACTGATCTCACGTTATTACGATGCATTTGCTTTACTTAAAAAGCAACCTCAGGATATCCACATTATGTCTTTGTTCATTTTTATAGGTTAGTGTGCATTTGAATCACTGAGGCTTATATCTCCCGACACTAACTTTAAGCTTCAGCTGTCAGAGCAGCTTACCGATCACTGCACCTGTACACAGCCCATCTGTAAATAGCCCACCCAACGACCTCATCCCCATATTGTTATTTATTTTAGCTCTTTTGCACCCCAGTATCTCTACTTGCACATCATCATCTGCACATCTATCACTCCAGTGTTAATACTAAAATGAAATGATTTTGCGACTACGGCCTATTTATTTCCCTACCTCCCTAATCTTACCACATTTGCACACACTGTGTATAGAGGTTTCTATTTTGTTATTGACCGTACGTTTGTTTATCCCATGTGTAACTCTGTGTTGTTTGTGTCGCACTGCTTTGCTTTATCTTGGCCAGGTCGCAGTTGTAAATGAGAACTTGTTCTCAACTGCCTACCTGGTTAAGTAAAGGTAAGAGAAAAAAAATTACATATACATTTTTAGTATCCTGTTTTGAATGTACACTTTTTTTTACACTATAAAACCTCATAAACAACTTTTAAAAAACTAACATCCTTTATCTATCACACTGCTGGAAAATGTTAAAAAATGATTTAACGATTGACTACATCAATGTCCGCTGCTGGCCTATGTTTGTACTGTATTGTGGAGACCTATGTTTGTACTGTATTGTGGAGACCTATGTTTGTACTGTATTGTGGAGACCTATGTTTGTACTGTATTGTGGAGACCTATGTTTGTACTGTATTGTGGAGACCTATGTTTGTACTGTATTGTGGAGACCTATGTTTGTATTGTATTGTGGAGACCTATGTTTGTACTGTATTGTGGAGACCTATGTTTGTACTGTATTGTGGAGACCTATGTTTGTACTGTATTGTGGAGACCTATGTTTGTACTGTATTGTGGAGACCTATGTTTGTACTGTATTGTGGAGACCTATGTTTGTACTGTATTGTGGAGACCTATGTTTGTATTGTATTGTGGAGACCTATGTTTGTACTGTATTGTGGAGACCTATGTTTGTACTGTATTGTGGAGACCTATGTTTGTACTGTATTGTGGAGACCTATGTTTGTACTGTATTGTGGAGACCTATGTTTGTACTGTATTGTGGAGACCTATGTTTGTACTGTATTGTGGAGACCTATGTTTGTACTGTATTGTGGAGACCTATGTTTGTACTGTATTGTGGAGACCTATGTTTGTACTGTATTGTGGAGACCTATGTTTGTACTGTATTGTGGAGACCTATGTTTGTACTGTATTGTGGAGACCTATGTTTGTACTGTATTGTGGAGACCTATGTTTGTACTGTATTGTGGAGACCTATGTTTGTACTGTATTGTGGAGACCTATGTTTGTACTGTATTGTGGAGACCTATGTTTGTACTGTATTGTGGAGACCTATGTTTGTACTGTATTGTGGAGAAATGCTATAATGATCAGCCTTTCCTCAATAAAACAGCCAGCTGTTATTTCCTCTTAACTCCACATCGACATCTCGTCTCCTGTGCTGCTGCGCCCTCCAATAAAACCCGCTTTAAAATTCCTCCCCCTTCCCCCCTCACTACAACCCCCTCCAATATCCTGTCCTTTTCTCTTTCTCCCCCTTGGCCAATTGGCGTTCACTCTTTCTCTGCCGCCTTCCCCTTCTCTTGGGCCCCTGCTCCCTCTGCTCTCCTTTCACTCTCCACAGTCCCCCCCTTCTTCACCTCTTCACCCCCTGCACCCCTCTCTCTCCATTTCCTCTCCTCCTTCCATCGCTCCTCTTTTGGTGCATGTGTTGGCAGAGGAGGCTGGAGGAGGTAGGAGGCCTAGCTAGCTGCATTAGCTCTATGCATTATTAATCTGCCCTGCATTTTATGTGGGTCTGGGGCTTTTTCCGAGCTGTGCACTGGGGACCAAGCCTGGTGAAAGAGCACTGTGTTTGGGACACAGGGCCTGGTGATGGAGCTGCGTGTCAGGGCCATTCAGGGAACAGGAGCCCCTGAAATGAGAGAATAGAGAGGCACTAAAGGAGTGTTTAATCATGTGTCTTTATTCGATAAGGCAAACATTTATTCAGACTCAGCGCGCCACTATATTAGATTTGCCTTTGTAGAAGTGCACAGAGCATGGTCTGAGCATATTTTGCTCACTTCAGCTATTCACAGTTGACGTTTGTAAAGAAGAATTGTCCTCCTTTTATTATTGCTGTAGCCTTGTTTGTCCGAGATCCTCGGGGATAGCTTCTTTCATCCGCAGTGGAATTCACAGTCTTTCCTCTAGCAGTTTCTAAAAGGGGCTAGTTGGTCCGTCTCTGAACTGGGTTGATATGCAATTTTAATTCAGACAACCAGACAAAGTTAGAGTGCCTCTTCTCCATCACACCATGATGTGCTTTTCAGGCTACACTGCTTAGATTGCAGCACGGAGGCCTGGGGGTGGGGAAAACAGTAGTGGCCTCTTTAATAAAAAAACACAATTCTGCTTATACTGGTTCTAACAGGAGGATAAAGACTAAATGTTTGCTTGTTCAGTCATTTTATTATGACAAACACATTATGATGACATAGCACTTTTGCATTATATCACTTAACCCAGAAAAGGTCATTGTTTTTGCGAAAAGGAATCGAAAGGCAATGACAGTGTAACTGATTGATTTGTTGTTCCATTCTGCACAGGTGACTACGGGTATTAAAAAGTCTGATTGGTTCTGATGATCACAGGGGCCCTCCTCCACCTCTTCTCGGCTAATCCTGATGGGACTCCGGAGCTGATGTCACAGAAGGCAAGAGGGTTTTCCTGTTCGGGAATCCAGAAGAGACAATCCATACCACGGTGAGTGACTGACTGACTGACAGACAGACAGACATGTCAGACAGACAGACAGACAGACAGACAGACAGACAGACAGACAGACAGACAGACAGACAGACAGACAGACAGACAGACAGACAGACAGATAGGTAGGTATCTGGTCATAGCACCTTCACTAAATGTTTCAATACATTGAGGTGGCTTCTTCATCTCTCTTCTTAACGACTTCAGTATATTTTAATGTATTAACATTAGCATAACAATCTATATGCTCCTATTTGCCGATCGCTGTTGGATTATTTTAGAGAGTTTAAGGAGTGAGTAATGAATGAGATACAAAAGTTAATTGTGTTACTTTGCCAAAAAGTCTGAAAATACATGTTGTATTTTATAGCCAACATAGGTTAAAAAAAGCAGTCTGCTAAGAGAGTTGGGTCAGCAGTGAACACACTCCTCCAGTGATCCGGGTGATCATGTATTTATGGATGGTGTCTGCAGCAGCAAAGAGAAACTGTCACCCAAGATGACTTCCTGACTCGGCAAGGGGTAGGGAGGGAGAGGGAGGGAGGGAGGGAGGGAGGGAGCGAGAGAGAGAGATGAAGAGAGGAGGGAGATATGAAGAGAGGAGGGAGATAGAAAAGGGGAGAGGGACAGGTTTCACCTGAGTCAACACTGCAGCATGGATACACACACACACACACACACACACACACACACACACACACACACATTGATATTGTCTCCTGTGTATATTTGCTACAAGAAAGAGTTTGGTATGGACAGCTTCATCTCTCCCACTCTGCTCAGTAACATGAGAGAGAAGGACCCTAACTCTAACCTTAACCATAAAACCTAGCCTTAACCCTAACTCTAACCCTAACTCTAACCTTAACCATAAAACCTATCCTTAACTCTAACTTTAACCTTAACCATAAAACCTAGCCTTAACCCTAACTCTAACCTTAACCATAAAACCTAGCCTTAACCCTAACTCTAACCTTAACCATAAAACCTATCCTTAACTCTAACTTTAACCTTAACCATAAAACCTAGCCTTAACCCTAACTCTAACCTTAACCATAAAATCTAGCCTTAACCCTAACTCTAACCCTAACTCTAACCTTAACCATAAAACCTAACTCCTAACCCTAACTCATAACCCCTAACTCCTAACCCCTAAACCTAGTTATAACCCTAACACTAATTCTAACCTTAACCCTAAGCCCCCTAGATATAGCATTTGCCCTTGTGGGGACTAACAAAATGTCCCCAGTTGGTCAAACATTTTTTGTTTACTATTGTGGACCAGAAGTCCCCACAAGAATGGTTAAACACGTCCGCACACACACCTGATCAGCACAGTGTCCATCTCAGATTGATCGAACAGGTTTCGATAATGTGAGTCTCAGAAGTAGCCGGTCTTTCAGGCCCAGCTGTCAAAAGCGAGTCACCCCTCATCCACATCAATCTGGATCAATCCGAGTCAACGGGGTGCCAAAGTCACACCCTGTCCAGGTCCTCTCCGAAAGAGGACAGGATCCTCTTATAGAGCCACAGCATTGGCTTCAATGAGGGCAACGCCAGAGGGCTAGCCTTAGCTGTAGCACCTAAGAGCCTTCACTTCAATGGGGATGACGTTAGCAGACAGGACTAGCCTTAGCTTAGCGCCTACGCCCATTCATTCCGATTGGTAGGACGTTAGCGGCCTGGCATAGCGTGTGAGAGCATTCACCTTACATTTTTCAAGGGTCTAGTCTAGCTGTCAGCACTTTCAGTGTACTGTAGCGAAGGACTGAACAAGTCGGCTCACTCTACAGTTTCTGTAGAAAATATCTTTGTTGAATTAGTCCTCCTTCCCCCGATTGATCAGCGAGAGAAATGGAAACGGTCTGCTGCGCATCTTTCAGAACCTGAGCCAGTGAACATTAAGTCTGATTTCACCAGCTAATCACTCTGATTGCTAGAACTGTCGTGTCTTTGGCATCATTAAAACTGAAGACTTATTTATCAAATCACTCTGTAATGATTGTTACGCGATTAAACGGATTAATCATGTAACTGTAATTAACTAGGAAGTCGGGGCACCAAGGAAAATATTCAGATTGCAAAGTTATAATTTTCCTAATATAACTTTCAGATATTTAATATCTGATCAATTAGTCTTCGAATTAATTAATTATTCTTTACCTCACGTTAGTCTCATTCCAAACGTCGTAAATTGTTGGTTATCTGCACGAACCCAGTCTTCACTATGAGTCATCATTACATCAATTGTCTTAAATAATTAATTTACTAACTAAGTAATTCACAGAAATGCATAAACAAACAGTAGATAGTTACAAGGAAATGATAACGGAGTTTCCCTAGTGGGGTAAACCGGTATCGTGGACAAAAGGGAAATGGGGGTCAACTGAGATGAGACACTACAAAGTTGATAATTATAACAATTTAAATGCTAATCCTTTGCACATGAACGCTCACTCATTCGGGAATAATTGCAATCAATATATATATATATATTTACACTGTCGTCGGGATCTCTGTTGAAAAGTTTGTTTCTGTTGGAGAGTTTGTCCACCCTCTCTCTCTGAGGTGGTTAGAATGGATAGTTCAGAGTGATATTCATTCATGTCGTTATAGAATAGTTTCGGTGGTTGTCGGTCTTCTCGTTCAATGATACTGAATTCCTAGCTGCAGACTAGTAATTCATATCAAAGAGTTCTTATTCTGTCGGTATCGATAGTCTAAAAGTTTAACCACGTGGGATGGTTAAAAGATTCAGCAATCTACTCAAACCCTTATTTCCCTCTGTGATAGAGGTACTGGTCTGGTCTCAAACCTTGGCCCTCTCATTATCGAGGTAAGCTGGTCTAGTGATAGAAAACCCAGGTGGGGGTTTTATTCGGAACATTGAAAAGGGCTGTCTCATGACGCCAGATCCTGTCTGTGCCCCTGGGGGCGTGCCAATGACTTAGTGAAACTTTAAACAGAAATACAATTCTCTCACATTATCATCTAATAGCATCACGTCATTTCACAAATAGTATCATCTTTACTCATTCATTTTATACAACAATTAGATGTAAGCCTCATAACTGAGACTATTGTATAAACAGAGTTATGGTAATGTGGCCGTATTGTCTCTCATGAGTTTCACGAAATTGTACCAAACGGACCAGTTTGTAGCTGGATTCTTCACCAATCTTTTATACATTCTCCAGAACGTAAATATTGTTCGGACCTCCAGTTCTGTGAGGTGGAAGAAATTCCTTTGTTCTCTCTATGAAAACTCACTCTCTCTATACTGTCTGGCCATGAGGCAGGATTCTCCTCCAGGAATTCACGACCTGAGGTGCACCAGCCTGTAGGAGAGACAGAGAGAGAGGGTGATGGTGCAGAGGGAGGGAGAATAGTGCTCGCTGTACCCAAAGAGGGCAACGCCATGACAGAACATTAGCCTGAACTTGGCAGTTACTTTCTTCCTCTTCAGCCAGCTCCATTGCCATTGCATGGCAGGACACGCATGACAAGACAAGGAGGTTGGCTGAAGCACAGACACTCAGACTGAACCGGACTAATAGCACTCAGGTGCTTTAGTTACTGAAGCAGAACGAGCAGACCGGAGGTTTCTGCAACAGACAGTCAGACAGCGTTAAACGACGGTTTCACTCTGAGCTTGAGGAAAGTTTACCGTGTTTTTGTGGAACTGATTAGCTTCAGCTGTAGATGGAGGTGGTGGTAGAGGAAAGGCTGTATCACTGGGCTTTATCACCACATTCATTATCATTAGCCACTATTGATATCTCTCTCTCTCTCTCTCTCTCTCTCTCTCTCTCTCTCTCTCTCTCTCTCTCTCTCTCTCTCTCTCTCTTCTCTCTCTCTCTCTCTCTCTCTCTCTCTCTCTCTCTCTCTCTCTCTCTCTCTCTCTCTCTCTCTCTCTCTCTCTCTCTCTCTCTCTCTCTCTCTCTCTCTCTCTCTCTCTCTCTCTCTCTCTCTCTCTCTCTCTCTCTCTCTCTCTCTCTCTCTCTCTCTCTCTCTCTCTCTCTCTCTCTCTCTCTCTCTCTCTCTCTCTCTCTCTCTCTCTCTCTCTCTCTCTCTCTCTCTCTCTCTCTCTCTCTCTCTCTCTCTCTCTCTCTCGTGCCAAAATCTCACCCCTCTCCCTCTCCTGCTGTGCAGCCTGCTAGCAGCAGGGTTACAGGGGAAGTTCATTCACCTCACAGTATGATACCATCTATTAAGTACAGTGGTGATGGTCAAGCTAGACCTTTATTGAATGAGACAGACAATACAACATGGATGTCAACAAATGAACAATAGATTGATTTTATTTAACAGATGATGCCATTTAAATTCACTTTACCCAGACTTTGACGGTCTATGTCCAATTTTAGCATCATACCGAACCCAGACTGTCCCGACTGTATATACACGACTAACACAAGTTTGGATCCTCTATTAAGTTGTAATTACCCAGTGCAGTTAAAAATGTGATTTTCTTGTATTTTATATATATTTCCACACTATGAGGTTGGAATTACACTGTGAAATACTGCCTGAAATTTCGGCCTGTTTTTTTGGTGGGATGGAGTTTTGGCCTACCTGGTGACATCGCCAGGCAATAAATTGGTTAATAGACCAACAAGAGAGAGAGTTCCAAACCGCTCTGCCAATAACGGCTAGCTTGCAGTTTCCCCCTACTTACTCAGACCACTCCCAGACAGTCCTAGCAAAGTTCTAAGAATCTATTTTTGTGTCTTTTTAACCATTTTAATTGAAGACGATCACAGTGATTTAATTGTTACCCAGAAAAGGATTTGATATTGAGATAAAAACAGCTGCATTGGACCTTTAACATCAGAGACATCAAATAAAACATGTCAGTGAATTATCAGAGGAGGAATACGCGCAAGGTGAGGAGGGCTATTGATTGGCTGTTGGGGAGGAAACGGTGTCGAGCGGTGTTGTTGGCAATGAGTTGTGGTCGGACTGAACGAATGCTGACCACATTCATCTGGGATTTGATTAAAACACAATGACCTCTCTCCCTCCTCCTCCTCCTTTCTATACCTCCCTTCATCCCTTGTTCCCAGCCCTCTCACGTCCCCGCATAAAGGGCAGGCTGAACAGAAAGTGCACTACTGCAAAGTTGTCAGTAGTGATAAATACAGAGGCAAGCAGCGTCTGTGTGTGTGTGTGTGTGTGTGTGTGTGGGTTGTGTGTTCCTTCTTAAAGTGGAACTGCCAGCATTTTAGCATGTCCTATATATCCTATAAGCCTGGTGGTCCCGTGTGTCACATCTTGTTGAGTGTGACGTGTTTCGTCTTGTTCATGCAGAGTTGAATACCCTTCTGACGCCCTCCTCCCTCTACCTTGTTCACATATCTGATTATTCATGGTATCCAGGGCAAGTGACAACCTCTGCAATATAAACATGATGAAATCAATATGCCGATCTGGCACATAATTGTGGTACCAAGTGGAATGTCCAACACAGCATCACACTAAAAAGCTCTCTCTTCCTTTTTCTCCTTGCATATTTTTCCTTGATTTGATGCCTTCTGTTTCCCTTATCAGTCTCTCTCTCTCATCTCTGTGTGTAGTTAAATGGAGGAGAAGGAGAGGAGTAGGAGCCGGTCTCCGTCTCGTAGCCGTAGGGCCAGTCGGGTGCAGCAGGTGGTGGGGACGTTGATCAGACGCACCCGAGAATCACTCAGCAGGTACAGTATCAACAAACACATGCACACACACATATACACTGAACAAAAACATGCAACAATTACAAAGATTTTACTGAGTTACAGTTCATATAAGGAAATCAGTCAATTGAAATACATTCATTAGGCCCTAATCTATGGATTTCACCAGATTTGCATCTGTTGGTCACAGATACCTTAAAAAAGGTAGGGGTGTGGATCAGAGTTGATCATGCTGTTGATTGTGGCCAGTGGAATGTTGTCCCACTCCTCTTCAATGGCTGTGCAAACTTGCTGGACATTGGCGGGAACTGGAACACGCTGTCGTACACGTCGATCCAGAGCATCCCAAACATGCTTAATGGGTGACATCTCTGGTGAGCATGCAGGCCATGGAAGAACTGGGACATTTTCAGATCCTTGCGGCATGGGGCCGTGCATTATCATGCTGAAACATGAGGTGATGGCAGCAGATGAATGGCATGACAATGGGCCTCAGGATCTTGTCACAGTATCTCTGTGCATTCAAATTGCCATCGATAAAATGCAATTGTGCTCGTTGTCCGTAGCTTATGCCTGTCCATACCATAACCCCACCGTCACCATGAGTCACTCTGTTCATAACGCTGACTTCAGCTAACCGCTCGCCCACACGATGCCGTACACATTTGTCTGCCATCTGCCTGGTACAATTGAATCTGGGATTCATCCGTCAAGAGCACATTTCTCCAGCGTGCCAGTGGCCATCAATGGTGAGCATTTACCCACTGAAGCCGGTTACAACGCCGAACTGCAGTCTGGTTAAGACCCTGGTGAGGACGACAAGCTCGCCGACTTGCTTCCCTGAGACGGTTTCTGACAGTTTGTGCAGAATTTCTTCGGTTTTGTAAACCCACAGTTTCATCAGCTGTCCAGGTCTCTGGTCTCAGATGATCCCGCAGGTGAAGAAGCCGAATGTGGAGGTCCTGGGCTGGCGTGGTTACACGTGGTCTGTGGTTGTGAGGCCGGTTGGACGTACTGCCAAATCCTCTAAAACCACGTTGTAGGCGGCTTATGGTAGAGAAATTAACATAAAATGATCTGGTGGACAATCCTGCAGTCAGCATGCCAATTGTACGCTCCCTCAAGACTTGAGATATCTGTGACATTGTGTTTAGTGACAAAACTGCACATTTTAGAGTGACCTTCTATTGCCCCCAGCACAAAGTGCACCAGTTGAATGATCATGCTGTTTAATCAGCTTTGTGATATGCCACACCTGTCAGGTGGATGGATTATCTCGGCAAAGGAGAAATGCTCGCTAACAGGAATGTAAACAAATTTGTGAACGAAAACTTGAGAGAAATATGTTTTCTGTGCGTATGGAACATTTCTGAGATGTTTAAATTTCAGCTCATGAAACATGGGACCAACACTTTACAGGTTGCATTTATATTTTTTGTTCAGTGCATCTATATATATTTACATGAAGTATGTGGATGGGCCATTTGTTTTGCATGCTTAGTAAACATGCCAGAAACAGCTGACAGGGCTGGAAGGAGAGGGATGACTAGCCACTTTGTAGCGAGTCTAATTTCATGTTTAACACAAAGACTTAACTCACATAGTCTCACACCAGCTGCTCTGCCACTCTCAATAACCCCTGACCTCTAACCCTTGTTTAAACCCTGTTTGACCTCTCAGAGAGCGGATCCTTGGCGATGGGAGGTCCAACCGGTCAGCCAGTGTGTCCAGTCAGAACTTCCCGGTGAGGCTAACGGTTCAGATCGTCAGAGACCCGGTGTTGGACTCCAGAGGTCATGGGTTCACCCTCTCCAAACAGCACCCCCTGCTGGTCAGGGACGTGGCTACAGGTACGCTGTGTGTGTGTTGTTGTTGTTGTTGACTAGACAGCCTACTCTGGACTCACTAAGTCTAGGGGTTCTAGGTTTGCCTAACGGTTCTGTAACTGGAATGAACGTGTCTATTAATGTGAGAAGGAAGCGTATGTGACCAGGGGTTGAGTGCATGTACCCAGGAGACACCTGCCGTACCTAGGTCAAGGGCCTTGACTCCTCTTGGTTGGCCAGCGCAAGCAGATTATCATTTGTTCAGATGGTGACGAAAACCAATATGTACAAAAAGGAAAAATACCAAAGGCATGCCCAAATTAAAGACTCGACAACAAACGAAAGGCCTTGTGGCCACCAAACAAACAAGCAGCTTCACGGCTCGCAAGCTGGGACACTGACTGACCAACCCCTTAATTGGCAGCACCTGCCCATATCAAGGCTTGGCAGCACAACACTGGCAGATAGGCTAGTAGAGAGGCTGGCAGAGAGGCTAGTAGAGAGGCTGGCAGAGAGACTAGTAGAGAGGCTGGCAGAGAGGCTAGTAGAGAGACTGGCAGAGAGGCTAGTAGAGAGACTGGCAGAGAGGCTGAGTGTGGGTATGGTAGTTATCGTGAACTGTAATGTGCTGTCTAAACCTTTTCCATGACAGTGTGTGTTTGTTTGTACAAGGACTTGATGCGGTGGTACATATCAGTGATTTATTTTATCTATGACGCTGTTTCTGTAAATGAAACGTGTCTCTACGTCCCAATTTGTTTTTTTACGGTGTGTCTATGTCTGTAAGTTGTTGTCTATTTGTGTGTGTGTGTGTGTGTGTGTGTGTGTGTCCCCTGCTGCTCCTGTCTTGGTTGGACCAGGTCCAAGAAAAAAATTATTTGATTTGAAAAATAGATTTGATCTCAATGAGACTAACCTGGATAAATAAAGGCTGAGTAGGAAGGAAATAAATCAAATGTGTCTGAGAGAGAGAGAGAGAGAGAGAGAGACAGAGAGAGACAGAGAGAGACAGAGAGAGAGAGAAAGAGAGAGAGAGAGACAGAGAGAGACAGAGAGAGAGAGAAAGATAGAGAGAGAGACAGAGAGAGAGAGAAAGAGAGAGAGAGAGAGAGACAGAGAGAGAGAGAGAGAGAGAAAGAGAGAGAGAGAGAGAGAGAGAGACAGAGAGAGACAGAGAGAGAGAGAAAGAGAGAGAGAGAGACAGAGAGAGAGAGAAAGAGAGAGAGAGAGAGAGACAGAGAGAGAGAGAGAGAGAGAAAGAGAGAGAGAGAGAGACAGAGAGACAGAGAGAGAGAGCTCTCCCTCAAGTATGGCCACCTGCTTCATCATGCCACGGTAGACCCGCCCACAGCATGACAGATTTAGAATGCCAGGCGCTGTGCCAAAAAAGCCACACAATAGAGCCACCTGCTCATCCTTCTTAGATCTGATCACTCATTCACCCTTCATTTAGGTTGAGAAGCACACGCACACGCATTGTTACAATATTTGAGAGGTGCACAACGATGCAGTACGGAGCTCCATTTGGCCTCTGCATACCTCCGGAGGCGCCGCAATTGCGTCACACCCTCCATAAGGCGCCTCCCACCACATTTTCGGATCACGGGTAAATTGTCTCTTAGGGTTAGCAGTGTGGTTAAGGTTAGGATGAAGGTTAGGGTTAGGTTTAAAATACAATTGTATGACTTGGTGGCTGTGCAAGCTAGTAACCACTCTGCAGAGCTGCCTCCAGAACAAGATTCATGAGGAAAAACGCTAACCTGCGAGTCGATTGTAGGGATCAGTATATTGACAGCGTTGGCACAAAAGCACAGGAGGGGGTTGGCAAACCTGGCGTTGTGAAAGAGGGAGAGTGAGAGACTGAGTGTGCTGTGAGTGTGAGTGTGTGTGTGTGTGCGTGCGTATGTGTGTGACGGTGCCATATTGCTGTCAGTGGTATGGAGAGTGGGATCAGGGACAGGGCAGGCTTTGCTGTGTGTGTGTGTGTGTGTGTGTGTGTGTGTGTGTGTGTGTGTGTGCGGGGGTGTGTATGGAGAGAGAGAGCAAAAGGGAGGGGGCAGCAGAGAAACTGCTGTGACTCAGCCCTGTTCTCTGGCCTGAAGACAAATGAGTATAAATAACCAACCAAAGCAAGCAGAGGCTGGCAGAGAGGCCTATTGAGAGGTCTATTGAGAGGACTGTTGAGAGGCTGGCAGAGAGGCCTATTGAGAGGACTGTTGAGAGGCTGGCAGAGAGGCCGACAGAGAGACTAGTAGAGAGGCTGGCAGAGAGGCTAGTAGAGAGATTGGCAGATAATCTGGCAGAGAAGCTAGTAGAGAGACTGGCAGAGAAGCTAGTAGAGAGACTGGCAGAGAGACTGGCAGAGAGGCTAGTAGAGAGACTGGCAGAGAATCTGGCAGAGAGATGGGTAGAGAGACTGGCAGATAGGCTAGTAGAGAGACTGGTATAGAGTCTGGCAGAGAGGCTGGCAGAGAGCCTAGTAGAGAGACTGTCAGAGAGTCTGTCAGAGAGGCTGGCAGAGAGTCTAGTAGAGAGACTGGCCGAGAGGCTAATAGAGAGGCTGGCAGAGAGACTAGTCTCTACTAGCCTCTCTCTACAAGCCTCTCTGCCAGACTCTCTGCCAGACTCCTGGGATAGAGGCTGGCAGAGAGGCTGGCAGAGAGACTGGGATAGAGGCTGGCAGAGAGCCTAGTAGAGAGACTGGCAGAGAGTCTGGCAGAGAGGCTGGCAGAGAGTCTAGTAGAGAGACTGGCAGAGAGGCTAGTAGAGAGGCTGGTCGAGAGGCTGGCAGAGAGTCTAGTAGAGAGGCTAGTAGAGAGGCTGGTAGAGATGCTAGTGAAGAGACTGGCAGATAATCTGGCAGAGAGTCTGGCAAAGAGTCTGGCAGAGAAGCTAGTAGAGAGACTGGCAGAGAGGCTAGTAGAGAGACTGGCAGAGAATCTGGCAGAGAGTCTGGCAGAGAAGCTAGTAGAGAGACTGGCAGAGAATCTGGCAGAGAGTCTGGCAGAGAAGCTAGTAGAGAGACTGGCAGAGAATCTGGCAGAGAGTCTGGCAGAGAAGCTAGTCGAGAGACTGGCAGAGAGGATACTAGAGAGACTGGTAGATAATCTGGCAGAGAGTCTGGCAGAGAAGCTAGTAGAGAGACTGACAGAGAGGCTAGTAGAGAGACTGGCAGAGAATCTGGCAGAGAGTCTGGCTGGGAGGTTTGAAGAGAGGCCTGTTGAGAGGCCTGTTGAGATGGTGGCAGAGAGTCTAGCAAAGAGTCTGGCAGAGAAGCTAGTAGAGAGGCTGGCAGAGAGTGTGGCAGAGAGACTATTAGAGAGGCAGGCAGAGAGACTGGCAGAGAGAATAGTAGAGAGACTGGCAGAAATCTGGCAGAGAGTCTGGCAGAGAGGCTAGTAGAGAGACTTGCAGAGAGGTTGGCAGAGAGATGGGTAGAGAGACTGGCAGATAGGCTAGTAGAGAGACTGGGATAGAGGCTGGCAGAGATGCTGGCCGAGAGGCTAGTAGAGAGACTGTTAGAGAGTCTGGCAGAGAGGCTGGCAGAGAGTCTAGCAGAGAGACTGGCAGAGAGGCTAGTAGAGAGGCTGGCAGAGAGACTAGTCTCTACTAGCCTCTCTCTACTAGCCTCTCTGCCAGACTCTCTGCCAGACTCCTGGGATAGAGGCTGGCAGAGAAGCTGGCAGAGAGACTGGGATAGAGGCTGGCAGAAAGCCTAGTAGAGAGGCTGGGATAGAGGCTGGCAGAGAGGCTAGTAGAGAGATGGGATAGAGGCTGGCAGAGAGGCTGGCAGAGAGGCTAGTAGAGAGACTGTCAGAGAGGCTGGCAGAGAGGCTGGCAGAGAGTCTAGTAGAGAGACTGGCAGAGATGCTAGTAGAGAGGCTGGCAGAGAAGCTAGTAGAGAGACTGGCAGAGAATCTGGCAGAGAGTCTGGCAGAGAAGCTAGTAGAGAGACTGGCAGAGAGTCTAGTAGAGAGACTGGCAGAGATGCTAGTAGAGAGGCTGGCAGAGAAGCTAGTAGAGAGACTGGCAGAGAATCTGGCAGAGAGTCTGGCAGAGAAGCTAGTAGAGAGACTGGCAGAGAGGATACTAGAGAGACTGGCAGAGAATCTGGCAGAGAGTCTGGCAGAGAGGTTTGAAGAGAGGCCTGTTGATAGGCCTGTTGAGATGGTGGCAGAGAGTCTAGCAAAGAGTCTGGCAGAGAAGCTAGTAGAGAGGCTGGCAGAGAGTCTGGCAGAGAGACTATTAGAGAGGCAGGCAGAGAGACTGGCAGAGAGAATAGTAGAGAGACTGGCAGAGATCTGGCAGAGAGTCTGGCAGAGAGGCTAGTAGAGAGACTGGCAGAGAGGTTGGCAGAGAGATGGGTAGAGAGACTGGCAGATAGGCTAGTAGAGAGACTGGGATAGAGGCTGGCAGAGAGGCTGGCCGAGAGGCTAGTAGAGAGACTGTTAGAGAGTCTGGCAGAGAGGCTGGCAGAGTCTAGCAGAGAGACTGGCAGAGAGGCTAGTAGAGAGGCTGGCAGAGAGACTAGTCTCTACTAGCCTCTCTCTACTAGCCTCTCTGCCAGACTCTCTGCCAGACTCCTGGGATAGAGGCTGGCAGAGAGGCTGGCAGAGAGACTGGGATAGAGGCTGGCAGAGAGCCTAGTAGAGAGACTGGGATAGAGGCTGGCAGAGAGGCTAGTAGAGAGATGGGATAGAGGCTGGCAGAGAGGCTGGCAGAGAGGCTAGTAGAGAGACTGTCAGAGAGGCTGGCAGAGAGGCTGGCAGAGAGTCTAGTAGAGAGACTGGCAGAGATGCTAGTAGAGAGGCTGGCAGAGAGGCTGACAGAGAATCTAGCAGAGAGGCTTGTCGAGAGGCTGGCAGAGAGGCTATTACAGAGACTGGCAGAGAGTCTGGCAGAGAGTCTGGCAGAGAGGCTAGTAGAGAGGCTGGTAGAGAGGCTGGCAGAGGACTGGGAGAGAGGCTAGCAGAGAGGCTAGTAGAGAGTCTGGCAGAGAAGCTGTCAGAGAGGATGGCAGATGGGCTAGTAGAGAGACTGACAGAGAGGCTTGTAGAGAGTCTGGTAGAAAGACTAGTAGAGAGGCTGGCAGAGGCTAGTAGAGAAGCTGGCGGAGAGGCTAGTAGAGAAGCTACTAGAGATGCTGGCAGAGAGGCTTGTAGAGAATCCGGTAGAGAGGCTGGCAGAGGCTAGTAGAGAAGCTGGCAGAGAGGCTCATAGAGAGGCTACTAGAGAGACTGGCAGAGAATCTGGCAGAGAGGCTGGCAGAGAGACTGGCAGAGAGACTAGTAGAGAGTCTTGCAGAGAGGCTGGCAGAGAAGCTAGTAGAGAGACTGGCAGAGAGGCTAGTAGAGAGACTGGCAGAGAATCTGGCAGAGAGTCTGGCAGAGAAGCTAGTAGAGAGACTGGCAGAGAATCTGGCAGAGAGTCTGGCAGAGAAGCTAGTAGAGAGACTGGCAGAGAATCTGGCAGAGAGTCTGGCAGAGAAGCTAGTCGAGAGACTGGCAGAGAGGATACTAGAGAGACTGGTAGATAATCTGGCAGAGAGTCTGGCAGAGAAGCTAGTAGAGAGACTGACAGAGAGGCTAGTAGAGAGACTGGCAGAGAATCTGGCAGAGAGTCTGGCTGGGAGGTTTGAAGAGAGGCCTGTTGAGAGGCCTGTTGAGATGGTGGCAGAGAGTCTAGCAAAGAGTCTGGCAGAGAAGCTAGTAGAGAGGCTGGCAGAGAGTGTGGCAGAGAGACTATTAGAGAGGCAGGCAGAGAGACTGGCAGAGAGAATAGTAGAGAGACTGGCAGAAATCTGGCAGAGAGTCTGGCAGAGAGGCTAGTAGAGAGACTTGCAGAGAGGTTGGCAGAGAGATGGGTAGAGAGACTGGCAGATAGGCTAGTAGAGAGACTGGGATAGAGGCTGGCAGAGATGCTGGCCGAGAGGCTAGTAGAGAGACTGTTAGAGAGTCTGGCAGAGAGGCTGGCAGAGAGTCTAGCAGAGAGACTGGCAGAGAGGCTAGTAGAGAGGCTGGCAGAGAGACTAGTCTCTACTAGCCTCTCTCTACTAGCCTCTCTGCCAGACTCTCTGCCAGACTCCTGGGATAGAGGCTGGCAGAGAAGCTGGCAGAGAGACTGGGATAGAGGCTGGCAGAAAGCCTAGTAGAGAGGCTGGGATAGAGGCTGGCAGAGAGGCTAGTAGAGAGATGGGATAGAGGCTGGCAGAGAGGCTGGCAGAGAGGCTAGTAGAGAGACTGTCAGAGAGGCTGGCAGAGAGGCTGGCAGAGAGTCTAGTAGAGAGACTGGCAGAGATGCTAGTAGAGAGGCTGGCAGAGAAGCTAGTAGAGAGACTGGCAGAGAATCTGGCAGAGAGTCTGGCAGAGAAGCTAGTAGAGAGACTGGCAGAGAGTCTAGTAGAGAGACTGGCAGAGATGCTAGTAGAGAGGCTGGCAGAGAAGCTAGTAGAGAGACTGGCAGAGAATCTGGCAGAGAGTCTGGCAGAGAAGCTAGTAGAGAGACTGGCAGAGAGGATACTAGAGAGACTGGCAGAGAATCTGGCAGAGAGTCTGGCAGAGAGGTTTGAAGAGAGGCCTGTTGATAGGCCTGTTGAGATGGTGGCAGAGAGTCTAGCAAAGAGTCTGGCAGAGAAGCTAGTAGAGAGGCTGGCAGAGAGTCTGGCAGAGAGACTATTAGAGAGGCAGGCAGAGAGACTGGCAGAGAGAATAGTAGAGAGACTGGCAGAGATCTGGCAGAGAGTCTGGCAGAGAGGCTAGTAGAGAGACTGGCAGAGAGGTTGGCAGAGAGATGGGTAGAGAGACTGGCAGATAGGCTAGTAGAGAGACTGGGATAGAGGCTGGCAGAGAGGCTGGCCGAGAGGCTAGTAGAGAGACTGTTAGAGAGTCTGGCAGAGAGGCTGGCAGAGTCTAGCAGAGAGACTGGCAGAGAGGCTAGTAGAGAGGCTGGCAGAGAGACTAGTCTCTACTAGCCTCTCTCTACTAGCCTCTCTGCCAGACTCTCTGCCAGACTCCTGGGATAGAGGCTGGCAGAGAGGCTGGCAGAGAGACTGGGATAGAGGCTGGCAGAGAGCCTAGTAGAGAGACTGGGATAGAGGCTGGCAGAGAGGCTAGTAGAGAGATGGGATAGAGGCTGGCAGAGAGGCTGGCAGAGAGGCTAGTAGAGAGACTGTCAGAGAGGCTGGCAGAGAGGCTGGCAGAGAGTCTAGTAGAGAGACTGGCAGAGATGCTAGTAGAGAGGCTGGCAGAGAGGCTGACAGAGAATCTAGCAGAGAGGCTTGTCGAGAGGCTGGCAGAGAGGCTATTACAGAGACTGGCAGAGAGTCTGGCAGAGAGTCTGGCAGAGAGGCTAGTAGAGAGGCTGGTAGAGAGGCTGGCAGAGGACTGGGAGAGAGGCTAGCAGAGAGGCTAGTAGAGAGTCTGGCAGAGAAGCTGTCAGAGAGGATGGCAGATGGGCTAGTAGAGAGACTGACAGAGAGGCTTGTAGAGAGTCTGGTAGAAAGACTAGTAGAGAGGCTGGCAGAGGCTAGTAGAGAAGCTGGCGGAGAGGCTAGTAGAGAAGCTACTAGAGATGCTGGCAGAGAGGCTTGTAGAGAATCCGGTAGAGAGGCTGGCAGAGGCTAGTAGAGAAGCTGGCAGAGAGGCTCATAGAGAGGCTACTAGAGAGACTGGCAGAGAATCTGGCAGAGAGGCTGGCAGAGAGACTGGCAGAGAGACTAGTAGAGAGTCTTGCAGAGAGGCTGGCAGAGAAGCTAGTAGAGAGACTGGCAGAGAGGCTAGTAGAGAGACTGGCAGAGAATCTGGCAGAGAGTCTGGCAGAGAAGCTAGTAGAGAGACTGGCAGAGAATCTGGCAGAGAGTCTGGCAGAGAAGCTAGTAGAGAGACTGGCAGAGAATCTGGCAGAGAGTCTGGCAGAGAAGCTAGTCGAGAGACTGGCAGAGAGGATACTAGAGAGACTGGTAGATAATCTGGCAGAGAGTCTGGCAGAGAAGCTAGTAGAGAGACTGACAGAGAGGCTAGTAGAGAGACTGGCAGAGAATCTGGCAGAGAGTCTGGCTGGGAGGTTTGAAGAGAGGCCTGTTGAGAGGCCTGTTGAGATGGTGGCAGAGAGTCTAGCAAAGAGTCTGGCAGAGAAGCTAGTAGAGAGGCTGGCAGAGAGTGTGGCAGAGAGACTATTAGAGAGGCAGGCAGAGAGACTGGCAGAGAGAATAGTAGAGAGACTGGCAGAAATCTGGCAGAGAGTCTGGCAGAGAGGCTAGTAGAGAGACTTGCAGAGAGGTTGGCAGAGAGATGGGTAGAGAGACTGGCAGATAGGCTAGTAGAGAGACTGGGATAGAGGCTGGCAGAGATGCTGGCCGAGAGGCTAGTAGAGAGACTGTTAGAGAGTCTGGCAGAGAGGCTGGCAGAGAGTCTAGCAGAGAGACTGGCAGAGAGGCTAGTAGAGAGGCTGGCAGAGAGACTAGTCTCTACTAGCCTCTCTCTACTAGCCTCTCTGCCAGACTCTCTGCCAGACTCCTGGGATAGAGGCTGGCAGAGAAGCTGGCAGAGAGACTGGGATAGAGGCTGGCAGAAAGCCTAGTAGAGAGGCTGGGATAGAGGCTGGCAGAGAGGCTAGTAGAGAGATGGGATAGAGGCTGGCAGAGAGGCTGGCAGAGAGGCTAGTAGAGAGACTGTCAGAGAGGCTGGCAGAGAGGCTGGCAGAGAGTCTAGTAGAGAGACTGGCAGAGATGCTAGTAGAGAGGCTGGCAGAGAAGCTAGTAGAGAGACTGGCAGAGAATCTGGCAGAGAGTCTGGCAGAGAAGCTAGTAGAGAGACTGGCAGAGAGTCTAGTAGAGAGACTGGCAGAGATGCTAGTAGAGAGGCTGGCAGAGAAGCTAGTAGAGAGACTGGCAGAGAATCTGGCAGAGAGTCTGGCAGAGAAGCTAGTAGAGAGACTGGCAGAGAGGATACTAGAGAGACTGGCAGAGAATCTGGCAGAGAGTCTGGCAGAGAGGCTAGTAGAGAGGCTGGTAGAGAGGCTGGCAGAGGACTGGGAGAGAGGCTAGCAGAGAGGCTAGTAGAGAGTCTGGCAGAGAAGCTGTCAGAGAGGATGGCAGATGGGCTAGTAGAGAGACTGACAGAGAGGCTTGTAGAGAGTCTGGTAGAAAGACTAGTAGAGAGGCTGGCAGAGGCTAGTAGAGAAGCTGGCGGAGAGGCTAGTAGAGAAGCTACTAGAGATGCTGGCAGAGAGGCTTGTAGAGAATCCGGTAGAGAGGCTGGCAGAGGCTAGTAGAGAAGCTGGCAGAGAGGCTCATAGAGAGGCTACTAGAGAGACTGGCAGAGAATCTGGCAGAGAGGCTGGCAGAGAGACTGGCAGAGAGACTAGTAGAGAGTCTTGCAGAGAGGCTGGCAGAGAAGCTAGTAGAGAGACTGGCAGAGAGGCTAGTAGAGAGACTGGCAGAGAATCTGGCAGAGAGTCTGGCAGAGAAGCTAGTAGAGAGACTGGCAGAGAATCTGGCAGAGAGTCTGGCAGAGAAGCTAGTAGAGAGACTGGCAGAGAATCTGGCAGAGAGTCTGGCAGAGAAGCTAGTCGAGAGACTGGCAGAGAGGATACTAGAGAGACTGGTAGATAATCTGGCAGAGAGTCTGGCAGAGAAGCTAGTAGAGAGACTGACAGAGAGGCTAGTAGAGAGACTGGCAGAGAATCTGGCAGAGAGTCTGGCTGGGAGGTTTGAAGAGAGGCCTGTTGAGAGGCCTGTTGAGATGGTGGCAGAGAGTCTAGCAAAGAGTCTGGCAGAGAAGCTAGTAGAGAGGCTGGCAGAGAGTGTGGCAGAGAGACTATTAGAGAGGCAGGCAGAGAGACTGGCAGAGAGAATAGTAGAGAGACTGGCAGAAATCTGGCAGAGAGTCTGGCAGAGAGGCTAGTAGAGAGACTTGCAGAGAGGTTGGCAGAGAGATGGGTAGAGAGACTGGCAGATAGGCTAGTAGAGAGACTGGGATAGAGGCTGGCAGAGATGCTGGCCGAGAGGCTAGTAGAGAGACTGTTAGAGAGTCTGGCAGAGAGGCTGGCAGAGAGTCTAGCAGAGAGACTGGCAGAGAGGCTAGTAGAGAGGCTGGCAGAGAGACTAGTCTCTACTAGCCTCTCTCTACTAGCCTCTCTGCCAGACTCTCTGCCAGACTCCTGGGATAGAGGCTGGCAGAGAAGCTGGCAGAGAGACTGGGATAGAGGCTGGCAGAAAGCCTAGTAGAGAGGCTGGGATAGAGGCTGGCAGAGAGGCTAGTAGAGAGATGGGATAGAGGCTGGCAGAGAGGCTGGCAGAGAGGCTAGTAGAGAGACTGTCAGAGAGGCTGGCAGAGAGGCTGGCAGAGAGTCTAGTAGAGAGACTGGCAGAGATGCTAGTAGAGAGGCTGGCAGAGAAGCTAGTAGAGAGACTGGCAGAGAATCTGGCAGAGAGTCTGGCAGAGAAGCTAGTAGAGAGACTGGCAGAGAGTCTAGTAGAGAGACTGGCAGAGATGCTAGTAGAGAGGCTGGCAGAGAAGCTAGTAGAGAGACTGGCAGAGAATCTGGCAGAGAGTCTGGCAGAGAAGCTAGTAGAGAGACTGGCAGAGAGGATACTAGAGAGACTGGCAGAGAATCTGGCAGAGAGTCTGGCAGAGAGGTTTGAAGAGAGGCCTGTTGAGAGGCCTGTTGAGATGGTGGCAGAGAGTCTAGCAAAGAGTCTGGCAGAGAAGCTAGTAGAGAGGCTGGCAGAGAGTCTGGCAGAGAGACTATTAGAGAGGCAGGCAGAGAGACTGGCAGAGAGAATAGTAGAGAGACTGGCAGAGATCTGGCAGAGAGTCTGGCAGAGAGGCTAGTAGAGAGACTGGCAGAGAGGTTGGCAGAGAGATGGGTAGAGAGACTGGCAGATAGGCTAGTAGAGAGACTGGGATAGAGGCTGGCAGAGAGGCTGGCCGAGAGGCTAGTAGAGAGACTGTTAGAGAGTCTGGCAGAGAGGCTGGCAGAGTCTAGCAGAGAGACTGGCAGAGAGGCTAGTAGAGAGGCTGGCAGAGAGACTAGTCTCTACTAGCCTCTCTCTACTAGCCTCTCTGCCAGACTCTCTGCCAGACTCCTGGGATAGAGGCTGGCAGAGAGGCTGGCAGAGAGACTGGGATAGAGGCTGGCAGAGAGCCTAGTAGAGAGACTGGGATAGAGGCTGGCAGAGAGGCTAGTAGAGAGATGGGATAGAGGCTGGCAGAGAGGCTGGCAGAGAGGCTAGTAGAGAGACTGTCAGAGAGGCTGGCAGAGAGGCTGGCAGAGAGTCTAGTAGAGAGACTGGCAGAGATGCTAGTAGAGAGGCTGGCAGAGAGGCTGACAGAGAATCTAGCAGAGAGGCTTGTCGAGAGGCTGGCAGAGAGGCTATTACAGAGACTGGCAGAGAGTCTGGCAGAGAGTCTGGCAGAGAGGCTAGTAGAGAGGCTGGTAGAGAGGCTGGCAGAGGACTGGGAGAGAGGCTAGCAGAGAGGCTAGTAGAGAGTCTGGCAGAGAAGCTGTCAGAGAGGATGGCAGATGGGCTAGTAGAGAGACTGACAGAGAGGCTTGTAGAGAGTCTGGTAGAAAGACTAGTAGAGAGGCTGGCAGAGGCTAGTAGAGAAGCTGGCGGAGAGGCTAGTAGAGAAGCTACTAGAGATGCTGGCAGAGAGGCTTGTAGAGAATCCGGTAGAGAGGCTGGCAGAGGCTAGTAGAGAAGCTGGCAGAGAGGCTCATAGAGAGGCTACTAGAGAGACTGGCAGAGAATCTGGCAGAGAGGCTGGCAGAGAGACTGGCAGAGAGACTAGTAGAGAGTCTTGCAGAGAGGCTGGCAGAGAGACTAGTAGAGAGACTGGCAGAGAGGCTGACAGAGAAGCTAGTAGAGAGACTGGCAGAAAGACTAGTAGAGAGACTGGCAGAGAAGCTAGTAGAGAGACGGGCAGAGAGGCTAGTAGAGAGTCTGGCAGAGAAGCTAGTAGAGAGACTGGCAGAGAGAATAGTAGAGAGACTGGCAGAGAGGTTGGCAGAGAGATGGGTAGAGAGACTGGCAGATAGGCTAGTAGAGAGACTGGGATAGAGTCTGGCAGAGAGGCTGGCAGAGAGGCTAGTAGAGAGACTGGTAGAGAGGCTAGTAGAGAGGCTGGCAGAGAGACTAGGCTCTACTAGCCTCTCTCTACTAGCCTCTCTGCCAGACTCTCTGCCAGACTCCTGGGATAGAGGATGGCAGAGAGGCTGGCAGAGAGACTGGGATAGAGGCTGGCAGAGAGCCTAGTAGAGAGACTGGGATAGAGGCTGGCAGAGAGGCTGGCAGAGAGGCTAGTAGAGAGATGGGATAGAGGCTGGCAGAGAGGTTGGCAGAGAGGCTAGTAGAGAGTCTGGCAGAGAGGCTGGCAGAGAGTCTAGTAGAGAGACTGGCAGCGAGGCTAGTAGAGAGGCTGGCAGAGAGCCTGACAGAGAGGCTAGCAGAGAGGCTGGTCGAGAGGCTGGCAGAGAGTCTAGTAGAGAGGCTAGTAGAGAGGCTGGTAGAGGTGCTAGTGAAGAGACTGGCAGAAAGGCTACTAGAGAGGCTGGCAGAGAGGTTTGAGGAGACAGGCAGAGAGACTTGAAGAGATGCAGGCAGAGAGGCTAGTAGAGAGACTGGCAGAGAGGCTAGTAGAGAGACTGGCAGAGAGGCTAGTAGAGAGGCTGGCAGAGAGGTTTGAAGAGAGGCCTGTTGAGAGGCCTGTTGAGATGGTGGCAGAGAGTCTAGCAAAGAGTCTGGCAGAAAAGCTAGTAGAGAGGCTGGCAGAGAGTCTGGCTGAGAGACTATTAGAGAGGCAGGCAGAGATCTGGCAGAGAGTCTGGCAGAGAGGCTAGTAGAGAGACTGGTAGAGAGGTTGGCAGAGAGATGGGTAGAGAGACTGGCAGATAGGCTAGTAGAGAGACTGGGATAGAGGCTGGCAGAGAAGCTGGCAGAGAGGCTAGTAGAGAGACTGTTAGAGAGTCTGGCAGAGAGACTATTAGAGAGGCAGGCAGAGAGACTGGCAGAGAGAATAGTAGAGAGACTGGCAGAGATCTGGCAGAGAGTCTGGCAGAGAGGCGAGTAGAGAGACTGGCAGAGAGGTTGGCAGAGAGATGGGTAGAGAGACTGGCAGATAGGCTAGTAGAGAGACTGGGATAGAGGCTGGCAGAGAGGCTGGCAGAGAGGCTAGTAGAGAGACTGTTAGAGAGTCTGGCAGAGAGGCTGGCAGAGTCTAGCAGAGAGACTGGCAGAGAGGCTAGTAGAGAGGCTGGCAGAGAGACTAGTCTCTACTAGCCTCTCTCTACTAGCCTCTCTGCCAGACTCTCTGCCAGACTCCTGGGATAGAGGCTGGCAGAGAGGCTGGCAGAGAGACTGGGATAGAGGCTGGCAGAGAGCCTAGTAGAGAGACTGGGATAGAGGCTGGCAGAGAGGCTAGTAGAGAGATGGGATAGAGTCTGTCAGAGAGGCTGGCAGAGAGTCTAGTAGAGAGACTGGCAGAGATGCTAGTAGAGAGGCTGGCAGAGAGGCTGACAGAGAGTCTAGCAGAGAGGCTTGTCGAGAGGCTGGCAAAGAGTCTAGTAGAGAGGCTAGTAGAGAGGCTGGTAGAGGTGCTAGTGAAGAGACTGGCAGAAAGGCTACTAGAGAGGCTGGCAGAGAGGTTTGAGGAGACAGGCAGAGAGACTTGAAGAGAGACTGGCAGAGAGACTAGTAGAGAGACTGGCAGAGAGGCTAGTAGAGAGACTGGCAGAGAGGCTGGCAGAGAGGTTTGAAGAGAGGCCTGTTGAGAGGCCTATTGAGATGGTGGCAGAGAGTTTAGCAAAGAGTCTGGCAGAGAAGCTAGTAGAGAGGCTGGCAGAGAGTCCGTTAGAGAGACAATTAGAGAGGCAGGCAGAGAGGCTGGCAGAGAGGCTAGTGAAGAGTCTGGCAGAGAGGGCGCCAGAGAGGCTGGCAGAGACTCTAGTAGAGAGATTGGCATATAGGCTAGTAGAGATACTGGCAGAGAGGCTATTACAGAGACTGGCAGAGAGTCTGGCAGAGAGTCTGGCAGAGAGGCTAGTAGAGAGGCTGGCAGAGAGGCTGGCAGAGGACTGGGAGAGAGGCTAGCAGAGAGGCTAGTAGAGAGTCTGGCAGAGAAGCTGTCATAGAGGATGGCAGATGGGCTAGTAGATAGACTGACAGAGAGGCTTGTAGAGAGTCTGGTAGAAAGACTAGTAGAGAGGCTGGCAGAGGCTAGTAGAGAAGCTGGCAGAGAGGCTAGTAGAGAAGCTACTAGAGAGGCTGGCAGAGAGGCTTGTAGAGAATCCGGTAGAGAGGCTGGCAGAGGCTAGTAGAGAAGCTGGCAAAGAGGCTCGTAGAGAGGCTACTAGAGAGACTGGCAGAGAATCTGGCAGAGAGGCTGGCAGAGAGACTGGCAGAGAGACTAGTAGAGAGTCTTGCAGAGAGGCTGGCAGAGAGACTAGTAGAGAGGCAGGCAGAGAGACTGGCAGAGAGAATAGTAGAGAGACTGGCAGAGATCTGGCAGAGAGTCTGGCAGAGAGGCGAGTAGAGAGACTGGCAGAGAGGTTGGCAGAGAGATGGGTAGAGAGACTGGCAGATAGGCTAGTAGAGAGACTGGGATAGAGGCTGGCAGAGAGGCTGGCAGAGAGGCTAGTAGAGAGACTGTTAGAGAGTCTGGCAGAGAGGCTGGCAGAGTCTAGCAGAGAGACTGGCAGAGAGGCTAGTAGAGAGGCTGGCAGAGAGACTAGTCTCTACTAGCCTCTCTCTACTAGCCTCTCTGCCAGACTCTCTGCCAGACTCCTGGGATAGAGGCTGGCAGAGAGGCTGGCAGAGAGACTGGGATAGAGGCTGGCAGAGAGCCTAATAGAGAGACTGGGATAGAGGCTGGCAGAGAGGCTAGTAGAGAGATGGGATAGAGTCTGTCAGAGAGGCTGGCAGAGAGTCTAGTAGAGAGACTGGCAGAGATGCTAGTAGAGAGGCTGGCAGAGAGGCTGACAGAGAGTCTAGCAGAGAGGCTTGTCGAGAGGCTGGCAGAGAGTCTAGTAGAGAGGCTAGTAGAGAGGCTGGTAGAGGTGCTAGTGAAGAGACTGGCAGAAAGGCTACTAGAGAGGCTGGCAGAGAGGTTTGAGGAGACAGGCAGAGAGACTTGAAGAGAGACTGGCAGAGAGACTAGTAGAGAGACTGGCAGAGAGGCTAGTAGAGAGACTGGCAGAGAGGCTGGCAGAGAGGTTTGAAGAGAGGCCTGTTGAGAGGCCTATTGAGATGGTGGCAGAGAGTTTAGCAAAGAGTCTGGCAGAGAAGCTAGTAGAGAGGCTGGCAGAGAGTCCGTTAGAGAGACAATTAGAGAAGCAGGCAGAGAGGCTGGCAGAGAGGCTAGTGAAGAGTCTGGCAGAGAGGGCGCCAGAGAGGCTGGCAGAGACTCTAGTAGAGAGATTGGCATATAGGCTAGTAGAGATACTGGCAGAGAGGCTATTACAGAGACTGGCAGAGAGTCTGGCAGAGAGTCTGGCAGAGAGGCTAGTAGAGAGGCTGGCAGAGAGGCTGGCAGAGGACTGGGAGAGAGGCTAGCAGAGAGGCTAGTAGAGAGTCTGGCAGAGAAGCTGTCATAGAGGATGGCAGATGGGCTAGTAGATAGACTGACAGAGAGGCTTGTAGAGAGTCTGGTAGAAAGACTAGTAGAGAGGCTGGCAGAGGCTAGTAGAGAAGCTGGCAGAGAGGCTAGTAGAGAAGCTACTAGAGAGGCTGGCAGAGAGGCTTGTAGAGAATCCGGTAGAGAGGCTGGCAGAGGCTAGTAGAGAAGCTGGCAAAGAGGCTCGTAGAGAGGCTACTAGAGAGACTGGCAGAGAATCTGGCAGAGAGGCTGGCAGAGAGACTGGCAGAGAGACTAGTAGAGAGTCTTGCAGAGAGGCTGGCAGAGAGACTAGTAGAGAGACTGGCAGAGGCTAGTAGAGAAGCTGGCAGAGAGGCTCGTAGAGAGGCTACTAGAGAGACTGGCAGAGAATCTGGCAGAGAGGCTGGCAGAGAGACTGGCAGAGAGACTAGTAGAGAGTCTTGCAGAGAGGCTGGCAGAGAGGCTAGTATAGAGGCTGGCAGAGAGGCTGGCAGAGAGGCTAGTATAGAGGCTGGCTGAGAAGCTAGTAGAGATTGGTGGAGAGGCTGGCAGAGAGGCTGGCAGAGATGCTGGCAGAGAGGCTTGTAGATAGTCTGGTAGAGAGACTGGCAGAGAGGATAGTAGTGAGACTGGCTGAGAGGCTTGCAGAGATGCTGGTAGAGAGGTTTGTAGAGAGTCTGGTAGAGAGACTGGCAGAGAGGCTAGTAGAGAGACTGGCAGAGAGGCTAGTAGAGAGGCTGGCAGAGAGGCTGACAGAGAGGCTGGTCGAGAGGCTGGCAGAGAGTCTGGCAGAGAGACTGGTAGAGAGGCTGGCAGAGGCTAGTAGAGAGGCTGGCAGAGAGGCTAGTAGAGAGGCTACTAGAGAGGCTAGTAGAGAGACAGGCAGAGAGGCTAGTAGAGAGACTGGCAGAGAGACTGGCAGAGAGCCTGGCAGAGAGGCTAGTAGAGAGTCTGGCAGAGAGGCTGGCAGAGAGGCTAGTATAGAGGCTGGCAGAGAGGCTGGCAGAGAGGCTAGTAGAGAGGCTGGCTGAGAAGCTAGTAGAGATTGGTGGAGAGGCTGGCAGAGAGTCTGGCAGAGAGACTGGCAGAGAGGCTGGCAGAGATGCTGGCAGAGAGGCTTGTAGATAGTCTGGTAGAGAGACTGGCAGAGAGGCTGGCAGAGAGACTGGCAGAGAGGCTGGCAGAGATGCTGGCAGAGAAACTGGCAGAGAGGCTTGTAGAGAGGCTGGCAGAGAGGTTGGCAGAGAGGCTGGCAGAGAGTCTGGTAGAGAGACTGGCAGAGAGGATAGTAGAGAGTCTGGTAGAGAGACTGGCAGAGAGGCTGGTATTAATGATAACCCCCCCAGGGGAGCTACTGTAAGCACATGTGACTGTGTTGAATTATATAACAAACACTTTCTTCCGTGTGTGTAGGTGGCCCAGCGGATGGCATACTGTACCCTGGAGACCAGGTGTTACAGATCAATGACCTGGTGGCAGATGATCTCAGCTATGAACAGCTGCAAGAAGTCACTAGGTAAATAACTTTGTTTCTTCTGTCCCTTACTCTGTTTTCTCCCTCTGTTTCTCAGTCTCTATATTCTAACTAGATAGTAGTGTAGTTAGTGACTCCCTTCCAGTGTATTCAGTTCTGAAAGCATACTATCATTTGTGCGTGTGAGCGTGTCAGGTCAAGCGTGTCAGGTCAAATGTCAGTGTAGTGAAAATGCCTACATGACTGCTGGACAGAAACATATTGTCTCTGTGTTTCTTCAGGGACTTGGAGGACTCTGTCACAATGACAATCTTAAGGCACATGACAGTAAGTGTGTGTGTGTGTGTGTGTGTGTGTGTGTGTGTGTGTGTGTGTGTGTGTGTGTGTGTGTGTGTGTGTGTGTGTGTGTGTGTGCGCTTGTGCGTATTTGAATGTGTGTGTGTTAATGATGACATAACGTCGTCTCCCTGTGTGTCAAGGGTCCTAAGTCGTCCATCATGTCGGCGGAGAAGAGGGCTCGTCTGAGGAGTAACCCGATCAAAGTGCGCTTCGCAGAGGAAGTGGTCGTTAACGGTCACACTCAGGTCAGGACCTCACACGCTCTCTCTCTCTCTCTCTCTGTCTCTCTCTCACACTCTCTCCCACTCTCTCTCTCTGCCTCTCTCTGTCTCCCTTTCTCTCTATCTCTCTCTCTCTCTCTCTCTCTCTCTCTCTCTGTCTCCCTCTCTCTCTCGCTGTCTCTCTCTCTCTCTCTGTCTCTCCCTCTCTCCCTGTCTCTGTCTCCCTGTCTCTATCTCTCTCTCCTTCTCTCTCTCTCTCTCTCTCTCTCTCTCTGTCTCTCTCTCACACTCTCTCCCACTCTCTCTCTCTGCCTCTCTCTGTCTCCCTTTCTCTCTATCTCTCTCTCTCTCTCTCTCTCTCTCTCTCTCTCTCTCTCTCTGTCTCCCTCTCTCTCTCGCTGTCTCTCTCTCTCTCTCTGTCTCTCCCTCTCTCCCTGTCTCTGTCTCCCTGTCTCTATCTCTCTCTCCTTCTCTCTCAGTCTCTCTCTCTCTCTCCCTCTCTCCCTGTCTCTGTCTCCCTGTCTCTCTCTCTCTCTCTGTCTCTCCCTCTCTCCCTGTCTCTGTCTCCCTGTCTCTCTCTCTCTCTCTGTCTCTCCCTCTCTCCCTGTCTCTGTCTCCCTGTCTCTATCTCTCTCTCCTTCTCTCTCTCTCTCTCTCTCTCTCTCTCTCTCTCTCCCTGTCTCTGTCTCCCTGTCTCTCTCTCTCTCTCTCTCTCTCTCTCTCTCTCCCTCTCTCCCTGTCTCTATCTCTCTCTCCTTCTCTCTCTCTCTCTCTCTCTCTCTCTCTCTCTCTCTCCCTGTCTCTGTCTCCCTGTCTCTCTCTCTATCTCTCTCTCCTTCTCTCTCTGTCTCCCTGTCTCTCTCTCTATCTCTCTCTCTCTCTCTCGCTCTCTCTCATTCAATTTGTTTTCTTCCTGCAGGGAAACTCTCTTCTGTTCCTGCCCAACGTTCTGAAGGTCTACCTGGAGAACGGACAGACCAAGGCCTTCAAGTTCGACGCCACCACCACCATCAAGGTACGGACATAACATTTAGAGTATTTTACCTACAAATATCACCCATGCGTGTAAACCTGTGTCATCTGCATGACTCAGTTGCCCACGCGCGCTGACACACAGTATTCAGTTGTCAAGCACCATGAAGACAGCAAAACTAAGACCCAACTGTGTCACTTTGTTTGCAGGACATCGTTCTGACTCTGAAGGACAAGTTGTCCATCTGCTGCATTGAGTACTTTGCTCTGGTGCTGGAACTGCAGTATAGCATCACCAAGCTACTGCTCCTGCACGAGGACGAGCTTATACACAAGGTGAGTAGAACACACACACACACGCGTGCAACCGCACACATGCAATCACACACACATCTCACCCACACTTCCAACCTGTGTTTTACGAGTGCAGTCAGTCGAACAGTAGTAATCTCTAAATCACAGGTCTCCAACAGGTAGATCGTGAGCGGCAAGTCATTCGCCAAGCTATTTTTTTTGTTGATGTGTTCCTTCGCAAACTGTCATGAACATAAAAGCTCCCGGCTATTATGCAATCAAAGCAGCATTGACATTATCCCACTCCTGGTTAGCCACTATTAGCTTAAAAAGCCAAATGTAACACAATATCTGCAAATTAAGTTCCAGCAATATTGCCTCTGTCTGTCTGGTGTGCGCATTTGTCCATCACTCCGTATGTAGAGAGTTAGCGAGGCTAGTAATGATAACGTACTGATAACGGTCTTGTGGGTAGACAGAAAGCTTTCCCCCAAAAACCTTCTCAATCGAATGTTAACTGCAAAGTAGGCTTACCCGACAGAAAGATGTTGTGTTTAATTGTATCAACTGGGTGGCCATTGTTTTGCCATGACATGTGCTGCAGCAGAAGGCCTAACAGAAACATGCCAGACCGACACATTCCTCTCTCACACAAAAATCAAAATATGTTCGTTTTGTCCCACTTCAAAATTCATCTTCTGATGTGATTTAAGCACTGACTCAAAAACATACATTTTTGTTGTTTCTCTATGAATCATTGTAATATTGAGAGTAAAAAAACAGGACAGATAAATCAGAGAAACAGAATTCCGCAAAAAAACGAAATATAATTTTATGGGGCACCCTTAAATGTGTTTATTAAATTAAATCAAATCTAATTGTATTGTTCACGTGCGCCGAATACAACAGTGAAATGCTTACCTACAAGCCCATAACCAACAATGCAGTTTTAAGAAAATACCTCAAAGTAAGAGATAAGAATAACAAATAATTAAATAGCAGCAGTAAATAACAATAGCAGGGCTATTATACAGGGGGTACCGGTACAGAGTCAATGTGCGGGGGGGACCGGTGTCGAGGTTATGGAGGTAATATGTACATCAAATCAAATCAAATATATTTGTCACATACACATGGTTAGCAGATGTTAATGCGAGTGTAGCGAAATGCTTGTGCTTCTAGTTCTGACAATGCAGTAATAACCAACAAGTAATCTAACCTAAAAATTCCAAAACGACTACCTTATACACACAAGTGTAAAGGGATAAAGAATATGTACATAAAGATATATGAATGAGTGATGGTACAGAACGGCATAGGCAAGATGCAGTAGATGGTATCGAGTACAGTATACACATATGACATGAGTAATGTAGGGTATGTAAACAAAGTGGCATAGTTTAAAGTGGCTAGTGATACATGTATTACATAAAGATGCAGTAGGTGATATAGGGTACAGTATATACATATACATATGAGATGAGTAATGTAGGGTATGTAAACATTATATTAAGTAGCATTGTTTAAAGTGGCTAGTGATACATGTATTACATAAAGATGCAGTAGATGATATAGGGTATAGTATATACATATACATATGAGATGAGTAATGTAGGGTATGTAAACATTATATTAAGTAGCATTGTTTAAAGTGGCTAGTGATATATTTTTACATCAATTTCCATCCATTTCCATTATTAAAGTGGCTGGAGTTGAGTCAGTGTTTTGGCAGCAGCCACTCAATGTTAGTGGTGGCTGTTTAACAGTCTGATGGCCTTGAGATAGAAGCTGTTTTTCAGTCTCTCGGTCCCTGCTTTGGTGCAACTGTACTGACCTCGCCTTCTGGATGATAGCGGGGTGAACAGGCAGTTGCTCGGGTGGTTGCTGTCCTTGAGGATCTTTATGGCCTTCCTGTGACATCGGGTGGTGCAGGTGTCCTGGAGGGCAGGTAGTTTGCCCCCGGTGATGCGTTGTGGCATAACTCTACCTACATGTAGGTTGAGTTATTAAAGTGACTATGCATAGATAATAACTGAGAATAGCAGCAGTGTAAAAGGGGGGGGGGGACAATGCAAATAATCTGGGAAGCCATTTGATTAGATGTTCAGGAGTCTTATGGCTTGGGGGGTAGAAGCTGCTTAGAAGCCTCTTGGACCTAGACTTGGTGCTCCTGTACCGCTTACCGTGCAGTAGCAGAGAGAACAGTCTATGACTAGGGTGGCTGGAGTCTTTAACAATTTTCAGGGCCTTCCTCTGACACCGCCTGGTATAGAGGTCCTGGATGGCAGGAAGCTTGGCCCCGGTGATGTACTGGGCCGTACGAACTACCCTCTGTAGTGCCTTGCGGTCGGAGGCCGAGCAGTTGCCGTTACTTTACCAGGTATATTGACAGAAAACACATCTCTTACACCAAGGACCCAGGGAACAGTTGCAGGGTAGAGTAGAGAAGAATGTGCCTATTTGAAAGCTATAAAAAAATAAATGTAGCTTGCAACATGTTTCTGTCGATATTATGGAGCTAATTTGGAATATTTTTCGCCGTTTTCATGACTGCAATTTACGGGCGATTTCTCAGCCAAACGTGAAGAACAAACGGAGCTATTTCTCCTACAAAAATAATATTTTTGGAAAAAAGGAACATTTGCTATCTAACTGGAAGTCTCGTGAGTGAAAACATCCGAAGCTCATCAAAGGTAAACGATTTAATTTGATTGCTTTTCTGATTTCCGTGACCAAGTTACCTGCTGCTAGCTGGACAAAATGCTATGCTAGGCTATCGATAAACTTACACAAATGCTTGTCTAGCTTTGGCTGTAAAGCATATTTTGAAAATCTGAGATGACAGGGTCATTAACAAAAGGCTAAGCTGTGTCTCAATATATTTCATTTGTGATTCATGAATAGGAATATTTTCTAGGAATATTTATGTCCGTTGTGTTATGCTAATTAGTGTCAGGCGATGATTACGCTCCCGCATGCGGGATGGGGAGTCACTAGAGGTTAAAAGTAGCTCTCATGCTAGAAAAGGTTGGAGACCCCTACTATTCACCTCAGTATAACCCTGTGTAATGCGTGTGTGTTTGGTCACCTCAGTATAACCCTGTGTAATGTGTGTGTGTTTAGTCATCTCAATATAACCCTGTGTAATGTGTGTTTGGTCACCTCAATATAACCCTGTGTAATGTGTGTTTGGTCACTTCAATATAACCCTGTGTAATGTGTGTGTGTTTGGTCACCTCAATATAACCCTGTGTAATGTGTGTGTGTGTTTGTTCACCTCAGTATAACCCTGTGTAATGTGTGTGTGTTTGGTCACCTCAATATAACCCTGTGTAATGTATGTGTGTTTGGTCACCTCAATATAACCCTGTGTAATGTGTGTGTGTTTGGTCACCTCAATATAACCCTGTGTAATGTGTGTGTGTTTGGTCACCTCAATATAACCCTGTGTAATGTATGTGTGTTTGGTCACCTCAATATAACCCTGTGTAATGTGTGTGTGTTTGGTCACCTCAATATAACCCTGTGTAATGTGTGTGTGTTTGGTCACCTCAATATAACCCTGTGTAATGTGTGTGTGTTTGGTCACCTCAATATAACCCTGTGTAATGTGTGTGTGTTTGGTCACCTCAATATAACCCTGTGTAATGTGTGTGTGTTTGGTCACTTCAATATAACCCTGTGTAATGTGTGTGTGTTTGGTCACCTCAATCAATATAACCCTGTGTAATGTGTGTGTGTTTGGTCACCTCAATATAACCCTGTGTAATGTGTGTGTGTTTGGTCACCTCAATATAACCCTGTGTAATGTGTGTGTGTTTGGTCACCTCAATATAACCCTGTGTAATGTGTGTGTATTTGGTCACCTCAATATAACCCTGTGTAATGTGTGTGTCTCTCCAGGTGGTGCAGAAGAAGGAGAACAGCAGCCATGACTACAAGTGTCTGTTCAGGGTGTGTTTCATTCCCAGAGACCCCCTGGATCTGCTACAGGAAGACCCCACCGCCTTCGAGTACCTCTTCCTGCAGGTGAGCCACATCTAGCTGTAGGCCTAGACTACCATCTTTCGTGTCTGTAATTATTCTGCCTTTAGTGTCTGTAATTATTCACCTGCACTCATAGCCATGAGACCCTGTTTAACTTGCACACAGGTGAGCAGAGTTTTACCGTACTCGAGTAGTCACCTTCCGCTGAGAATCAGGGTACATTTACAGGGAGGGGCTCACGTGTCTTTTTGTAGAGAAACACTTTTTTTGTGGAAGGTACTACAGCTGCTTACGTACCCCGCTCTCAACATCATGGAGATAAATTGAGTTTCCTTGTAGGCCCATTTGGCGGGGAAATTGTGAAGCCAGCTGTAGCCTAATTCTGTTTCCGAGGCTTTTATTAGAGAATGTGAAACAAGGTGCCTATTTGCTTATTTTCATTAAATAATGCAGCTGTTCTTTAGGCTATGGCCTAAAATACAGTTGTTCATATGGGCAGAATATTAGGCCTGTAGTTTGTAGCATTGGCTAGCGAATTTATTTAAAAAAGAAACACTTTTTTTGTCACATGACAATAGAAATGGAAACGTTGTGGTTTTAGAGACACCAAGTAACAATAGCCTCGATGATTAAAGGGATCGGAGTTCATCAGTTACTGGGCTCTCACCATCATTACCAATGAAATTCACCCAAATCATTTTGTTTAGAAGCCCACTAGGCTCCTCATTTGTTGTCGTTAAATGTCCGGATCAATAGAAAGGGAAATACTGTTGGGCGTTTCTCACGGTAGGCCACCTCGGTCCAATCCGACGCACAGAAACACATGACAACATCAACTCATTACATTGATGCTTTCTCTGTTAAATCTTCCAGACCCTGTTGTAAATCAAGCAGACAGTAGCACATGATCAACATATATGTCCGGGTATTGGATTGGATCCAATGTGGATTACAAGTTCACTGGCACCAGGAAAAGGTCATCAACATATTCTGGACATTCTTCCGAACACTATTTTCCTGCACCAGCTTTTTTTTTTGCGTCGCCTGCCATGTCACAAACCTTGTCATTCAGAAAATGATTTGCTGAATACGCTGATGATGGTCGGCAATATCACGAGGCCGAACTAAACAGCTGGATACCAAATGCGCATCCAACAAGTAGGGTCTATTAGCCTGCGCCATAGTCTATAGAAGAGCCCCGCAAAGTTAGGTGACTCTTTCGTTTAGAGGCATTCGATTTTGCAATCGCCTACATCATTTTGGATTTGTGTTTCATTTTGGGAAACTGTATTCACGGCTTAGCCTATAAATATCAACATGAGTATTTTGATAAAGCTGTGCTGCAATTAATAGCGCACCGTCTCGTAGACTCGTCACGATTTTGTCCCGCTGATGGAACATAAGGGGTCGGAAGGAAATATCATAGGCCTAGTTTTATTATATTGATCATTCGTTTCAATGGCGCAAAGTGAAAGAAAATGAATTAGGTTTAAATAACTTTTCTTTATATCTGCCCGTTTTTTATTCACTAATTCGTGTATTAGTGGACTTATGGACGACATTTGTATGTATTATATCTAAAAGAAAAGCAACTAAAACAGTACAGTTGTATTGATTATATACATTATTCTGAACATATGAGCATATGAACGAATTTACCACAAGCCAGCGGTCGTTCCCCAGCCAATCGCGAACACGTCAAATAAAACATATAGCGGAGGTGCTTTGCAGGGAGTGATTATAGCCAAACCTGTGTCAGAAATAAAATGGGTTTCATACCTTGTGTGTGTATCATTCTGCCTGTGTGTTTTTGTGTTTCATGCTGTGTGTGTATATATAATGTTATATGGGTGTGTATAACTCTCTCTCTCTGTTTGTGTGTGTGTGTGTGTTGTCAGAGCGTCGGGGACGTTCTACAGGAGAGGTTTGCGGTGGAGATGAAGTGTAACACTGCACTGCGTCTGGCTGCCCTGCACATGCACGAGAGACTGAACAGTATAGGCTCCACCCGGACCTCTATCAGGAGCATCACGTGAGTCACACACACACACACACACACACACACACACACACACACACACACACACACACACACACACACACACACACACACACACACACACACACACACACACACACACACACACACACACACACACACACACACATTGATAATGTCTCCTGTGTGTATTGTGACAGGAAAGAGTTTGGTCTGGACAGCTTCATTTCTCCCACTCTGCTCAGTAACATGAGAGAGAAGGACCTGAGGAAAGCCATCAGCCACCACCTCAAGAAGATCCAGTCACTGCTGGAGCCACGACAGAAGGTACGGTGGGAGGGAGAAGGAGAGGGGACGAGAAAGGACGGGAGAGATTATATGTGCAATACTTTTGTTGTTGTTGTTGGCGTCGTCGTCGTGTATGTTGTCATCATCGTGGTTCTCTCGCTCTCCCTCTCCCAGGTTATCTCAGCCACTCAGGCCCGGTTGGCCTACCTCACCCAGCTTGGAGAACTAATCTCCTACGGAGGCCGCTCCTATACGGCCACCATGATGGTTAGTGTGTTTGAAACAATTTACAAATGATAATCACAGCTGTCAATCATTCTCTGACTCTGACCCAATTTAGAGAGCTGTTATTGGCTGGACAGGATTGACCCCCCCCCCCCCCCCCCCACCCCGAACTTGTTTCACCCTGTGATGATTCAGCATGCGTCTCAGACTGTATCTACTCCTTTCATCCTTTCACCCCTCTTCCCTCTCTCTCCCTCCCACTCGTCCTCTTTTCCCCTCTCCCTCTCTCTCCCCATCCCCTTTTCTCTTTGCTCCTCTGTCCACCTCCCCCTCTGTTCTTCTCCATCCTCCCCCACCCCAGTTGCAGGACCGGGAGGTGCTGGTCAGTCTGTTGGTGGGGGCGCGCTACGGCCTGAGTCAGGTGGTCAACCACAAGCTCAACATGGTGTCCACCCTGGTAGACTTCAGCAGCATCAGTAGAGTGGAGCTGCTCTCTGAGTCAGACAGAGTCAGCCTGCTACGTATCTCACTGCACGACATCAAGGTAGGATAACATACACACACAGAAATCACACACACACTCAGACACACACGTTTGCTCATAGCTACGCTTAGTTCACACACAAATACAGTGGATGGAAAATACGACATGCATTCTCTCTTCCTACTCCCCTCTCTCGGTCTCTCTCTTCTCCACTCCCCTCTCTCTCTCTCTCTCTCTCTCTCTCCACCTCTCTTTCTCTCACTCTCTTTTTCTTTCTTTCTCTCTCTTTCTCTCGCTCTCTTTCCAGCCTTTTGCCTTACTGATGGACTCTCTGGCAGCCAAAGATTTGGCGTGTCTACTGGGGGGCTATTGCAAGCTCCTGGTGGACCCCAGAGTGTGTGTGTTCCGTCTGAGACGCCCCAAGGTGCGGGTGCACAGGATACCTGCTGAGGAAGGTGTGTGTGAAGGGAGGTTCGCCGTTATTGAGGGAGTTTGCTATGAATCGCTGACAAGTGAGCATCAATGTTTAACTATAATCTTTCCTTTTTTGGCATTGATCTTACTATTTATTTTGGCGTTGATACGTGGATATCAGCCAGTATGGATAGTATTAATTTGACTACTATTATTTACATAGTAAACTTTATTATGTAACTGAGAAATATATATTTTTTTCTTTGTCAATCCCAGGCTATGTGTCCCGCTGCTGTAGTGACTCCGATGACTCGTCAGACGAGGACTACCCCGCCGAGCCTCCGCCAACGCACACCCGCAAACGCCCCGCACCTGCCAGCAAAGACAGGGAGGGTTGGAGGAGAGAAGAAGAGGAGCAGAGAGGAGCGGAAGGAAAGAAAGAGAGAGCTGAGAAAGAATACGAAGAGAAACACGAGGTGATGATCATTGAGCTGTCAGAGAAGGACATGGAAGTCGAGGAAGAGAACGGAAGGGAAGTGAGAGGAAGAGAGATCATGCTAGGAATTAAAGCTAACGCGGGAACAGTGGAACAGGACAACTGGTACCGCACAGAGCCGCGGGCCAACAGTAGCTTCCCCAGCCTGTCCAGCGGCTCTCTGAGGGCGGCCTTGGAGGAGAGCAGCCCTGCAGCTGCAGCCAGAGGAGGAGGCCCAGCCAAGGCCTTGGTCGCCCTGCGTGAGGACAGCCCCTCTCTCCGGTCCCAACGTCCAACTCAGGGGACCACCACCCTGGATGTCCACCACCCGTTCCTCCTGGAGGTCACAGCTCCCTCTCCTCAGCGTCAGAGAGAGGGTGCCGCCGGCAGCACGGCCTCTGCCCCCGTACGCCCCACCAACCTGAGTTACCGCAGCAACGACAGCCCGTGCCTGTGCTTCACTGAACACTCCAAGGGCAGCTATCTCCCCAGCCCCCCCGAGGCCACCAGCGATGAGGAGGAGACGGAGGAAGTTGACGACGATGAGGAGGAACTGAGACGGCTCTCTAAGATCCCAAGTCACGTAGACTTGCGCCTCATCGACAAGATCTGCGCCCAGTCTAACAAAACTGCTTCCAAAAACAAGTTAGACATCCCCAGAGTCATCCCCATCCACATCTCCTCCTGTGAAAAGAAGGTGGCTTGTAGCTCCACCCACAAAGGGGAGGAGAGTCTATCAAGTTACTCTGGAGATTGCGGTCCTTTCCTAACGCCGTCCCCTAAAGCTCCTCCTCCTGTTGCTAGGGAAAGTGCCTCAGAGTCAGACGATGAGTTCTTCGATGCCCAGGAGCGGTTCACTCCTCCAGTTCCTCCTGATAGCACAGGTGGGTTGTTGACATCACTTCTTCACTGACAGAGTAACTGTGTATAGAGCTGTTAAAGTGTTAAAGTGAAGGTGTTGAATGATTTCTGTCACCCTTTTAAGACTCCCATCTCTCTCTCTCTCATTCACTCACAGAAAACAGTTTGGATGTGGCTGACAATAAGAGACACCGTAAACGCTGGAGTGGCACAGGAAATGGACTGCCAGTGGTACCAGAGAGGGAGCCTCCCTCACCCCTCAAAAATAAGCACTCCTCACCTGACCACAAGAAACAGCAGGAGACCCAACGAGACCCGAAGCTCCACTCAAACCAGTCTTCCATGCAGAGTGTCGATGCCAAGACCAAACCTCCACCATTGGCCCCCAAGCCCCAGCTACCCCCAAAACCTGAACTGGCCCCTAAACCTGAACTGGCCCCCAAGCCCCAGATAGACCCCCAGAGGTCTCCCAAGTGTGGGGGTCCGTACGCCCACTGTAACGGGGATGCTCGTGGGGGCCACACAGGGCTCTTGGAGATAGACACCATGGAGCCGGAAACAATGGAGTTTAAATCAGTCACCTCGGGGGCGGGGGGGCCTCCACTCTCCTCCCCCCTCATCACGGCTGTACGGAAGAACCAGCAACCCCCTGCTGAACCTCAGGCTGTGGAGAACGGGCTCAGGCAAGAGAACGGGCCTAAGATAGAGAACAGTTCTAAGCAAGAGCACAGTTCTAAGATAGAGATCAGGACTCCTAACGTGCTTCCTAAAGATTGTGTTCTGGTCACTGCTGACAAGCAGACAGCGAGGGTTGAAACTAAAGCAAATGGGATTTCCCTGCCGAAGGGAGAGGTCCGAAATGGTGTTGGGGTGGACCCCCCGAGAAAGCTGCAAAGCTTATCCCCCATTCCACGTTCGGCTTCAGGAGATGAGATCAGGTTGAGCCTTACCAGCCCTCCACCACTCTCTCCCAGAACCTCCCCTCCTTCTCTTCATCCCCTAACAGTCCTCCCCATCCCGGTCTCACTGAAGGAGAAAGAGGGGGTGTCCCCACCGAACGGCCTCCACCCCTGGGGCAGCCGCAATGGGAGCGCTCAGTCCGGGAGGAGGGTCTCTCTGAGTCACGAGAACCTGTCCCCCAAAAATGCAGACGGCCCCCTCAGTCTGACCACCTCCCTCACCACCTCCTCTAAAGGGACAGCAGGAATCCCAGAGAGCACGGGGAGGTCAGGGTCAGGTTCAGACCTGAGGGTCAGTTCTTCCAGCCTGGGGGGCCGTCTGCCTACCTCAGCCCTGAGAGGGCGGATCCAGGCCCTGCCCTGGTACATGACCCGCTCCCAGGAGATCCTGGGTACTCTGGACTACCCCTCCACCAGCTCTGTCAACGAGGATGTCACGTCTGGGTACGGCTCCGGTCTGTCGGTCAGCGGAGCCTCCGAGGTCAGCAAGGTCACTGCCAAGGCAGTAGGTGAGACTGCGGCGGGTAAAGGGAAGAAGGAAGTGCTGGAGGATGGAGCCGAGGTTGTCATAGCGACCATCAAAGAGTTCCAGGAAGTGACTCCCCGAGTGAAGGAGGCCAATGGGACGAACGTGTCGCACCCCAACCAGACCCTGAGAGGAAATGGGGCACACGTCTCTGAGCCCTATGGGTTTCGGGGCTCCTGCAAGTTGGAGCAGCCCCAGTCCAGGCCCCACTCAGAGGTGGGGTTAGGGGGTGGTTCAGGCCCACCCCTAGAGGGGGACTCTCTGGTGCACACCCCTCCACAGGCCCACGGCGAGGCGTGTGGGTGCCGTACCGTCTACGCCAACTGTTTCAGCGGCGACGTGGAGGACGGCTGCGGCTTTGACGAGGAGCTCACAATCTACGAGTTCTCCAAACGCACGCGCCCCAAACAAGCCCGCTCTACACCCCTGCCCTCCCCCACCTCCCCTGTCCCCTCCCCCAACATCCTGTCCCTGCTGAGGGACACCCCTCGCCCTCTCTCTACCCTCTCCACTGCCTCCTCAGAAATTAGCCCCCTCCTGTCCCGCCCTGTCTCCCCAACACCCCCTATAGGAGCCCTGAGCTCCCTCACCAACAAACGCTACGTGGGGCTGAAGGGGGGCTTCGCCTCCCTGAGGCAGGACATCGATCAGCTACGCCTGGTTCTGGAGAGAGGCACGGCTGGGCCACCACCATCATCAGAACCTTCTAAAACAGACCAGGATGGATGTGGAGAAGAGGGACCCAACCAAGACGTGGGGCAAGAGGATGGTCCGACCCCGTGCTGTGGAGGGGCAAGTCCTCTACCCTTGACAGAGGCCGAGAGGAGTTTACTCCAGGCAGAGGCCCGGCGGTTGGCAACAGGGTGCCAGCGTGCCACGCGTGTGGGCTGGGCTCCGGAGGAGGCGCTTCGGTCCTTATCCAACAGCTTTAGTGCCCTTGTGCAGCTCTCTGCAGCCTGCCTGAGAACACACCCCTGTCCTGGCTGTGACATCTGCCTCAATAGGGGTCAGATCCACAGCACTGATGATGAGGGCCAGGAGGAGGCTCTGGACAAGCTGAAGGAGATCGTAGGGCTGTACCGGGAGTTTGTTGGGGCTGTGGAGATGGCTGAAACCAGGGCTGGGGGTGGCGGTGGGTCTGGGGATGGACAGAGGCAGGGAGAGGGCGAGGGGGTCAGGCTGCTGGCCAAACGCTGCACGGTGCTCATCTCTTCCGTCTTTGCACTCACGCAGCTGTTCAGGATGCACTCGCCGGACACGACAGACCTGCTGGGTCAAACACCTCTCCACTTTTGACCTCTGAACTTTTAAAACCCCTCCTCACCACCAGCACTGAGGTGAGATGAGGACTTAGTAAGAAAAGGGAGGAGGATGAAGAGCTGTTGACACGATTCTTTAGCAAAGTGGGATCTGGTGTGTGGCCCTACATAGAGTACAGTGCATACACACTTGTACAATAAGTGCCATGCACACCACAGCACACAGAATAAACACACCCACACACACACACCACACACACATCCATAAATGATGAGAGGAACCTCTTCCACTGACTGCCATTACTGCTAGGTCTCCCGATAGACTGGACTGACTGGATAGATCTGGATTATGCATTTGTACATAGGTATTTTATAACCATCTATCTTATTTTATTATTATATTCTGTATGTGTATGTATGAAATATGTATGTACATATTTAAGTATGTTTGCACCATGGTCTATGACGTGAAGGGACCTGCTGGTGTAAGACCCCGTGGTTATCACTGGATTTTGTATATATTGTTTTTGTCATGTGTGATTTTCTACCTCCACCCACCTCCCTTCCTCTGACCTGGTGTCTGCTGAGGAGACGAGAGAGCATTACTTTATCGTCGGCTTATTTAGTGATTCTGTGGATTCAGTTAAAGTTCAAATCTGTCATTTAGATTTGTCCATTGGGGGAAAACAGTATAAATCACAAACTTTTACATTTGCCGAGACCCACCCCCTTCAGTTTACAAACAAATGCAGAGGGAGCAATATTGACCGTGAAGTTACACTTTGCAGAAGTTACAGAAATGAACCCTGTGAAAAGTGTACACCGTTCCTGGCTCCTGACTGACGACTTGTGTGAGAGTGTTTGAACGGAGTAAGCACTCAATAACCCAAATGCTTATGCAGTAATTATACAGTACATCAACTTTGAATCTAAAGGACACATATATTTTTCTGGGGTGGGTTGCGTGGGTGGTGGAATAGGGGGAAAGGAATTCATTTGGTATTTTGTACAAAGTTTTTGATAAGGCTGACTGTTAAACCTAACTAGATGTAGCAACGATCCAAAGTAATTTAACAACGAGCCACAATTTTACTACTTGCCCATGTTTAGCTCTGCAGACGGACGGACTGACTGATTCTGTTTGTGCCAGAGCTGTTGATAGATATACATGCATATCTATGTTTGTGTTAGTTTGATTCTATCTGTCCTTCCTTAGTTTATGGCTATGCAAACATAACCACTACTTCCCTGTTCTCCAACATATCACTCACTCCCTGTTACAATTGTGTTAACGTTAAAGACAAGAATACCTGTATATGTTTTCTAGCCATTGTAAATGGAAATACAGAGCGATTCCCCTTATGATAATGGGAGATGTGGATTAGGATCACAGGCTAGTTCAGGATTGCAACGTTCTGCAATGTTGCATGTAATGGGATGGCAACATGTCCCAACAAAAGGCACAACTCACTGATCCTGTCAAGATGCTGTAAACATATTCAATCTGAAGTTTGACTAAATAAATTGGTGTTTTGCCTTTCGTCTGATGGGACACAGGTATGTTATTGTCACTGTCATTTTCCTCCTTTTTGTTCAAGCTGAGCAGATATTTGGCCTGTAGCATGAGATTCAAGCACATTCCAAGACACTTCAAATAGGTATTTGGGCAGATTTGAGATGTCAAATTCGACTGACAGAAATGGAATCAGTCTCTTTTTGGCACTAATATCACTCCATATAACTATCTGGATGGCTTGGCTTATCCAAAGTGTTGCCCACTAATAGGCTCAACTACTTCTGATTCCACCTGATTATCTCCCTCAGTTAAATCCAGTAGATCTGGAAGGATGTTAATACTGTACCTCGGACAACAATGGGATGCTGATGTCAAAATCCTACTCACAGGGCCGGACTAACACATCTGGAGCGGTTAGGGCTATCTGGGATTTTTGGGACGTCCCTATCCTAACCCCTATTCTTACCCTAACCATTTAAAATGTCAACTTCAATGGGGTAGGGATGTCCCAAGGATAGCAAGGACCCATCTGGGGCACCTTATTCCTCCAACAAATATATTATAATAATATATATTGTATTTTTAAATGGGGAGATTTTTTGGGGGCTAACTTCCTGCAATTATACACATTTCGCCAGGGCAGACAGATAAATTTGCAGTTTTATAGCTAATCTCATTGTATTCTACACATTTTGCCGTGAGGCTGAGAGACAATTTGGCAGTTATAAAGCTAAATGTTTATACAATTCTATACATTTTGCCATGGCTTATGACATGTTCATAATATGCTATCTGTGGAGGCCTGACCTCCAGGGGGCCCCCAACCGACTTGTGTTCATACTATCTGGGAGGGCCACATTTTTGGTTGGGGGCCCCCTGGAAGTCTGGCCCTGTCCACACGTCTTTCATTAACTCACAAACATAAGAAGATTGGCGCAGCTGGGGCCTGGATATTGATGGCATAGATGGCGATTAGGAAATGCAGTCTGACAGTTTTAAGGGATGTGGTGACAGAACAATTTGCCTTCACTGTATCATGTGTTTCGATCCATGTGTTGAGATCCATTGTGATGCCACGTATGTCCGTTACACATCAGTGGACATTGGACAATAAAGTTACGACGATGATCATTGTAGCATACTGAACACAGAACCTGACCTTTGCCATGGAACCGACGTTATAGAGTAGAAGCCCTAAACTGATCAGAAACACACTGTACAGGGCTGTCAGTGGATTATAGGCCTCCGTGCACATCACTGGGCAGCCATTTCTTTCTGTAACATTGTTGAAATAAACAACTGTGAAAAAAGGCATGTGAGATCTCACTCCTGTGTCTGCCTCTGGAAAAGGGAGGTGCAGCAACTGTTTCATTCAAATGCACACTACAGAGAAACCAGTCTCTTTGGAGAAACTTCCCCGGAGACACATTTTGTGTCATGAAACGTCGTGGGAGGGACAATCAACATTTTCTTTTCATTAACATTGATCTCGGTTCAAATATCGTTTGGAAAAATAAATGTGATGAGCGCATATTTTAGGCTTCCCGATTTGTGATAACCTCAGGCACTATAGAACAATACACAGTAAGAACACAAACATCACAAGCTGTTTAACCGCTCTAGGCAGCAGCCATTTCTCAAATGTTCAGTTGGGAGTGTCTGTATAATGCCCGTTCACATGCTAGTCTTGAACTAGGAAACTCAAGACATTTACGACACGCTAACTGGTTGTAGTTATACACGTTCAACGAATCAGCAAGTCGGAATGTTCAGTTTCCTAGTTCCAACTAGCATATGAAAGCAGCATAAGCCAATGTATTGGCCCTGTTCACTATGACTTGGGAAGTGTGATTTTGAGCTGCCATTGAACCCAGGGGTAAATATTTGTAAAGCAGAGCAGTACTTGTGAATGTGGCATGTCAAAAATACTGGGCTTCCTACCATTCCTTTAACATGAGCCATCACCTACCCAACATGACTGTATGAGAGAAAACACTATGGTGGAAACTAAGCAAACTAGACAATGAAAATCCACCTCAATGTGATAAATAGTCCCACTGCACTGTCCTGATTCGTGACCACTCATTGAACGACAAAATGCCTTTCAGTAGCAATTTAGTGGGAAGCCCTGGTTGAACTGCCTGGGGTACGTCTCTTTCGCCAGACCAGTCCCCATGTCAGATTGCCCTTAATCTGATCACTTGTTAACCCAGCAGTCAGATCCAGGCCCTCCCATAACCACACCAACCAGCCCAGTGGATTGGCTAGCTACAGTTGTCCCGACTTCCCCAGTGAGCAGTAACAAATAAATGAAATGGACTGACAAAAGGGGGAAAAGTTGTACAAGTTGACAGTTGTACAACTGAATGCATTCAACTGAAATGTGTCTGAAAGCAAGAAGTTCACAAGGATGATGTTGACTTTACTCACACCCAAATGACACAGACACACACCCATTCATCAAGAAGCATTTCACCTTTATAAAACATTTGGGTGTCTTCTAAAAATATACACGATAACCAAAAAGTGTGTGTGGGGGGGGGGGCGACTATAGCAAACAGCTTAGTCACAAAAATGTACAAAATAAGCCTACAATTCCGCTTTAAGTCATTTGACGTTTTCAACATTTGCTTGCCTGGTTAGTGTTACATTTATGTGAAATCTGTGACCAACTCAAGTGATTTGCAATTGATCTGGAAATGTTTTATGTAGCCGCCTAGTCTCAAATGTTCAGGTTCCCTGAACCTTTCAGTAAAACATACTTGTACCTTCAACGCTGGAAAACCAGCTGAAAACTGTCCTGATCTTGTTCAGCGCTGATTCTTTTTTTAGTTGAAAATACAGACATAGACCGCATAAAGGGCCAAATTAAATGGCAGATATAATTTCTGTGCCACAACACACTACTCTCCCTCCCTTTTCTTATTCTCTTGCTTTCTTCCACATTCAGTCTCCCTCATACTAGTTCTCACTCCTCCAGTGCCCTCTTTCTCCCTCTTCTCAGTCTCTGCAGCCCCATCTCAATCCCCTAGCAGCATGCCTTCCCTATCTGGCCTGTCATACGCAGTGTGGGCCGCTGCATGGCGACTGCCTCTACTCAAGCTTGAAATTTGAGCCCATTATGTCAACAGGGGTTATGGGCAGAGAGGAGAGAGTGTACAGCAGTCAGAATGAAGCGAGAGGGAGAGAGAGGGGAGTGGAAAGCAAGGAATTCTCAGAAAGGAAGGAGAGACAAATATGGAGGAGAGAAGCAAGTGTGTAAATGAAGGGCTACAGCCTGGAAGTATACAATTATGGGCAAAATGGTTGTGTTCCTGTGTTCTTTGTGTTCCTGTAGTCTTTGTGTGTGTATTTCTTCCCCCCATTATAGTTGTGCATGTTTTATCTGAGGAAAAACATTATTTGGCCACGTCTTATTGCTTTTTAAGTCCATTTCATCAAGGAAGAGACAAGTTATGGGTAACATACATTTGACTTAAACCATACATTTTACTTAAACCATACATTTGACTTAAACCATACATTTTACGTAAACTTCAACAGACACACACTACAAGTGGCACTTCAGCAATAAGCTCATTACACACAACTCTTTGACAAACATTATCAAGATACACTTATAGTGGCGTTGATTGATGGATTATAATAACTGAGTGAAGAAATGGTACATAATAGCACTTTCCTAGTCCTGTTCCCATGTGCTTCTGAGTATACCGCTATTTCCAGTCGTCTTTCAAGTAATACCTACAGGACAAACACCTGCTAGCCGTTAGGCTGGTACCATAGAGATGGAAAGAGATCTTGTCTTTGTATCTGTGCCATTAGGACATTTGTGACCGCGCCATTGAGGCTACAACTCATAGGAATCGCCAACCAGTTGACTACTTTTTTAAAAGTGTTCCATTTTCAATATTAAAGCTAATATTGGTGATTTATCACCATCTGCAGTGCTGGAGTCCTGAACCAAATAGCGTAATTAAATGTATTGTGGCCACTAGATGGTAGTGACTTACCTTAAAGCAATTTACAAATCAAGACAATGCTCTGATCATTGGATGATCGCTCCCAACCACAGGAATCCACACTCAATTGCGTACTTTAAAATGGTGGAAGCCATTAATGGTAACGTCCATGCTGAAATGTGCTATATCTTAGTTGAGTTCTCTAACTATCTCTAGTATACCGCACAGGGTTGAATCAAAGAGACAGAGAACTCCTCTTTATATCTGTGTCATTATAGTCTGACAGCATGGGCAGCGCCATTGAGGCTATACCTCATAGAGCCCCAAAGTGGAGGTGTCATAATACCCATAAAACTTTGCGGTCAAAACAGGGAAACGGTTCCAATCGTTTTTCCACTGTTCATTTTTTCCCATAGAGGATTTTTAGAAACACTTCAAATATGGGCTGTGTTTCGTGTAGGCTTACCCTGGCGTGATGTTTTGATAACCGTGTAAATCTCTGTTGGACACGGTGACTTTTATCAATATATTCAGCTCTATTTACCTCAGATTTGAAAATGGTAATTAGCATCAAAGTAGACATCATGCAGAACTACAAATCCCTGCAAGCTCCTGCACGTCGTCTCTAGCTGACACCTTTGCTAACAGGTATTGTGTCAATTTAAAACTTGCACAAGACAGTTCACAGAATTGTCAATGTTTAAAGAATTGTGGACAATTTATTCATTACTACATTTAGCCAACATTAGATAGTTAATCCAGAGATTCTTGCCTTTGCCTCGATTCGGCAGTCTTGTCCAGATCATCATGGCATTTGTAGTTCTTTATGATAGCCACATTAGCATTTCACAGATAAATATATTTCCCCGAATTCCTATGTATTAAAGTCACCTTGACCTAGAGATTTACACAGTTATCAAAACGTAATGCCAGGGTAAGACTACACAAAACACAGCCCTTACTTTAAGTGTTTCTAAAGTCCCCAATAGGAAAAATCAAATGGTGGAAAAACAATTGGAACAATTTCCCTGCTTGACCGCTAGATTTTATAGGTATTATGACTCATACTGTAGTACTCTAATGGAATCCCCACCCAGTTGACTATTTTGACTACTTTAAAATGGCAGAAGCATGGTGGAAACCCTCCATGGTGCTGCCCATATTAAAACAGCCTTTTGGCCACTAGAGGCCTCCATCATTCTCTATGGGTCGAATCAGTGCATAATCCTAGATGACCGACATGGTAAATAGTTGGACAACAAATCAGTATACCAGAGTTCACAATCAGAGGGCCAGAGTAGAGAAAGGAGAGGGGTCGAAGGGACTAATAATCAATGCACACAGATCAAAGCACTGGTCAACACAATGAATAGTTCTTTGAAAGGTGCTCTTGGTCACTTTAAAAAGGCTTACACCCAGTAAACTGCCTCTGATACTTTCTGCTGGGAACCACATCAGTCTACACAAAAAAAAATGTATTGAAAAAGGCTTTTGTTGCATGTTGGACCCAGACGCAGGACTTGTGTATTTGTGAGTCTCACTTCGATACCATGACTCAAATTGACTGTCTTGTTTAATCTCACACCGACTGGTGACCATTGTCAGTAGCGCAACTTTACCTTTCAGATTCCCTTTGTCCTCTTCTACTTGCCGTAGGCCCTTACCCCCCACATACACTATGTAGACCTGTTTGGGTGGGCAGTGGGCACATCAGTTTCAACAACAACAACAAAAAAGAGCACCAACTGCGATCAACAAACAACACTTTCCCCAAGTATGTTTCCTTGCTCTCCCCCTCACACTCCATTCCCCCTCACACTCCATTCCCCCTCACATTCCATTCCCCCTCACATTCTATGACCCTTTTAGTATCAGAACACTGAGCAGAAGCTCGTATGTTGCGTTGATGATGCCCCAGGAGAGAAGGGAGCGGTGGTAGTTGAGGTGCGCCCCTCGGAACAGCATGGCCACGCTACCGCCCCTCTCCCTCCACACCGTCATTAACACCTCCCCACAGGGGCGGAAAGCACCCCCCACCTGGGACTGGGCCCGCGACTTCACCACATTCAGCGGGTAGAACATGATCCCCAGTGCCGCCCCCAGCATCCCTCCACACACAAAGTCATTGACCAGGTGGCCAGCCCGGCTGGAGGCCTCAGGGAGCTGCTCCTTGATGGGCCCGCGGAACCCGAAGAACAGCACATTACTGGGCCCGTTCCTTATTAAGACCGGCACCAGGCCGCGGTAGCACTCCTTCACACCGTACTCGCTCAGGAGCGTCCGGAAGGTGTGGGCCGTGTTTTGGAAGCGGCCGTGGTGCCGGTGGTCCTGGAGGAGAGTCTGCACACGCTCAAACGGCGTCAGCACAGCCTCTGCCGTGCCCGCCAGCGCCGCCGCAAAGCTCCGCGTCACCAGCTCGGGAATGCCGCTGCCGGTGGGCACCTGGTCCAATAAGACCCGGGAGAAGTCCTCGTACAAGCCGAACATGATGGCTACAGTGGTGGTCTTCTGGAGAAGAGGAGGGAGCAGCCCCCTGTAGAGTTTCCTCATCCCGTCCCGTTGGAGTTGTCTGACGGCCTCTCTGGCCAGCACACCGTGAAGCTGTTGTCTGAACAGAACCTTCTGGATGGGGAAGGTCACCACGATGTTGGTGAAGGCAGCTATGGAGCCACAAACGTAGTGCTTCCCTCGGGGGCCGAGCGCTGCGCCCAAACCCCTGCCAGGTAGCAGGGAGCCCCCTCCTTTACCCAGGGACCCCTGGGGCTGTGACGTGCAGGCTGACTCTGGGTCCATGGTGGTAATAGCCATGGGAGATGAGACACACCCTGAGCCTACGCCACCAGCATCACTGCTTGGGAGACAACCTCTATGATTTTACACCTGTGGGAAGGAATGAAAGAGTTAAATTTACAATGTTTAAAATTGGCTGCAATATTATCTATTGGTACTGAAACAGCATGTAAACTGAAGTTACTTGTTCCTTTCAGCAAAACACAAATTGTCTACTATAACATTGTAACAAATGGATGGTCAACCAGTCTGCAAAAACTCCCTCATGATTAGTGGAGAAGGATTGTGTGATTATGAGGCTAGTATCCAGAAGGCATCAGGCTGTCTGCACTGGGGTAGGACTGCAGTTTTACAAAATGATAAGACACCGGTAATATTTGGAGAAAAAATTCAACAGGTTGCCAGTGAAACAAGGATCTTGGGTAAGTAGGTTTGGTAATACAGTTCAATGCACCACGGACACAATCCAGGTCTGTGTACTGCATCTATTGAAACTTGGCTACAACTTTGCTGCCGTTACCACCTCAGTGATAAGAACTATTGCATAACTTGATTCTAATGTACAAGGTGATATGTACTCTTCCGAAAGGAATTAAGAGACATGCATGCATCATCATCATCATTTTGTGCAGTCTAGAAGTTGTCCAGAAACAATTTAAAACCAAGCTCCACATTCAAGTGCCTTCTAAACATAGGTCAGAGTAGTGGAACTGTCACTGGAGGGTAATTAGAGGTCAAGCTATGAAAGCAGATTTCGACAGAAGTGCTTCTGCCAAATGCAAACCGTTAACAAATGAGCTGAGTCACCCAGTGCAGATGAACTGTCAGTGACCAGGAGGAACAGACAGTTTGCCAACTTGGTTGTTGAGTCTGATCATCGTTGTACTCTCTGGTTAGAAGGTCTTGAGTAAAGTTAACGCCTTCTAGGAACTCCCCATTTGCTGTCATGACTCATGCTATATGGACACACCTAAATGATGCACACATGAAATGCTCAAGTTGGCTAGGTCAATGGTCAATACGGTCAAGAAAGACATGCTCAAGGCTATCGGAGTTTTAATCTATCCAGCCAACGTTAGCTTCAGGATGTATTCCAAAGATTACACACGGGCACAATCCAGATCATTCTGAATGAGTCATTGCTTTCCTGGCCAACTCCAAAACAAAGGACAGTAACGTTACAGCCTGCTAAACCCGTATTCGTCCTGGCTAAACCCACCAAAATGTTTCCTGATTGTATGTCAAATGGTTGCGTCTACGCTAACAAGCCAGCTAGTTAGCTAACATCCTTTTTAGGGCCTTCTTTAGCAACCAGTGACATGGCTAATCTTGACAGTAAGATTTCCTTAACAAGCTATGGTAAACAGGAGTTTGACTGAGCTAGCTATCTATCAAGTTAGATACAGATTACAGGCATTTTGTATCCAGCTAACGTTGGCTAGCAAGTTGGCAGTGTCAAAGCGGACAACTGGCTTTTACTTGATTTTTTGTGCCCAGACAAACAGTTTCGAGATAGATAGCCTTGGATGGGCATGCTATCGTTGTAAATGTAAAAAAAAAAAACATTTTTTTAAATTAACATCATATAGGATATTTCAACACTAGGTCCAAAGTATCTACGTTTACTTGTCTTTTACCTTGCCACGAAGAAACCGTAGTTTAACACGGAAATGGAGTTTGCTAGGTCGTTCCGTCTGCTGTCGATCGCCGATGCATAGGGAAGCAGCTGACAGCAGGAAAACCAATCGAGATGTAAATAGCGTGCCTTACGACCACCGGGCCCTCGCTAATCTACAAATAACAATACAAAAATAAGTATCCACTATAGTTTGTGGTTGAAGGTTTCAAACGTATCAGTTTATACGGATTTTCTCATACACACTAGAGGGGCTATTGTTCAAGCGTCCTGTTGGCTCTCTTGAATCATGTTACAACTACAAGGTGTATTTGATAAAAACATTTGCATCTCAATTAGATTATATTTTGAGGGTTAACTCCATGACTAGAATACTGCCCCGTGCTTTTTGTGATGCTCTATTTTGCATTGACACGTTTTTGTCTGGTTGTGTGATCTGTCCTACATTTTCTATGTGCAATATTCTGTCATGCACCAGGCGGCAGCATTTACCAATAGGAGCCTTGTCGTCACTAGTTACCACAGTCACAAATTGCTTAAAATCTGATTTTAAACCTAACGCTAACCTTAACCACACTGCTAACCTTATGCCTAACCTTAAATTGAGACCAAAAGTGTTTACGATAAAGTCAATGTTGCTGCGGATCAGCTCTAGTGTCTAGTAGTGACTGATAAGCCTAGTCAATGATACCTCGAATCTAATGTTATCTATCACACGTGCGACTGCACGTCATGATGTCATAAAAATATTCCCATTCATGGGAGCAATAAACAAATGCCCGAATTTCAATTTCAATCCTAGCAAATTTATATTTTGGGCACTGTACCCCACGGATTACAATAATATGACCAAATATGTCAGCACAAAAGGACTGCGAGTTTTTAATGAAAGGGGCTCTGGATCTTGTGTCTGATGACCGCTAGATCCCTCTATCCCACTGACTTCAATATTTAGGTAAATTGCGTCTAGTGAATGACAATTATACTCTATCTAGCTGTTTGTTGGCTTGAGAAATAGTAAAGTGCTACTAACGAGTCATTTAGAATACATGTAACGTTAGGAAAACTAGTCTCAAGAGGTCTGGTCCTTGGCTGTATTGCACACAGGCTGGAATGGAATGTCACATTGGTGTCTTGTCTTGACAGTATGAGATGTACACCATTGGGGGAAATGCAAAGACATCTTCAGCCGGCATACTGCTGTACGACATTCGAGTGAAAGTTCTTATCTCAATTTATGCACAGACTCACAGTACTGTTGATGACTGATATAAATGCTGTTGTTTGTAGTGTGTCCTTTAGTTTTATCAATTTGCTCAAAAGTACCGTAAATGTCAGAGTAACCACTAGCCAGAAGTTTAAGCATTGCAAACTGAAACTAGCTAGCTACTAGCTAAAGTTAAGCAAGCAGCTACCAAATTAGCTACATTCTTAATTATTGCAACATAACCATATTAGCTCTTGAATAACTCAACAATTCACAAGCATGTGCAGACAATTAATCAGTTTATTTTCTCTTCTGTACACTTATTAGATTTTAGCTGCAAGACAAAAGCACATACTGAACAAAAATATAAACGCCACATGCAACATTTTCAAAGATTTTACTGAGTTACAGTTGATATAAGGAAATCAGTACATTGAAATAAATAAATTAGACAGTAATCTATGGATTTCACATGACTGGGCAGGGGCGCAGTCATGAGTGGGCCTGGGAGGGCATAGGCCCACCCTTTTGGGAGCCAGGTCCACCCACCATGGAGTCAGGCCCAAGCAATCAGAATGAGTTTTTCACCACAAAAGGGATTTATTACAGACAGAAATACTCATCAGCCCTCCGGGTGGCTGGTCTCAGACAATCCCGTACTTGACGAAGCCGGATATGGAGGACCTGGGCTGGCGTGGTCTGTGGTTGTGAGGCTGGTTGGACGTACTGCCAAATTCTCTAAAAGGACATTGGAGGTGGCTTACGGTAGAGAAAGTAACATTCAATTCTCGGGCAACAGCTCTGGTGGACATTCCTGCAGTCAGCATGCCAATTGCATGCTCCTTCAAAACTTGAGACATCTGTGGCATTGTGTAGTGTGACAAAACTGCACATTTTAGAGTGGCCTTTTATTGTCCCCAGCACGAGGTGCACCTGTGTAATGATCATGCTGTTTAATCAGCTTCTTGATATGCCACAGTACGCCTGTCAGGTGGAATGAATATCTTGGTAAAGAAGAAATGCTCACTAACAGGGATGTAAAAAAAATTGTGGGCAATTTCTGGGATCTTTTATTTCAGCTCATGAAACATGTGACCAACACTTTACATGTTGCATTTATATTTTTGTTCAGTATAGTTACTGCCAGCTAAAGCTAACAACACCTCTTCATCAAGTAACGTTAGCCTATCAAAAAGGAATGAATACCCCTCTAATACAAATACAGACCCTTTTCCAGTACACAACACATTGACGTCACACACAGATGCGCGCGACTCTTGATGGCAGTAAGAAAGCCATTGCCATCTGCACCCATGCAACATAGCCTAGATGTACATTTTTATAACTTCTGAACAAAAAACAACATCCTCTCACGATCAACTGCGTTTATTTTCCGCAAACTTAAGATGTTTAAATATTTGTATGAACATAACAAGATTCAGCAACTGAGACATCAACTGAACAAGTTCCACAGACATGTGACTAACAGAAATGGAACAATGTGTACCTGAACAAAGAGGGGGTCAAAATCAAAAGTAACAGTCAGTTTCTGGTGTGGCCACAAGCTGCATTAAGTACTGCAGTGCATCTCCTCCTCATGGACTGCACCAGATTTTCCAGTTCTTGCTGTGAGATGTTACCCCACTCTTCCACCAAGGCACCTGCAAGTTCCCGGACATTTCTGGGGGGAATGGCCCTAGCCCTCACCCTCCGATCCAACAGGTCCCAGACGTGCTCAATGGGATTGAGGTCCGGGCTCTTCGCTGGCCATGGCAGAACACTGACATTCCTGTCTTGCAGGAAATCATGCACGGAACGAGCAGTATGGCTGGTGGCGTTGTCATGCTGGAAGATCATGTCAGGATGAGCCTGCAGGAAGGGTACCACATGAGGGAGGTTGATGTCTTCTCTGTAACGCACAGCGTTGAGATTGCCTGTAATGACAACAAGCTCAGTCCGATGATGCTGTGACACACCGCGCCAGGCCATGGTGTAATGCTCATTCCTTCGACGATAAACGCAAATACGACCATCACCCCTGGTGAGACAACACCGCGACTCGTAAGTGAAGATCACTTTTTGCCAGTCCTGTCTGGTCCAGCGACGGTGGGTTTGTGCTCATAGGCAACGTTGTTTGCCGGTGATGTCTGGTGAGGACCTGCCTTACAACAGGCCTACAAGTCCTCAGTCCAGCCTCTCTCAGCCTATTGTGGACTGTCTGAGCACTGATGGAGTGATTGTGCGTTCCTGGTGTAACTCGGGCAGTTGTTGTTGCCATTTTGTACCTGTCCCGCAGGTACCATCGACACCCTTGGTAAATATGAGCAAAAATGATTTATTGTTTATCCTCTTGGTCTTTCATTCCTAATTAAAGTTAAATAATTGAAAGAAAAAATGTATTGTTATCATAAAACAAATATTTTTCTCAAATATATGTGTGTCACAATTATTGGAACCCCTTCATTCAATACTTTGTGCAACCTCCCTTTCCAAAGATAACAGCTCTGAGTCTTCTCCTATAATGCGTAATGAGGTTAGAGAACACATGGCAAGTAATCTGAGACCATTCCTCCATGCAGAATCTCTCCAGATCCTTCAGATTCTGATGTCCACTCTTGTGGACTCTCCTCTTCAGCTCATCCCACAGGTTTTCTATGGGGGGTTATGTCAGAGGACTGGGATGGCCATGGCAAAATCTTGATTCTGTGGTCAAGTGAACCATTTTTTTGTTGATTTTGAGGTGTGCTTTGGATCATTGTCCTGCTGGAAGATCCAACCACGGCCCAGTTTAAGCTTCCTAGCAGAGGAAGTCAAGTTCTGATTTAATATCTGCTGGTACTTGATGGAGCCCATGATACCTTGTGTCGTGACTTGACTTTAATATTACTTTGAAAACTGTTATTTTTCTAATTAACTAACTATGTTAAATTGTTACCCGATTAAATTAATCATGTAACAATTAACTCATTAGGATCTGGGGCACCATGAGAGCGGTTCTTTAAAAAGTTACCATCTCCCGAAAAGGTCTTTACCCATCACATCTATAAACAGTCAACTTATTAATCAAAACCTCGCATTATATCATTCTGAGCAGTCGAAACCTTGCATCTGAAAAAAACAGAGCCTTACTTATGGTTCAGTACTACACAAATTGGTTTAATTATTTACTACTAGCTAATTAAATGAGAAACAGGATAAACATACACACTTTTTATCGGTTATGGACTGGGGACTTAATATGCTAAAAACAGGTCCCTAGTGGAATGACAGCAACATAGCTGCTTGTTAAAGAAGAGATGGAGAGGTAGAGAGACACTTAACATTGGTACATTCAGAGAAAACTCTCACCTACAGTAACCATATACTTTGCATGAATGTCTAGAAATCATGAATGTATTTACGTGAAATGCCTGGGTTCGCCAGGGATCTCTCTCGTGAACAAGGCAGCCTTGGAAAGGGAGTTGGGCCTTTTGGCGGCACGCTTGTAAGGCTCTGATTGTCCGAAATGGTTCCGACAAGTCTTCTACTGTTGTCCTTCTCCGTAGTTGTCTGGTACCCGGTGACTTGTTGTGTAGTCCTTAACAGAACTACAGAGTTGACTTTCCTCCCATTCACTCTTGAAGATGCTTCTTTGAAGATAGACTAGCCAGCCGTGTCGATGGTTCCCCAGTGGGATGATGAGAATGGCATAATACGATGGTTTGAGCAGAGTGACAGAATGGTCCTACGTAAATTCACTTCCGAAGATACTTTACTTAGGACAGCTAATCAGCCGTACCAGTGATTGTCCGGGAGGGGAGTTTATCGTCTCTACCTCGTGTTGAGATTCAAAGTTCAAACCACTTTAAACGTGCAGCTGCACGTCTTTCTGGTCTGGTACGTTAATTTCTTAACCCATCATTTATACAGTTTGCAGGAAAGGCGTGGTTCCGGCAGGCTGACACTCTCTGACCTCACTCAGGGTGGTGACTACTCACTGTGCAAAGTTATTTTAAAAAACTCTCATCTCTTATAGCTTCTCAAATCACATCACTATCTTAACAAAAATACGTTCATCCCTTTTTAGGGAGAGTCACTGTTCCTGAGAGTGATTGGTAAGATCTGTCAGCAGGGCAACTTCCAGTATGATAACTTTTTCAAATACGTCACCAGTATCCTTCTCATACAGTATATCTAAAATAATCTTGATTAACCCAGAACTAAAATCTTGAGTAATTTTAGCTCTCTTCTTTCTCTCTCTCTCTCTCTCTCTCTCTCTCTCTCTCTCTCTCTCTCTCTGTTTGTTCCCTTTAAATCGTTTGTTCCTGCAAATATTGATATGCTGGAGGAGTTTGCAGACCTGCCACTACAGAGGGGGGCGTGTCCAGCTACTGCCCAATAAGGGAATGCTAATCAAGTATGCACCTCCCACTGGCATATGTTTATATATATTGTACACAGTCATGTTCACATACAGGTAGCGAATAGCAGCTCAGCTGTGAAGCATTATGTTGAAAAAGGGTTAGCAGTACAACGCGCCATCTCTCCAATATTGAAAAAACTTGTTTGAGATTCTTGACAACACCCACTCTCAGTGGGAGTTGACGAGTAGGATGAGGTTGCCTCTAAATACTGATCTATGATCCATTTTTTTGCTTTTAAAGCTCTTTAGAGGGTAAGCTGATCCTAATTTTTAACCCAGAGCGTGAGTTGATAAATGTTGGTGTTTACTGACCTCAGGAACCCTAGTCCCGCTCGGGGTGGGGAGCTAAACACCCTGCTGCTACCTGGGGTGCAGACGACCGACAGGCAACCCTGCCCAGCACCCCTAAGCCAAACACTCTCTCCATCCCTCAGGCCCAAACCTCATTTAAATTTTCTGTCTGCCGTTTTCATCGAGTCCTTGTTGTGTTTTATTTTCATGTTTTCATGAAAATGTCATATTTTATATTCATATTTTTTCTTATTTGCATGTATTTTCATGTTTGACCCATTGCATCCGTTTATGTGGTTGTTACTGATGTTTTTGAAGTCTATTTCGATAAAAAAATGCTATCTCTAGTTGTCATTGCATTTGTGAACATTCATGTTTGACTATGTGTTATTGCTTTTGACGTTGTTGAATCTTCCCGTCAAAATGTTGCCTTCTTGGTAGATACCTGATACTCTCACTCAATTTCAAAACTATGAAGACTGTATGTGAGCAAAAGTTGTTTCCTTGATGTTGTGTAATTTTTATTTATTTTTATCATTGATACATTTGTGTTTTGTCACAGTTTTCTCATTGATAAATTTGTGTTTTCTCACCTGTTGCTATAGAGGTTTGGACAAAAATAAACCGTGTCTGATTTATAAAATTATTCATGTGAAGAAAACACACCCATTGTCTGTGTTCCTCTGCCATGTAGAGTACAGTGACGCGTGGCATCACTAAGGGGGTGAAGGAGGACTTCCGTCTGGCCGTGGAGAGACAGGTGTCACTCTGCACGGAGAACCTGCACACTGTCCTCCACCGATTCTGTATCAATGAGAAGATCATCATCATCCAGTCCCTGCCCTGACCTCTGACCCCTTCAACTTTGACACTTGGACATCTGACATTTGGCTTATGGGTCTAATGTCCACAGTGAAACGCTGTTCGCTGTGCCGCTTGTGTGCCCAGAAGAGCATCGTCGTCTTCCATCAGACCTGACAATTGAACTCCTGACCCCCTCTATGACCAAATAACAATAATTAGAAAGAGATAAATGACTTGTTTCCCTCTTTCTAGGGTTTATCTGTGGTGCTAACGTTACTCATGAGCGTAAAATCTTCTGTACATTTCCCCCTTGTTGTACTACTTGCCTTAAAATTAGATAATGACTTTCAAAGGATGTTCTTGCTAACATGAGAAGGTTCTGTACTTGGGAAGGATTCTGTTTTTTGGGGATACTTAACAGGGATTGGTCTACTGTGTCTGTGGTATTTGCTCTCTGTCTGTCATTGGTTGTCTTGATACTTTGAGTTTATTTTTCATTTTTGGATCATTTTGTGTTGCCTGGCTACCCAAACTCTTTGCTCCGGCCAAACGCTATGGCACGCCCACAGACATAATTTTCTTCTCCACAATGAGACTGGTTTGAGTACCTCCACAACAATTTCTGGAATGGATTGGTCCCAAAAACCAATGGGTTGGGCCAGAGCCAGAACACACGTGTGTAAAGCGACGTTTGAAAATGTGTCATTGGCTTTGATACTCAGATTGGTTAGAGATGATCCAATCGCTGATGACTCAGTTTTGTACAACACCCCTCATTTTGACGTCTCCACAAATGACTGTAGCGAACGATAGAGCAGCGGAATAATTACTTTTGAGTCATCAGGCAGCATTTTATGAAGTGTATAGAACAAAAAGACGTTCTAAATAATTGTGAGATTGTTGGAAAGTTGACAAATGTGAGAGTATTTTTGATATTTCTAGATAACATTAAAGAAATATATCAATATTTTTCTACCCCAATTTATCTTATTTTCTCTCTCCCTCTCACTCATCCACGTCGTCTCGTACAGGTGCAGTGGGCAGGTCAGCCTGCAGTGCAGCCCTGAGATTGGCCCAGAACAGCCTGTGCTTGCCCCTGTCCTGGGGCCACTCCAGATAGGTGTGTCTGCCCATCATGGCCTTTAGCTGATAGTACTTGGAGGGGATCATGTACTGAGGCAGAGGCTCCAGGAGCACCAGGATCACACTGTCAGACCCTCGGGTCAACCGCTGGTGGCTGGCAAAGTAGAGCTCATAGTGGCACCACTCGCTCCGGACGAAGTGGCGAGAGAGGACAAACACACAGCGCCGGCTCCTCTCCACGCATTGGATGATGTTCTCCACGATCGTCTTCCCCGGGACGAAGTCCCTCTCATGGCGGCAGATGTGGAGGCCCCCGCCGGAGCCTTCCAGATTAGGCAAGAGCTGGCCCTTGACCCAATCTGCATCATGCTGGCTGTAGGACACAAAGGCGTGGAACACCACCCCCTCCAGTTCCTCGGGCCGGACCTGCTGGGTCCTGGCACGGTGCTTTGCCCGGGTCCACTGCCGGATCATGCCCAGGTACCATGGAATGTCCAGGTGGTGACACAGAGTCACCATAACAATGATAACAGCCACTGCCGGGCACAAGATGGCCGTTGCCAGCAGGCCGACATTGCAGGAGATCTCAGGGATCTGGAAGCCCTCCAGTGTGGAGTTCCTCCAGGCTTCGGGATAGCTGCAGCGATAGGCTCCTGGCCAGTGGAGAAGTTGGATTGCAGGGTGTCCGCTGCCCAGGCCAGTCCCAGCACCCAGATCGCTGAAGCCCCTCAGGCCACACGTACAGGTGAAGGGGTTTCGGCTGGCATCTAGAACCTGTAGAACAGGGCAAGTTTCCAGAACTCTCACAGATGGGGCATGGAGGGAGTTTTCCCTGAGAAGGAGATACTTAAGGTGTGGGAATCCAGCGCACACCGGGAGGTCCCTCAGCCGGTTGGCACTCAGGTCCAGGGCCAGGAGGGAGTCCAGGGCCAGCAGGGTCTCTGGTACAGTGGAGATCTGGTTGTTCTGGAGGTCCAGGCTGACGGTGCCATTCGGCAGGCAGCTAAATACCGACTCACTCAGCCCATTGGAAGATAGGTTCAGGTGGACAATGTTCGGTGGCCAGTGGCATTCCTGGCCGCTGTAAACCAACGAGTTGAGGCTGAGGTCCAGGTGACGCAGAGAGATCATGTTCTGGACCCTCTTGCTCAGGGTTTGAAGGGACCTGAGGTTGTTCCCTCTCAGAACCAGGATGTTTACTTTATTCAGGGTTGTGCACTCTACAGTGATTTGCTGTTCTACTCTGGAGAAGACCGTATCAGCCAAGGCACAATCTGAGAAGTCTAGCTGCAGTATCCCACTGGGCAACTTGGGGCAGGTCATGTGTATGATGGATGTCTCAGTCATCGCCAGGCGCTCCACCGGCATGTTGATGAAGAAGTTACAGAGGACTTCCAGGGAGAAGAAAAAGCTAACCACCCCCGCTCGCCTGGCAGAGAAGGATTTAGTGTGGGACGTGTTTCTTCCTGGGGTGTCACTCACAGGTGGAATGTGGATGGCCACGTCTGAAGTGCTCAGGTGGATGATGGGGGATTCGAACACAGCGTTTATGGTGTTTGTCAGGTGCTTCCAGGTGATGGCCATATTTGTCAGGTAAAGATGTGTGGTGTTGACTGCCCTTCTCTCCTTCACAAGTTCCACCACGTAACTGGCTACCAAGCCATTGATGTTCATACCCATCAGCTCAACCTCGTTGAACATCAACAGGGCGTCTGCGATCAGATTTCGATCGGTGGGTTTGTTCGTCAGGCCGATGCTGACCTTCTCCGCCTGGACGTCACTCAGGCTGCCACTCTCATAGGCTGTGAGATTCTCCAGACGAAGGGTCAAAGTTTGCAGGTGTACGTCAGTGATGTTGATGAAATCCTCCACCCTGATGATTTTTGCTCCGAGCCCCAGTCTCTCCAGCTTCGTCAGGCTGTGAAACTCCACCCCCAGGGTCATGGTGTGGAACATGTTAAAGGTCAGATCTAGGTCTCTGAGGTTCAACGCTAACAGCAAGTACCGTTGATCAGATAAGTTCTGGAGCTGGTTGTGTGAGAGGTCCAGACTCTCCAGGAGCGGAGTGGGATGAAACGTCTCCGGATCGATATCCTCCAAGACATTCCAAGACAAGTTGAGGAATCTCAGGTGAGTTGTGACTTGGAAATCCTCACGGCCAAGTTTGTGTATGTTGTTCTGGGAGAGGTCCAGGGCTTCGGTGCATGGAGGTAGGTTTCTGGGAACAGCAGATATGTTTCTGGAGGAGAGGTTGACAATAAGGGTATGGATTTCTGAGGAGGAGGGGGTGCTCTGATGGACTCCCATTAACGCAGCCACGGCCCAGAGGGTGACTGCCACAGCCCTCATCTCTGTTGAGGGACGAGAGAAAATGTAACAAACCATGTTTGTGTAAAAGTGGTAGTTATAATATTGTGTGTCATGTGTGCTGTGAATCATAATAAATCAATAGGCTTCCTTTAGAATGTGAATAAAGGTTTTGGTTCCTGTTTTCGATATGAATGTTCTTCAACTTGCAGTGTTGTAAGGTTATTCGTTAAAAAGAAGCTTCCTTGTTTTATTTTAGACTCTTAAATAGACTCATTTTGGTTTATAATACAGTACGGAAACTCACAAATGTCTTAAAAACAGGTCTGGAACACACACGCACACAGAAAGAGGGGGGGAAAAAAGCAGACTGACCTGTCTTTTCAGTATCCTATGGCTTTTCAAGTGATGCGTCTGTTGAGATAATGTTGAGTCAGTCACAGTCAGTTCGTCTCTCACGTTCAGATAAATCTCTCTTTACCTTTGCGATTTCTCTCACTCACACTCGTCCTATCACCTTATCACGCTAACTCTAACCCTCTCTCTGAGCTTACAGTAAATGTTGAGCAGAGGGGAAACAGACATGTGAAACCAGGCCTTTCAAATGTGCAGGCAACTCCTGTTCCTTCTTCACTCACATCTCTTTCTCACTTCCCTTTTTATTCACAGTGATGGGCATGGAATTGAGTGCTTGACAGGAAATTAAGTTTGGCCACATATCTGTGTATTTGGCACTGCTAGTGGCTATGATAATATATTACTCATGGCTTCCTTATAAGAATATTACATCGCTCATTTTAAGGTAGATCTAACTTATTGTTATATTGATTTACAAAAATGGGTAGGGTTGGAGGATATAACAACTGCATAAGATATTGGTTACGCCGGCCAATTCTTTCTTGAGCAAATGGTCGGGTGGCTGAAAATTTAAAAAATATATAGTTTTAGACTGCAAACTCACTGCAAGAAGCCCAGAAATATATAAAATTTGACTAAAACGTAATCATTTCAAACCTTGATTACATTTGGGGACATTGCCCTGCGTGGGGTGCCGTCTTTCGGATAGGATGTTAAAACGGGTGTCCTGACTCTGTGCTCATTCAAAATCCCATGGTACTTATCGTAAGAGTAGGGGTGTTCACCCCGGTGTCATGGCTAAATTCCCAAACTGACCACATTCCATCATGGCAACCTAATCATCCCCCTCATTCCTAATTGTCAAATATCACTCCTCACCTCTCCACCTGATAGCTGATGTGTGGTGAGCGTTCTGGCACAAAAATGGTCGCCGTGCATCACTGTACATTGATGGGGATTGAGGTGAGTTTCCCTCTACTATGTAAAGTGCTTTGAGTACCTCTATTGGTGGAAAAGTGCTATATAAATCCAATTATTATGAATAATAATCTCTGTTAAGTGTTGGGGAATACTTGGGAACAGATTTCCAAAATGAAAACCAGTCGGAGATGATTTCCTGGTGTTTTTACAGTCTTCTATGTTCAAAAATTGATTAAATTATCTAAAAGAAAAAATGTAAATATAATAATTTGCTCAGCAAACTTGGGGGGGGGCAAATAAAACCAGCCGCGGGCCAAATTCGGGCCACTAGTTGGGGAATCATGCCCTAGACCACATATGTCAGAGTCAAGGCCCGCGGGCCACATCCGGCCCGCAAGAAGGTTTTTTACGGCCCCTGGGATGATCTTGATTTATTATTAGAACCGGCCCGCAGCAAGCCGGCAGCCCGCAGATCTCCCATTTCCCACAATGCAAAGGTGACGCACCGAGCAGTAGGCTGCTTCATTTCAATATTTATTGGCACAGCAGTCGTCAGCATCACAGTAAAATTAACTTTCAGATACCCATCAAAAATGGCAAAACGGAAGGTGGATACTGAGAACCGGGGGTTTCAAACAAGGTGGGAGTCGGAGTATATGTTCACGAAGGTAGCTGGAAAACCTGTGTGTCTTCTGTGTGGAGAAAGTGTGGCGGTACTGAAAGAGTATAATCTGAGACGACATTATGAAACGAAACACGCGGACAAAAACAAGAATATGGACATGGAACAAAGGCTACAAAAGGCAGAGGAATTAAAACGAGGCCTCAAATCTCGACAGGCTCTGTTCAAAAAAGCCAAATCACAAGGCCAGGCTGCTGTCAAGGCCAGTTTTATTTTGGCAGAAGAGATCGCTAAATCAGCCCGGCCATTTACGGAGGGGGATTTCATCAAAAACTGCATGATTAAAGTTTGTGACGAAGTTTGCCCAGAAAAAAGGCAACTCTTTTTAAATGTGAGTCTGAGCAGAAACACCATTGCCGAGAGAGTAGACCAGTTGTCCATCAATCTAAAAGAGCAGCTTGTGAAAAAGGGAAAAGATTTTATTGCATATTCCTTGGCTGTGGATGAGAGCACCGACATTTCTGACATTGCCCAGTTGTCAATTTTCATCCGCGGAGTGGACTCCAACCTAAGCTTGACAGAGGAGTTTTTGGCTTTACGTCCTATGCATGGCACAACTACGGGGCATGATTTGTATGAAGAGGTGTCAAGATGTGTAAATGAGATGGAGCTGCCTTGGGAAAAACTCGTGGGTTTGACAACCGACGGAGCACCTGCGATGTGTGGACACAGGAGCGGACTGGTGGCGAAGATACGGGAAAAGATGCAAGAGGAAAACGCGACAGGTGAGCTGACAGCTTATCATTGTATCATACACCAGGAAGCGTTGTGCGGTAAAGCCTTGAAAATGGAGCATGTAATGAGCATCATCACGCGCACAGTTAACTTTATCAGAGCCAAAGGTTTGAATCACCGCCAGTTCAAGGCATTTCTGACGGAGTTAGAAACGGAGCATGGTGATTTGCCTTATCACACAGAGGTGCGATGGCTAAGCCAGGGAAAGGTGCTTCAAAGATGTTTCGAGCTTCGTGAGGAGATTTGTCTGTTCTTGGACAGCAAAGGGAAAGACACAACACAACTCCGAGACGAAATGTTTCTGTGTGAAATGGCTTTTCTGTGTGACATTACGAGTCATCTGAATGCAATAAACTTGCAGCTGCAGGGTCGGGATCGTGTCATCTCTGATATGTACAGTACAGTGAAGGCATTTAAAACCAAACTGACTCTGTGGGAGACGCAGATGCGGAAAGAAAATTTGAGCCACTTTCCCAGCTGCCAGACCATGAAAGAGAAGCTCTCTACCAGTGCGTTCCCGAGCACACAGTTGGCTGATAAAATAGGTATGCTTGCCGCTGACTTTCGACGCCGATTTGCTGACTTTGAAGCACAAAAAAGCAGGTTGGAACTGCTCGGTAACCCATTTGCTGTTGACGTGGAAAGCTCACCACCAAACCTCCAAATGGAGTTGATTGACCTCCAATGCAATGATGCACTGAGGGCAAAATATGCGGCAGTGGGTGCTGCGGAGTTCGCCCGTTTCCTCCCCGGCACAATGCCCCAGCTGCGCATCCAGGCTGCTCAAACGTTGTCTATGTTTGGCAGCACATACCTGTGTGAACAACTGTTTTCTTTGATGAACCTGAACAAAACATCACACAGAAGTCGACTTACTGCTGAACACCTCCACTCAATTCTGAGGATTTCTTCAGCTCAGAGCCTTACCCCGAACATTGATGAACTTGTGGAAAAGATGGGACACCACCAAGTATCACCCTCAACCTCAAACAAGTGAACATTACTGTGCAATCACATATTTAGAGTTTTTACTCAGTTCAAGTTTAAAAGTTAAAATTTAATATTTGTTTTCACTGCATGTTACTTCTCCTTAAACAAAGTGTTGTTTTTGATTAATAGATTTTTGCACTTTATTTTTTTGTATTTCAATCCAATTATATTTTAAAAATATTTCAGTTGAGTGGATGATAGAAAATTGCTATTATTGTTTTTTCTTTGAAGTAAATTTAGCCCACTTTTGCTAAAATAGAAAATATAGTCTACTGATGGTGCCTTGAATACCGGTTTCTTTCATTTAATGTTCATGTTATGGGGATATTTATATAAAGGAAATTTGTCTTTTGTGTCTGTTGAAAATTAAAGATTACTGACAGAGCCATAAGAAAATATTGCTTTATTTATCTGATCATATTGTAATATATTTGTTAGGTTTTCAGTAGGTTCAATTAGGTTCACTAGACTATATGCGTCATTTAAAAATTTTTCAATGAACATTCGAACAGTCCGGCCCTCGTCTTGTAGCTGATTTTTTTATTTGGCCCTCCGTCCATTTGACTTTGACACCCCTGCCCTAGACCAATGAGCCCTGCTGATCTTGATCGAGAAAAGCTTGAGTATTGTAATAGCCACCCATTACACATTTTCAACGACAGGGCTTGTTGGTCTAGGAGTATGGCGTTTTCTTTGGGTGCGAGCGGTCCAGGGTTCAAATCCTGGCTGAACCCCCCTTTGTGAAAATTAGGGTTTTCAAGTCTGACCCCTTGCCACGTTCACAGTGTGCTTCTAAACACTCCCACTTCACTCCTCCCTGGGCCCGGAGCATTGCTGACTTTACAGTGAGCTACTCTCTCCCTCTGACGCATGGATTCATGTGCTTCTCCAAGAGAGTGCACCATAATGCATATTTTCATCCCATATTCAGCAGTGGTAAAGTCGCTAATGGGAACTGATAGCTCCAGCCTAGCATCCCAAGATGTATCCCACCATATACCATCGCTGATCTCCCGTTTGATATACTTGATCAAGTTTAGGCCAGTCAGCTCAAAGGTACAGCATACTAGTGCAGTGCTTTTCGGGAGGGTAGGCCTACATTTGTGCTGTATCATTGCAACCATGCTGATGTCAGGTCAGGTAGAGGTGAAGGATATCCATTCTCCAGCTAAATGGACCCTAACCTAATAACGCCTGTGACACATTTAATGATAAGGTGTCTCTATCTCCAACCACCACTTTACAACAACTGGCATCTTCACAGCTACACAAACAACAACATTAAGGATATGGCAGATGGGGAGTTGTTTCTGTTTTATTTTGTATTTCCTAAGATTAGATCAAAGATAGGTAACACGCGCACGCGCACACACACACACACACACACACACACGCACACACACACACACACACACACACACACACACACACACTCACACACACTCACACACACAATTTGCGGAAGTGAATGAGATCAATAGGAACATCATGCCTGTTTTTATCTGTCGTCATCTTTAATCAAATCTAGGATAACAGTGAGGCCAGGCTTGGACTGATTTGGCCATAAAACCATAGGGAACGCTCAATTCTTCCCCAGTATTCTTTGTGGCCCGTGGCTAAACTGTATTCTATTTGTCTCTGATTCCATGAATCCAACTGACATGTGGGTTTTATCTTGTGGATGTGCCCCACAGCTAAACCCTTAACTCAACCTTATTGTGGCTATTTCTCAAACAGGACATCTTGGGTTTGAATAGCTGCAAGAACAAGCCAATATTTTCCTTACTATCCATTAGGTTGTAATGATTCCAATACGACGGTAAGATCGCTGAAAATAAAATGAAGGGTAAAGTGATAGGGAGAGTATAAGATTTAGCAGGAGACAGTGATTGTGAGATAGAGATGGGGGGAGAGAGAGAGAGTAAATGGGAGCTACATCCCAGTCATAGAGGTGAGGATGATCGGAGTTCAAGCTAATCATTGACAAAATTATCATGCGTCTGCCTCAAAGGTGTGTGCGGGTGCGTGTGCTCCTGAGTGTATGAGTCAGTGTTTGTGAGTGTGGTTGTGCGTGTACAATGTTCCTGTATGTGTCAGAAAGAGGGAGGGGAGAGAAAAGGAGGGAGGTAGAGAGAGAGAGATATAGGGAAGTCCAACCATGTTAGCCTGTCAGATGGACACTGCACACCTCCTGGCTTCCACATGTAGACGTCTCAGTCTCCTGTAGTCGCTCACTTCAATCCCTTCATCTTCTAATCTTCATCATGGATCCCTCACCTTCTTAACATCCGGACCGCTGATACTTACACACAAACAGTCCCTCAGACAGAGACCAGCTTATTTCTTCTAAAGGATTTTGGAAAACTCTGGAGAGGATCATTCTTCTTCTACAGACTCCAATATGGCAACATACCTTTTCTCGCTCTTCCTGACAGTGATGGTCTGGCGCGGAGATTTCTGTTCCCTGGGGGAGGGCAGGAGGCAGTGGCAGCATCCCACCACCCCAGAGCCCTTCACCCAGAGCCAGTCCTTCTTCCATGGGACCTTCCCTCCAGGGTTCCTCTGGGGTACGGGGACCTCTGCCTTCCAGACCGAGGGGGCCTGGGACTGTGACGGTAAAGGCCCCTCAATCTGGGATAACTTCACCCACTCAGTCCCCCACCGAGGTGATGGAAGTGTCGCTGACGCGGCCAGTGACGGCTACAACCGCTGGGAGGAGGACGTTGAGGCGCTGGGGTACCTCGGGGTGCGCTCCTACGCCTTCTCCCTCTCCTGGCCCCGAATCTTCCCCGACGGTGTTGCCACAGGTCGGCCCAATAGGGTGGCTATGGAGCACTATGGGAGACTGCTCGACAGGCTCCTGGAGAGGGGAATTGAGCCGGTGGTCACCCTGTTCCATTGGGACCTTCCCCAGGCCCTGCAGGAGCACTACGGGGGGTGGAGGAATGACACCCTGGTGGGTTTGTTTGATGCATACGCTGCCTTCTGTTTTCGAACGTACGGGGGCCGTGTGAGGTACTGGATCACCATACACAACCCCTACCTGGTGGCAGTCCAGGGGTACGGGACAGGGGTGCACGCGCCTGGAGAGACAGGCGACGCTACCGCACCCTTTAATGTGGCCCACAACCTCATCAAGGTAAGGCAGGGTCAAGGGTTAAGGGTCAGAGGATGAAGTTGCCCCATAGTCGATGAGCTTTGGTCATTTTATTTTTTTCCCTCCAATGGGAATGGTTAGGATTTCAGAAAGAAAAGTTCCTAGTTCTGTGTCAAAGGGCAATGGATTATTTGTACCCATTTGGGAGGGGGGTCAGGGGGTTGAGTTGTAAATTAGAACCCTTTGGATAGATTGACTTGTGTGAAAGGGTCTGTTGAACAGACCATAGTACAGACTAAGACCACGTTTAGTCAGACAGCCTGTTCCTGAACTTCGTACTTCTGTGGGATTTATCAGCTGATGTCGTCAGTGAATGTTTGCGTCATTCATTGGGTTCAAGACATTGCAAAGAAAATGAGTGAAGACATAACACTTGAAAAGCCATGGTACATGCTGTGCTTTATTCAGTCAATCAGGTTAAACTTATCCAAATGGTTTTATGTTGTGATATTCAATATTCACTGTGCTCCTTCAGCAGCTATTAGCAGTCATTGACCTCTTGTTAAAAAGTGTGTTTACCTTCTGCCACGAGAGGTTTATTACAGCTGCAGTACTGTGATTAGTAAACAGGACACTTAAGGAGCCACTGGGGGTCAAAGTCTGTGACAGCAACAGTTTTGCGGCTTCATTAATAATCAGCTCTGTCCCAGTGCATATTCACACTGTACAGGTCCGATGTCTGTACTATGTGTATGTGTATGTGTAATGTCTCTGCCATAATGCAATGCATGTAACAGACCTCCATTTGATTTATTCCTCATTTTATTTTCATTTCCAGGCGCATGCCAAAGTATGGCACACCTATGACACCTACTTCCGGCCGACTCAGAATGGTAAAGTGTCCATCGTCTTGGGTTCCCATTGGATGGAGCCTAAGAGAGACCAAGCCACACCGGTCAATATTGAACTCTGCCAGCAGTCCATGGAGGCGGTGCTTGGCTGGTTCGCCAATCCCATCTTCAGGGATGGGGACTACCCAGCATCCATGAGATCCACCCACAGGGGGCTTCTGCCTGAGTTCACCCCAGAGGAGAAACACTTGGTGCGGGGAACGGCTGACTTCTTTTCCCTGTCCTTTGGGCCTAACAACCTGCGTCTGGGCCGGAGTCTAGCCCACTATGGGCAGACTGTGTACCCGGACATGAGGCGGGTGCTGGGCTGGGTGAGGCTGGAGTATGGGGACCTGCCTGTGCTGGTGGCGGAGGGGGGCTGGTTCTCAGCTGCAGCTGTGGAGAGAGAGGATACAGATGCCATCTACCTGATGAAGAGGTTCATCAACCAGGTGCTGCAAGGTGAGAAGGGGGCAAGGAGGAGGAGGCCGAGGATGGGGGGCAGGATTAGGGAAAACAGAGGAGGTCAACAAGAGAGAGTACAGTACCAGTCAAAAGTTTAGACACACCTACTCATTCATGGGTTTTATTTATTTGTACTATTTTCTACATTGTAGAATAATAGTGAAGACTTCCAATCTAGGAAATAACACATATGGAATCATGTAGTAACCAGAAAAGTGTTAAACAAATCAAAATATATTTTAGATTTTAGATTCTTCAAAGTAGACACCCTTTGTCTTGATGGCAGCTTTGCACACTCCTGACATTCTCTCAACCAGCTTCATGAGGTAGTCCCCTGGAAGGCATTTCAATTAACAGGTGTGCCTTGTTAAAAGTTCATTTGTGGAATTTCATTCCTTCTTAATGCGTTTGAGCCAATCCGTTGTGTTGTGATAAGGTAGGGGTGGTATACAGAAGATAGCCCTATTTGGTAAACGACCAAGTCCATATTATGGCAAGAACAGTTCAAATGAGCAAAGAGAAACAACAGTCCATCCTTATTATGGGGCGGCAGGCAGCCTAGCGTTGGGCCAGTAACCGAAAGGTTGCTGGATCGAATCCCCGAGCTGACAAGGTAAAAATCTGTTGTTCTGTCCCTGAACAAGGCAGTGTTACCTGGTAGGCCGTCATTGTAAATAAGAATTTGTTCTTAAATGACTTGCCTAGTTAAAGAAAGGTAAAAAAAATAAAAAATGAAGGTCAGTCAATGCAAAAGATTTCAAGAACTTTGAAAGTTTCTTCAAGTGCAGTCGCAAAAACCATCAATCGTTATGATGAAACTGGTTCTCATGAGGTCTGCCACAGGAAAGAAAAACCCAGGGTGACCTCTGCTGCAAAGGATAAGTTCAGTAGAGTTACCAGCCTCTGAAATTGCAGCACAAATAAATGCTTCACAGAGTTCAAGTAACAGACACATGAGACTGTGTGAATCAGGGACTGCGTGAATCAGACTTTCATGCATGAATTGCTGCAAAGAAATCACTACTAAAGGACACCAATAAGAAGAAGGGACTTGCTTGTGCCAAGAAACCAAGCAATTGATAATAGACCGGTGGAAATCTGTGAAGCATGGAGGAGGAGGTGTGATGGTGTGGGGGTGCTTTGCTGGTGACACTGTCTGTGATTTCTTTAGAATTCAAGGCACACTTAACCAGCATGGCTACCACAGCATTCTGCAGCGATACGCCGATATGCCATCCCATCTGGTTTGCGCTTAGTGGGACTATCATTTGTTTTTCAACAGGACAATGACCCAACACACCCTCAGGCTGTGTAATGGCTATTTGACCAAGAAGGAGAATGATGGAGTGCTGCATCAGATGAGCTGGCCTCCACAATCACCCAACCTCAACCCAATTGAGATGGTTTGGGATGAGCTGGACCGCAGAGTGAAGGAAAAGCAGCCAACAAGTGCTCAGCATATGTGGGAACTCCTTCAAGACTGTTGGAAAAGCATTCCAGGTGAAGCTGGTTGAGAGAATGCCAAGAGTGTGCAAAGCTGTCATCAAGGCAAAGGGTGGCTACTTTGAAGACTCTAAAATATATTTTGATTTGTTTAACAGTGTTTTGGTTATGACATGATTCCATGTGTTATTTCATAGTTTTGATGTCTTCACTATTATTCTACAATGTAGAAAATAGCAAAAATAAAGAAAAACCCTTGCACGAGTAGGTGCATCCAGACTTTTGACTGGTACTATACATTTAACCTGATATGTTGTGCTATTTGTACCTCTTTGGTAACATCTCCTTCGTTCTGTGTTTGTCTGTGTCCAGCGATGGTGTTTGACGGTGTCAGAGTGTTTGGCTACACAGCCTGGTCTCTGGTGGATGGTTTTGAGTGGAACTACGGCTACAGTGTGAGACGAGGCCTGTTCTACCTAGATTTCAGCCAGGCCAACAGAACCAGGGTTCCCAAGACCACTGCTCTGTTCTACAGGCAGGTCATCAAGGACAACGGTTTCCTCAGTGATGAGATCACCGGAGAGGTCAAAGGGCGTTTCCCATGTGACTTCCATTGGGGTGTGGCCGACTCCAGCCTACAGGTGAGGGGATGAGAAGGAGAAGAAAGGACACGAGAGAGGCAGGAGAAAGGAAAGAGAGGGTGATTTTATTTTGCAAAACTGCTCTGCCTTCCTTGCTCTTGATCTCAAACAGAACAATAAGCAAGCTGGATGATGCAAACAAAAACAAAAACCTATATATTTCTTCTTTTATCAAAGGTCAATTTCTATCCCTTCTCCCCTCAATTCACCGACCCCCACCTGTACAGCTGGAACCTGACAGGGGATGGGGCACTGCGTCCTGTCCAAGGAGTCAACCTCCACATCAGGGAGGCACAGTGCACTGACTACCTGGCCATCAGTGGTCACGTGAGCCTCTTTAAGTCCACAGGGGCATCTCACTACCTCTTCGCCCTCAACTGGTCCCTAATCCTTGCCCAAGGAGATCTGTCTAATGTGGACACAGAGGCCCTAAGGTAGACACATCAACTGTATACTGTGTATTCAAATGTTTACCACACATGCAAACTCACACTAAAATGCACGCCTGTATGCATACACACTTTGCATTTCAAACTCTTTCTAACAGGTACTACCGCTGCTTCCTCACCGAACTCCGCAAGCAGGGCCTGGAGGCTGTGGTCACCCTCTACTACCCTACTAACAGAGTCCCTCTGCTGGGCTTGCCCGGCCCGCTGCATGCCTCTGGCGGCTGGCTGAACCAGAGCACGGTGGAGGCCTTCCAGAGATACGCAGCCCTCTGCTACAGGGAGCTGGGGCCCTGGGTGAGCTACTGGATTACCATCAATGAGCCCAACAGACTAGTGGATGCCTACAAGATCGGGGAGGAGCAGCATCTGGCAGCCCATAATCTCCTCCTGGCCCACGCTAAGGCCTGGAGGCTTTATGAGAGGGAGTATCTCAGCCAACAGGGAGGACTGGTGTCCCTGGCTCTGCACGCAGACTGGGTAGAACCCGCCAACCCCTTCCTGGAGTCACATGCAACAGCCGCTCAGAGATTCCTGTTGTTTGAGCTTGGTCGTTTCCTAGACCCACTACTAGGGGGCAGAGAGGGGGAGGGTAAGAGTGGTAGGTACCCTCCAGAGGTGAGGAGGTACTTGGAGGAGAGGGCAAGGGTGATGGGCCTCCCTGGATCCCCACTACCACACTTCACCGCCCGGGAAAAAGAGGAGCTAGGAGGGGCGCTGGGCTTCATTGCACTGAACCACTTCACCACACGTCTTGTGTCACCACGCCCCCAGTCTCCTCAGACTGCCCCACCTAACCCCCAGCAACCTCCAGACCATGGCTGCCTGCTGATGTCTGACCACACCTGGGCCTCTTCTGGTCTGGAGCAGGCAGTGGTCCCCTGGGGCCTCCGGAGGGTGCTGCGCTGGGTGAAGGAGAGGTATGGAGGGGCCCTGCCTGTTGTAGTCACAGCCAGTGGGGTGGACGACCAGGCCCCTGTAAATGATCTGCTCAGGCAGCACTACATCAGAAATTACCTACAGGAGGCCCTCAAAGGTGAGCCTCTCTCTAACCTCCTCAAACTCCCTTCAAACCCCCAAACTCCAGTCCAATGATAACCCACTAGTTTGTTCTTATCAGAAATAGCCTGGAGGTTCTATACTTATTTATATTGTTCGAAATAAACAGACCTCTCAGCAGTTTCTTCTGCAGACAGGTAGAGTAGGGCACTCATTAGCAGCTTTAAGTATGAGAGGTCGAAGTTGACTTTTCTCACAGCTCATTTCCTAACACACCACAGCACACGGCCGTATCACATGAGCCCCCTCATAAAACTCATGGACTTTACAGTATAAGAAACCTTTGAGCTCATAAAGTTCATCCCAGTGAGAACTGTCCTGTCATGTACTGAACTAAACGTTCTGTGCAGTACTTTAGCCACAATATGCTACAGCTTCTCTGTTGACATTGCTTTTCTATATGTCAAAAGAGGGATTCTGACCTCAACCTCTCCCTGTTTTTGCTCCTCCCTAGCTCGCCAGTTGGATGGAGTCAACCTAAAGGGCTTCTACGTCTGGAAGCTGCAGGATCGACACGTCCCTGAGTTCGGCCTCTTCACCTCTTCCCACCACAAGTCCCGACCCAAAGCCTCCATCGCAGCCTACAGAGAGATCATCGAGCGCAGCGGTTTCCCTGGCAACAACGTCACATCCTCCTGTAGGATCATTGACCGCAGGGCGGTGTGTTCCATCTGCGCTCGCATCTCAGAGAACAAACTGCTGCTGTTCTTCGCTGCATGTCTCCTCCTTACGTTAGCTATGCTGGTGGGGGTCGTCATCGTCGTCGTCAGGGGGAAGAGGACTAGGAGGAGGAGGAGGGTGGGTTTGCCGGTGTGTCCCATCCCGCTCGGGAGGAAGTGTCAGCCGTGGGAGAGAGTGTCACTACAGAGTGTGACGGATAGGATCCGCGTGGTCCGCTGTTAGTCAGGGCCTCATTCATACTGAGTTCATTCCTGTTGTAGTGGCCTGCAGGTTTTACACGCCAGCCAAGCTTCCGGGAGAGTGCCATGGTGCCCTTTTGAGTTGTGGTTCTTAGGGACAGGTCTAGGATCAGCTTACCCTCCCCAAAACCTTGAACTTATTGGATAAAGGAAAAATTTAGATCAGTGTCTAGGGGGCAACTTCATTATCCTCCACAAGCCCAATGGGACTGGGCTCAACGCAGCGGGATCAGCAAGGGCCAAGGGGTCATCTTCTGTCTGAGCCCTAGAGATACCACATATTGATGATCAATGTATAGGCAATTAACATAATTGACAGTATGTAGGATATATGTTATCACAGACAAGAATATGATGTTGCCATGGGATTGCTTTGTTGTTTCGTTGACAGAACGTTGGCTATAGCTTGAGATCTTCTATGAATGCTGCTGTTGTGATGTACTGATCATGTATGGTGTACAAGAGCGGCCTGTTAGTATGACTTGTTGGTGTGTGTCATAGTGTGTCCTCACCTGTCTTGTAATTTGGTGGGTACTTATATTTGTCCTATTTCACACGTGTACAAGTGTGAATTTATACGTGTGAATTTATAAATGTTTTTTTTTTTTTTTTTGCATATCCCAACTCTCCCTGAGACACCCTTGGACAGTCTTTGTATATTTGTGGTAAGGAGTTCCTAAAATAGGGAGTCTGCGCTGATGGCAGTAGTGTTTTTCCCTCTGCGCTCCAGAGACAAAACCACTTGAACATGTTATCTACAAATGGCTAACTCAAGCGCTTATTCTAATTTATTATTGCCAATGATTGTGCACCTTTTTTGGGAAGATGATGGGCAAAGTTTGCTGAGTTCAAAACATTTTATTCTGTAAATGGATCCAAAATAATACATTATATATGAAATAAAATTAAATCGTTGTGCCAGAAGTTGCTGCTCTATGTGGGCACTGTTTCCTTCAGACACTGCTGCCCCCTAGTGGGTGTCATATGTCCCAAAACTGGTTCACGGCCCTTGATAAGAAAATAGAGAGAGAATGAGAGAGAGAGAGAAATAATTGGTAGAGAGAATTGAATTGAGAGACAGAGAACTGAGAGAGGATTTAATTGAGAGAGAGCGAGAGAGAGAGAGAGAAAGAGAGAGAGAGAGAGGGAGGTTGAATCCAAGATGGCGTAGCAGTAAAGACGTTGTTTGTTGTTGTCCTGTGTACATTTTTTGTTGTCTTTTTTTGTATATATTTCAATCTCTTTATCCATTTTTTAATTAAATATACCTTCCAGCAACCCGCCTCACTCAATGTGATACGAATCTGCTATTTTAAGACATTATAGCTAGAACCTCCATCAGGAGCTAGCCATCGGAATCTAACCAGCTAATTAGCTACTAGCTATTTAGTCCTTGTTAGCCACTGCTAGCGGCCTTTACCTTTAGCTCAGACACTCGATGCTTTTAGCCTGGATAATATTTGCCAGTCTGCACAGCACGATATCAACCCTGAGCATACCGGACTGCTTTTCTCCACTACAACACCGGATTCCTGCCTTAAGCCCTGGACCATTACTCCTGATCATCGCAGCTAGCTAGCTGCTACCGAGTGGCCCAGCCCCGAAGCTAGCCTTGAGCCAGTCCCATCTCCCGGCCTGCTCAGTGAACCCTATGATCACTCGGCTATACAGCTGATGCCTCCCGAACTCTTCACTAACACGACTAGAATCCACTACATCACCGGATTCCTGCTGTAAGCTCTGGACCTTTGCATCGGATCATCGCAGCTAGCTAGCTGCTACCGAGTGGCTATAGTGGCTAACGCCCTTGTCCAGAAGCTAGCACCAGTTAGCCTTGAGCCAGGTGCATCTCCCGGCTGGCAAATTAAATTACTCCAGCTACAATACCTCTTTTGCCAACTGGCCTGGACCCTTTGTCGACACGGAGCCCTGCCGATCCATCACGACTGGACTGCCAACGTAATTCCGGCGGATGTGCCCTCAACCGGCCTTTGCCGGACATCAGTGAAGACGTTTCTGCTAGCCCCGGCCTGCTAACTTTATGAACGCTGTGTTTCCCGCTTGCTAGCGTAGAACTTTGCAGGTTAGCGGCTTCCCTGTTTCATTTATTGCTGTTTACTGGACCCTATGATCACTTGGCTACATAACTGATGCATGCTGGACTGTTCATTAATCACAGTACTCCATTTTGTTTATTGTGTTTATCTGTCAGCCCCAGCCTCGAACTCAGGCCCTGTGTGTAGTTAACTGACCCTCTCTGCACATTCATCACCATTTTACCTGTTGTTGTTGCCTTAGCTGATTTGCTGTTGTTGTCTTACCAGTTGTTGTCTTAGCTAGCTCTCCCAATCAACACCTGCGATTGCTTTATGCCTCGCGTTATGTCTCTCTCTAATGTCAATATGCCTTGTATACTGTTGTATAGGGTAGTTATCATTGTTTTAGTTTACTGTGGAGCCCCTATTCCCACTCAACATGCCTCAGATACCTCTTTTGTCCCACCTCCCACCCATGCGGTGACCTCACCCAGCATAACTAGTGCGTCCAGAGATGCAACCTCTCTTATCGTCACTCAATGCCTAGGTTTACCTCCACTGTACCCGCACCCTACCATACCCCTGTCTGTACATTGTGCCCTGAATCTATCCTATCACGCCCAGAAATCTGCTCCTTTTATTCTCTGTCCCCAACGCACTCTTCCTCTTTTCCTCAGGTGATGTAGAGGTTAACCCAGGCCCTGTGTGTCCCCAGGCCTTGTGTGTCCCCAGGCGCTCTCATTTGTTGACTTCTGTAACCGTAAAGGCCTTGGTTTCATGCATGTTAACATCAGAAGCCTCCTCCCTTAGTTTGTTTTACTCACTGCTTTAGCACACTCTGCCAACCCTGATGTCCTTGCCGTGTCTGAATCCTGGCTTAGGAAGGCCACCAAAAATTCTGAGATTTCCATCCCCAACTACATTTTCCGCCAAGATAGAACTGCGAAAGGGGGAGGAGTTGCAATCTACTGCAGAGATCTCTCCAGAAATAAGTCTCTCACTGTTGCCGCCTGCTATAGACACCCTCAGCCCCCAGCTGTGCCCTGAACCCCATATGTGAATTGATTGCCCCCCATCTATCTTCAGAGTTCATTCTGTTAGGTGACCTAAACTGGGATATGCTTAACATCCCGGCCATCCTACAATCTAAGTTAGATGCCCTCAATCTCACACAAATGATCAAGGAACCCACCAGGTACAACCCTAAATCTGTAAATATGGGCACCCTTATAGCTATTAGCCCTCCAAATACACCTCTGCTGTTTTCAATCAGGATCTCAGCGATCACTGCCTCATTGCCTACATCCGTTATTGGTCCGCGGTCAAACGACCACCCCTCAACACTGTCAAACGCTCCCTAAAACACTTCTGCGAGCAGGCCTTTCTAATCGACCTGGCCCGGGTATGCTGGAAGGATATTGATCTCATCCCGTCAGTAGAGGATGCCTGGTCGTTCTTTAAAAGTAATTTCCTCACCATCTTAAATAAGCATGCCCCTTTCAAATTATGTAAAACTAAGAACAGATATAGCCCTTGGTTCACTCCAGACCTGACTTCCCTTGCAACATCAGCAAGATGGGCAGTCCAATGGTGAAAACATCAGTAGCCTAAAAGTCATAAGCACTAAGTGTGCTTGATAAATAGTGAAAATTGGCACAAAAGCAATAATGGCATTATAATGAATGTGTCAATATGACAGCAGTCAAAAATAGTAAATTCTTGTCAGCTCGTGGTTACATAGTGTGCGTCTTCATGCAATGGCATAAGACATCCGTGTCACATAAACCACAAAGCTGGTGAGTGCGTTGCTGATGTTGTTTTTTGCTTGAGATGTAGCTCTAAGTGATGACATTTTATGCGGATAATCGTCCATAGCATTGTCACCGGCTTGTTCTTTCCAAACAGTGCCACCCCTCCACTCTTCTCTCCTGTCTCACCTGCTCAGTGGACATGATTCTGTTTTTTTTTTGCGCTTAGGCCTCGGAGATGTATGTTCAGGCTGAGGCTCAGAATCAGAAGAATAATCATCCGAGATGTCACGATCGATTCTTCCCCACCATCTGAGTCGTTTTCATTCAGATTTTGTAGCAATGCTAAGGCAGCACGTGCATTCATTCCTCTAGGTCTTCGTGCCATTGTAAATTATGCACGCTCTCACTGTGTACTCCAAGTACTGTAGGCCAGCGTAGGCTGATAAGACAGTTTAGTCACAGTAAATAGGTTTCTCCAAGCTCTGATGCTGCTGATGGTCATTAGTAGCCTTATAAACTTCCTGGTACTCAGCACTCCTCTAATCACTCTGACATCAATGCAAATATAATTGAAAATCAAACATTTCATGAGAGCCCATGAGCTCATGTTGTGCAACATTTCTATAGGCTAACAATTGTGTGAGAAAATAGTGATGACCTCTACTAAAAAGAGGAGGATCCCATCAGCTTTCTATAGACTAGGCCTACTATGTTTATTTCTCAACTTTAATAATATTAAGCAAATATTAAGCTCCTGTTTACAACAGGAGTATTACACACCAGGCTGGCATGAAAATGACCCACAGGAAAAGCGTCTTCCTTTTGGGTATTTAAGTGCATAGATGACATATTTTTTTCCACTGTGTCACGACTCGGTTCCTCTCCTTGTTCGGGCAGCGTTCGGCGGTCGACATCACCGGTCTTCTAGCCATCACCGATCCACCTTTCATTTTCCATTTGCTTTGTCTTGTTTTCCCAAAAACCTGGTTTACATTTCCCTCATTACTTGTGGTGTATTTAACCCACTGTTCCCCCCCCCATGTCTGTGAGTGAAATTGTTCATTACGGTTATTGTGTGACGCGTCAGGCTGTTTTGTCCCGGGTATTGTTTTGAACCCGTGGTATTGTATTATTGTACATTATTTTGTGTGACCAGGGCGCTATTCGCTTTTGCCTTTGGCTGGAGTGTTGTGATGCTGTTGCGTCCAACTGTTTTGCTTCTGCCGATTAAAGTGTGCCTGTTCACTCATCTCTGCTCTCCTGCACCTGACTCCAGTTGACCAGTTGCACACACAGTCTGACACACTGCCCCTGTTTCGAAACATTTGCATGATAATGGTCCATTCTAAATCAAAACAAATTTTACACATACAGTACCAGTCAAAAATTTGGACACACCTACTCATTCAAGGGTTTTTCTTTATTTTTACTATTTTCTACAATGTAGAACAGTGAAGACATCAAAACTATGAAATAACACATATGGAATCATGTAGTAACCGAAAAAGTGTTAAACAAATCAAAAGATGTTTTAGATTTTAGATTCTTCAAAGTAACCACCCTTTGCCTTGATGACAGCTGCCACGCCTGTTCCCGCTCCCCCTCTCTGGCGCTCGAGGGCGCCGGGCTGCCCTTCATTACGGACACTTGTCATCATTGGACACACCTGGACTCCTTCCCTTTGTTGATTGCCCCTTCTATAACTATTTGCTCCCCCGTTTGTTCCCTGTGTCAGCATTAATGTCATTATATAGTCATGTCCAGACGCTGTCCTGTCCTGTTCAATGTCCGTTACTAATTAAATGTTCACTCCCTGTACCTGCTTCTTGTCTCCAGCGTTGATCCTTACAGACAGCTTTGCATCTTGGCATTCTCTCAACCAGCTTCACCTGGAATACTTTTCCGACAGTCTTGAAGGAGTTCCCACATATGCTGAGAACTTGTTACCTGCTTTTCCTTCAATCTGCGGTCCAACTCATCCCAAACCTTCTCAATTGGGTTGAGGTCAGGTGATTGTGGAGTCCAGCTCATCTGATGCAGCACTCCATCATTCTCCGTCTTGGTCAAATAGCAGTTACACAGCCTGGAGGTGTGTTGAGTCATTGTCCTGTTAAAAAACAAATGATAGTCCCACTAAGCGCAAACAAGATGGGATGGCATATCGCTTCAGAATGCTGTGGTAGCCATGCTGGTTAAGTGTGCCTTGAATTCTAAAGAAATCACAGACAGTGTCACCAGCAAAGCACCCCCACACCATCACACCTCCTCCTCCATGCTTCACGGTGAGAACCACACGTGGAGATTATCTGTTCACCTACTCTGCGTCTCACAAAGACATGGCGGTTGGAACCAAAAATCTCAAATTGGGACTCAAAGGACAGATTTCCACCGGTCTAATATCCATTGCCTGGTGTCTACTTTGAAGAATCGCAAATTTCACATAGATGTTGGTTTGTTTATCACTTTTTTGGTTCCTACATGATTCCATGTGTTATTTCATAGTTTTGATGTATTCACTATTATTTTACAATGTAGAAAATAGTAAAAATAAAGAAAAACCCTTGAATGAGTAGGTGTGTCCAAACTTTTGACTGGTACTGTATATTATTAGTATATGTAAAGACAAGATTATATCAAGAATAGACTGATGGGTGACAATATTATATAATATAATAATCACTTGTGAATGATGCCCAGCATAAGAAACTGCCTTCTTCTTGCGACTTTTTCGAATCATAGTCGCACACCTCATGTAGCCTAGCCCATAGACCTATATGTTTTGATAAGGTTAGTATCACAACTGAAGTGGCCAAATAAATTCTAAAAATGAAGCACATTAATCCGCTTCACAAGGGGTTAAGAGCCTAACTGGCATACATAAGCAGTGTGTGAGTTTCACGTTTGGGGAAGATAATTTTCACTATAAAAATGCACCTTTATAAAAAGGATTACATGCATTATTGCATTTACGGTCACTTTTGATAATGGCTTTTTCCACTAATGGAACATTCGTGCTTATATCCTACTGCCATGTACGCATTGCTGCGCTTATAATGTGAAGAAATAGCCTAATAGTTTATCAACATTTTAAGCTAAGCATTCTGTACTGTTGCGTCAGCCACATTGAGTAAATATATATATTGTTTATGCTGGTGGTTGTATTCATTTGGGATCTATCACATCCCACAACTGTCCCAGACTATGTGTAACGGATGTGAAACGGCTAGCTTAGTTAGCGTGGGCGCTAAATAGCGTTTCAATCAGTGACGTCACTTGCTCTGAGACCTTGAAGTAGTAGTTCCCCTTGCTCTGCAAGGGCCGCGGCTTTTGTGGCGCGATGGGTAACGATGCTTCGAGGTTGACTGTTGATGTGTGCAGAAGGTCCCTAGTTCGCGCCCGGGTATGGGCGAGGGGACGGTCTAAAATTATACTGTTACATTGATGCTGTTGACCCGGATTACTGGTTGCTGCGGAAAAAGGAGGAAGGTCAAAAGGGGGGTGAGTGTAACGGATGTGAAACAGCTAGCTTAGTTAGCGTGGGCGCTAAATAGCGTTTCAATCAGTGACGTCACTTGCTCTGAGACCTTGAAGTAGTAGTTCCCCTTGCTCTGCAAGGGCCGTGGCTTTTGTGGAGCGATGGGTAACGATGCTTCGAGGGTGACTGTTGATGTGTGCAGAAGGTCCCTAGTTCGCGCCCGGGTATGGGCGAGGGGACGGTCTAAAATTATACTGTTACATATGTTTGGAATATTTATTTCTCACACAGAATAGAATGTAAACTTTTGTACTATGGGGATGGTAGATTGACATAGGCTAGTGCTTTTGCTGTTTGTTAGGCCTGCTCATCTTGTTGGCTGACGAAAAGTAAATGTGGACAGTTCTTCCAAGATCTTCAATATGCAACTCGGAATTGTACAAGGACATGTGCAGTGTCGTCCCTGATTTGTCTGTCTTCACTGGTAGCCTGTGAGAAAGACCCGATCACGTGATGGAGAGCCATGCGAGTGAGAGGGCTTCGGCTTGCGCAGCACTCAAGGAGAAGGGCACAACACAGCATTACGGGCCGCAAAAGGCATGGTTTGTTTTAGGGTGCATTATGGCCACACAAAGGGGATGCCACCATGAAATTGTAGATATTATCAAGTGCTTGTCAAATTGTGAATGAGAGATTATTGAAGCCTGATCAAAAAAACAAAGCCTAGGAACAGTGGGTTAGCTGCCTTGTTCAGGGGCAGAGCGACAGATTTTTTTTACCGTGTCAGCTCGGGGGATTCGATTTTGTAGTCCAACGCTCTAACCACTAGGCTACCTGCGCACTCCCTCAAGTTGATTGGAGAAAATCTACTTTCTAAAAAATATACTATAAAATAATGCCACGGAATTCTTAGCAATTTTTTTCTGCTAAATGAACTAGCCCACAGCCATTTGACACAGCCAGATCAGGACCTAACACAAGGACAACTGAGAGTATGCTACTCTTTTCTTCTGTAATAGACTATATTTTCTTCATATCATGCTTCTTTAGACCTGTCTAAAATAAATAATGTATTTATTGTGAAGGTGTAGGCTATATTACTTGGATTTCTTAGACTTTTTAAAATGTAGATGTTTCAAAGGTCTGCGTCAGTGTTTTGTAGGCTATGTGTGGAAGCCAGGAGATGCTACAAGTGTTTATGATAATGAATGGTCAATTACCGTGAGACCAACAGTTATTTGCTTGACAATCACCGACTGACGAAATGTCATGACTGCCACAGCCTACCATTTTGAGATTATAATTAGAATAGATTAATACAATATAAGGGCCCGCCCTGTTCTTTATTCACAATTGGCGATTGCATAATAATTATGCATCGTTCGCTTCACCTCGCTCATCAACTCACCCATTCTCCCAATCATACTTTACTTAATTTATTTAAACTGTTGTTAAATAGCTGAAATTACTTTCGGTATAGTTTAGGTTGAGTTTCGAGGCAATTATCAGGGTGGTTATCAACGGGACATGGCACCTTCAACTATCGTAGAAGGAGCGGAGCAGGTGCTACTGTCTGGAGAGGAAACTACTCACAGGTAAAACATATGAGCGAGCAAAACAGCGCCCCTTTGTCTTTACGTAGCCCATATATGCAGATATATGACATGCCAGACAACATCAGATTCATGGGCTACACATACCGAAACAGAGGGGCGCTGTTTCGCTGGCTCGGATGATTTATCTAATATTGATTCGTCTTTGTCTCGCTCAAATAAATAATCAATATTTCATTATTTTATTTGGATGGGCAAGAATGTATGGTAGGGCAGGCCCCCAAAGGCCCACCCATAACGCCAGTCTTGTTTTTAACATGCAATTGCATTTAGAACTGTTTCCCAATGAATGAGCTTGTAAAATCACATTTTATTCCAGCAGCAACCAGCTAAGGAGCGGCAGAATAAATCTCGCTCAAAATAGGCTCTGTATGCTGTGCACATGAGATAGTTGTGTTGGATAAATAATATGCATGATGACTAATGAAAATACACACAGGCCAATTTAATTCCACTAAATTATGCAAATTAACCTATAGACCATATTGTTAATGATGGCGCTGGAGAGAATGCTGTCGTTCCAAACCAATTGTGCTATTGTGTGTTTTTTCTCCTTATTTGTTACTTATTTTGTACATAATGTTTCTGCCACCGTCTCTTATGACCGAAAAGAGCTTCTAGAAATCAGGACAGTGATTACTCACCTCATATTGAAAGACATTTTTTTCTTTAAGGAGTTGGACGGGAGGGATTTACTCCAGACACCCGACAAGGCCCTTATCCCTGTCATATATTGAGGATGAAGGTCGGGGTGCATTGTAAGGATCCGGCGGCGAGTGGGTAATTTGCCTTTACCATCGGTCCTATTAGCCAAAGAACAATCATTAGATCATAAAAGAGATGAACTACAAACACATATATCCTACCAATGGGACATTAAAAACTGTAATGTCTTATGTTTCACAGTCGTGGCTGAACAACGAAATTAATAACATACAGCTGATGGGTTATACACTGTATCGGCAGGATAGAACAGTAGCTTCTGGTAAGACAAGGGGTTGCGGTCAATGTATATTTGTAAACAACAACTGGTGCACGATATCTAAGGAAGTCTTAAGGTTTTGCTCGCCTGAGGTAGAGTATCTCATGATAAGCTGTACACCACACTGTTTACCAAGAGAGTTTTCAACTATATTCTTCGTAGCAGTCTATTTACCACCACAGACCGATGCTGGCACTAAGACCGCACTCAATGAGCTGTATACGGCCATAATCAAACAGGAAAACGCTCATCCAGAGGCGGCGCTCCAAGTGGCAGGGGACTTTAATGCAAGGAAACTTAAATGCATTTTACCTAATTTCTACCAGCATGTTAAATGTGCAACCAGAGGGAAAAAAAACTCAAGACCACCTTTACTCCACACACAGAGACGCATACAAAGCTCTCCCTTGCCCTGCATTTGGCAAATCTGACCATAATTATATCCTCCTGGTTCCTGCTTACAAGCAAAGCGTCAATACAGGACTAAGATCGAATCGTACTACACTGGATCCGACACTCGTCGAATGTGGCAGGGCTTGCAAACTAATACAGACTACAAAGGGAAGCACAGCTGCGAGCTGCCCAGTGACACGAGCCTACCAGACGAGCTAAATTACTTCTATGCTCGCTTCGAGGCAAGTAACACTGAAACATCCATGAGAGCATCAGCTGTTCCGGACGACTGCGTGATCACGCTCTCCGTAGCCAATGTGAGTAAGACCTTTTAAACAGGTCAACATTCGCAAGGCCAGGCGGTTTACCATGACGTGTACTCTGAGCATGCACTGACCAACTGGCAAGTATCTTCACTGGCATTTTTAACCTCTCCCTGTCTGAGTCTATAATACCAATATGTTTCAAGCAGACCACTATAGTCCCTGTGCCCAAGAACACTAAGGTAACCTGCCTAAATGACTAGCGACCCGTAGCACTCACATCTGTAGCCATGAAGTGCTTTGAAAGGCTGGGCATGGCCCACATCAACTCCATTATCCCAGAAACCCTATAACCACTCCAATTTGCATACCGCCCCAGCTTTCAACACCATAGTGGCCTCAAAGCTCATCACTAAGCTAAGGACCCTGGGACTAAACATCTCCCTCTGCAACTGGATCCTGGACTTCCTGAAAGGCCGCCCCCAGGTGGTAAGGGTAGGTAACAACACATCCGCCACGCTGATCCTCAACATGGGCGCCCCTCAGGGGTGCGTGCTCAGTCTCCTCCTGTTCATTCCTGACTGCATGGCCAAGCACGACTCCAACACTATCATTACGTTTGCTGATGGTAGGCCTGATCACCGACAACAATGAGACAGCCTATAGGGAGGAGGTCAGAGACCTGGTGCCAGGACAACAACCTCTCCATCAACGTGATCAAGACAAAGGAGATGATTGTGGACTACAGGAAAAGGAGGACCGAGCACGCACCCCATTCACATCGACGGGGCTGTAGTGGAGCAGGTTGAGAGCTTCAAGTTCCTTGGTGTCCGCATCACCAACAAACTATCATGGTCCAAGCAGACCAAGACAGTTGTGAAGAGGGCACGACAAAACCTATTCCCCCTCAGGAGACTGAAAAGTTTTGGCATTGGTCCTCAGATCCTCAAAAATGTATTCAGCTGCACCATTGAGAGCACTGGTTGCATCACTGCCTGGTATGGCAACTGCTCTGCTTCCGACCACAAGGCACGACAGAGGGTAGTGCGCACGGCCCAGTACATCACTGGGGCCAAGCTTCCTGACATGCAGGACCTGGCGGTGTCAGAGGAAGGCCCTAAGAATTGTCAAATATGCCAGCCACCCTAGTCATAGACTGTTCTCTCTGCTACCGCACGGGAAGTGGTGCCGGAGCGCCAAGTCTAGGTCCAAAAGGCTCAACAGCTTCTAACCCCAAGCCATAAGATTCATGAACAGCTAATCAAATGGCTACCCAGACTATTTGCATCCCCTCCCCTTTTACACTGCTGCTATTCTCTGTTTATTATCTATGCATAGTCACTTTAACTCTACCTAAATGTACATATTACCACAATTACCTCAACTAACTGGTTCTCCTGCTCATTGACTCTGTACTGATACCCCCTGTATATAGCCTAGCTGTTGTAATTTTACTGATGCTCTTTAATTATTTGTTACTTTTAATACTTATTTTTTACTTAACACATAAGGGCTTGTAAGTAAGCATTTTACTGTTGTATTAGGTGCAATGGACATATAACAATGTATTTCCATTGACTGGTATTTCCTTCAATGGGATTTTTTTTTGTCTCTGTCATTTTGGCCTGCAACAATTTTAATGATCTGCTTTTCCTTATTTTTTAAAATATTTTTTTGCTTTTGCTAACATAAACCCTCCCACTGGGAAAACCCTGGTTGAAAAGTCATGTCTCAGAGTGATTTGTAATAGACTGTTATAGGCCCAATTAAAAAAAGTAAACATTGGCTGTTGATTACATCATATTTTTTTACATGGTGGGGTTCTGAATTTTTTAAAGAAAAAGTTTGGAATCCCCCAGAGTAGAGGATGCATTAGTACCATTGTTTCACCACAGAGTCTAGTTTGTAACTTCGGTAATATGCTAAATGACTGACATATGATACATAATCTTGAGTTGTCATGTAATGATGTGGCATCTCCACATGAAACAGTTTTTCTAGGTAGAGGCAGTGAAAGACCATGAATACAAATAAGGAAAGGCTTTGTTATGACAGATTAATAGAATAACCCTTGACCTTGTTCTCATCCATCATAATCAAGACTGGGGTGTATTCATTACATCTTGCAACGGAACCCGTCTACGTTTAAGAACCAAACGGAAGCAAACAGAGCAAAACTTTGAGGGACCTACCTGAATTTGTCCAATAGAAACTCTAATTTTCGTTGTAAAACGTTTTTCATTTGGAGTAAACTGTTTCTGTTAAAAAACTTTTTGCAATGCAACAAACTAAATGTTTTGCAACAGAATTGGCGTAATGAATACACCCCAGGGTTTATGAAGGTGTACAGTGGACCTTATAAGTGTCCCAGATACATACTATTCTATAGGTAGGTTCTGAATGTTGCATCATTGATGATAAGAAGTGAGGTCCAGGTAACAAGAAATATAATGCACATTGTCATTATTTATTAATGAACGTTTACTTTGGACAACATAATCAAGCATATACAAGCAAATGTATGCCTGTTTTTAATTCTCCACTCATGGAAGTACGTCTACCAGTTATTGCAGACATAAGAAGCCCCTCTAAAATGTTATAATGACAGGGAGGGTATCAATGCTGTAGAAATCACATGACCCGCATTTCAGCTTGCATGTAGTTGGTATTAAAATGTTTCCAGGACCACCTTCTGTCCACTGCGTACATAGTGGCAATATTGCGAGAAAATACACATGTCCCTCGGCTCTTTTGTAACTAGCGTTATATTTTATGACATCGGGGCTCGGTCACGTTCCAGTAGAACTTAGCAATTAGTGGCCGTAGCTAGCAGCTGTTATTATTGCTCCGATCCAAAAGTGACAGAGGCAGAGAACGAAAGTGCGAGGGGGACTGCGAATTAGCTGGGTTAGCTAGCTAACTAGGAGGGCTGAAGCCAAGTAAGGCCTGTGACCGAGAGGATCGTGTTCCCTTCCGACAGAAACACGGCGAAATCATGGCCAACATCGCGGTTCAAAGGATAAAACGGGAATTTAAAGAGGTTCTCAAAAGCGAGGAGGTTGGTGATTTATTTTCTTCAATCGACCGTGAATGTAACGCTAGGTAGCTAGCAACGTTAGCAGAGTTTGTGTCAAACACGATTATTGCCTGTTGTTGGAAAGTAGTGTTTTGTTAGCTAACAGCTAGATAGCGGTACCAGTTGTTAACAAAAGCGAAGGACAAGGCGCTAGCTGGCTTGCAAGCGAAGGAAATGTGACTGGCTTTTTGCTAACTACGTTATCGTTAGTTATGACTGCTAGCCTACAGGAAACCTAGCGTTTCTAGCGAAGGTAGCAACCTAGTTAGGCCAGGGGTAGTGAAATAAGCCACGCAAATACGCTCACCCTGGCTTGATATGATTACAGAGGCGAAGACGTTAGATGTCTGGTTATTTAGCCAACAAGCTAGCTAAAAAGTATATTTGCCACACACCGCTAACGATATGTTACCACCAATGATTGTTATGTACATAATTGGTTACCACCAGGGTGCAACTTCTGCCGCAGAGGGTTCGAAATCGAACGTTAGTGTGACATTTTCTACCTGTGTTGTTGCAGGCTAGGTTGAAGAGAAATCATCATCAAATATTAGAAATGCATCAAAACACATTTTTTTTAAACTGGAAACGAATATTAGGGTTTTAGGGGAGAAAATGTAACTTTGGTTCAGGTGTTATACTTTGCATTTCATGTTATAGATGCTTCTCCCAGAAACACAGAACACTTTATTTCGTGAGGATAGGATTTACCATACATGTAGCTGAGCGGTCTTATTTTCAAGTTATTGAAAAAGGTCTCGGGACAGGTCCATGTTAATCCCTAGTCGATAAAGGCATCAAATCACCTGTCTGGATTCTTAAATTCAACATGTTTTGTCCAATATCTCAAGATAGGGTGGTCATATTGTTATGACGTCTTTTCATTTCAAATGCTATATTATGTAAATATGGCAGTATGGAGTACATAATTACAATAATGTAGTTTTATGCAAAACAGAGTTTGTAACAATTTGAACAAATGTATGAAATTAGAATACCACTTTTTATACTACTTTATGCAAATTAGATACTTAATACACACCCTCCCACCAACACATTCACACACACAACACCTCCCCACACACACACACACACACACACACACACAGCCTAACACAAATGAACACTTCTCACCTAAGTCTGAACTGTAACACAGAAGGTTCCTAGTTGGATAACACAGTTTACTTCTACGGTAGGCCTACACCCGAGTTGGGTTACATTGTAATGTTATTTTTGGTGTTGATGAGTTACTCTGGTGATGGGAGGATAAACTGCAGCAAGTAGTTAGCCTAAGCACAGAACAGAGTGAGCTGCATGCAAGAACCAGCTGCACAAAAGACAAGATGGGACATATTTTCAATTCACTGGTATTCAGCTATGTTTTTATTGATTTGTAGGGCTGTAGCCACTGAATTGTGGTAGTTTTTACTTGAAAGAATAAAACCATTAATCACAAAATTTGACGCTGGCACAATACAGCCAATGACGCGGCGTAAGGCCCTCCCCTCACAGCTAGCACCAACTGAACAAAAATATGAACGCAACATGCAACAGATGCGTTGGAGGTGGCTTATGGTAGAGAAATGAACATCAAATTCTTTGGGAACAGCTCTGGTGGACATTCCTGCAGTCAGAACGCTCCCTACAAAACTTGAGACATCTGTGGCATTGTGTTGTGATAAAACTGCACAATTTAGAATTTCCTTTTGTCACCAGTACAAAGTGCATCTGTGTAATGATCATGCTGTTTAATCATGTTCTTGATATGCCAAACCTGTCAGGTGGATGGATTATCTTGGCAAAGGAGAAATGCTCACTAACAGGGATGTCTCTCAAATTGTGCACAATTTGTTTACATAACCTTTTTGTGTGTATGGAAAATCTCTGGGATATTTTATTTCAGCTCATGAAACATGGGACCAACACTTTACATGTTGCTTGTATATTTTGTTCAGTGTAGTTCAGTCAAGACGTCCGTTGACTGTGAAACACCCTCAGGACTTTCCCATAGCTCTTGGCAATACAATGTCACATCGATCTTACTCTAGGTTGAGGAATACCCATCGCAATTATAAACACAACGATTTGTGGGGTTTCACTAGAAGGGTTGGCCCACAGATTTGAATGTTCTTGGCACAGTATTGGGATTTTTACTGCCACATTGTTTTCAAATGATTTATGTATTTTGACGACCACATAATTTACATTTTGGGTGCGTTCGTAAATTCGCACTGGCTATCTACTCTGATTTCAGAGCACTCTTGTCTGAGTGTGCCAGAGCGCAGAATAGCTGATGAATTTACGAACGTTTAACAGCCGTTGAATATGGCCGGTGTCAGTAAACGTCACCAAAAAAGCTCAATTAAATTGCTGCCAGCAGCACACTTAGTCACCAATGTTCTGGATAACATAAAAACAGCATAATCAGCTCTGCTAGGGCAAGTGACCATCCTACCAATCCTCGACTTTGGCGATGTCATTTACAAAATAGCCTCCAATACCCTACTCAACAAATTGGATGCAGTTTATCACAGTGCAATCCGTTTTGTCACCAAAGCCCCATATACTACCCACCATTGCGACCTGTACGCTCTCATTGGCTGGCCCTCGCTTCATACTCGTCGCCAAACCCACTGGCTCCATGTCATCTACAAGACCCTGCTAGGTAAAGTCCCCCCTTATCTCAGCTCGCTGGTCACCATAGCATCTCCCACCTGTGGCATACGCTCCAGCAGGTATATCTCTCTAGTCACCCCCAAAACCAATTCTTTCTTTGGCCGCCTCTCCTTTCAGTTCTCTGCTGCCAATGACTGGAACAAACTACAAAAATCTCTGAAACTGGAAACACTTATCTCCCTCACTAGCTTTAAGCACCAACTGTCAGAGCAGCTCACAGATTACTGCACCTGTACATAGCCCACCTATAATTTAGCCCAAACAACTACCTCTTTCCCTACTGTATTTAATTTATTTATTTTGCTCCTTTGCACCCCATTATTTTTATTTCTACTTTGCACATTCTTCCATTGCAAATCTACCATTCCAGTGTTTTACTTGCTATATTGTATTTACTTTGCCACCATGGCCTTTTTTTGCCTTTACCTCCCTTCCCACCTCATTTGCTCACATCGAATATAGACTTGTTTATACTGTATTATTGACTGTATGTTTGTTTTACTCCATGTGTAACTCTGTGTCGTTGTATGTGTCGAACTGCTTTGCTTTATCTTGGCCAGGTCGCAATTGTAAATGAGAACTTGTTCTCAACTAGCCTACCTGGTTAAATAAAGGTGAAATAAAAAAATAAAGTAAAATGGTCAGTGAGGTCATCTCGTGTTTATGTCTGGAGGTAGCTAGCGAACGTTAGCCGGTTAGCTTGGATGCTTGACTACCGTTGCGAGGTCAGACTGCTCGGATGTACCCCACTCCTCAGCCAGAGCGTCCAGTGTGCGCTCTGAGAGCAAAATGCTCTGAATTTACTAACGGACAGCCTGACAGCGCACTCTGGCACTTTACAAACACACCTTTAGTGGAAACAGATTTGTTTACTGCAGTATTTTGTAGAATTCTTGCATTGCGTCCATTGTCCAAATAATTTCAACATTTTATATTTAGTTGTGCAGAAATGATTTGTCTTCTATAAGTTAAGAAATATTGCCTAGTGTCTTGTCATTCTGTTATCAAAAACCCACATCTTTAAGATATTTTCCACTTTCTTTCCCTCATGAGGGAGGATAATGAAACTTCACAGAAACAACAAGTCAAGTTAGACCTCCCAATTAGTTTGTTTTTACAAATACAAATGTGGTTTATGATTTATGAAGTAATTCAAATGCATTATTCTGTTACCAAATCGGTAACAGAATGACAAAAAAAATCTAACCGAATGACTGCAACTGAATCGGAGACTATGGAAGTTCATAGTCACAAACCAAAGGAGGTTGGTGACTCCTTAATTGGGTAGAACGGGCTTGTGGTAACGGCTGGAGCGGAATGAGTGGAATGGTATCAAATGCAAACATATGGTTTCCATGTGTTTGATGCCATTCCCATTCGCTCTGTTCCAGCCATTATTATGAGCCATCCTACCCTCGGCAGCCTCCACAGCCGCAAACCCAGTAGTGTAGTGCTATCTTATTTAGGTGATGGAGCGCAATTTTTGTTTATGACGTTGTTTCCTTTTGTACCGACAGGCTATTCAATAGGTTACATCTATCATTAAAGAATATGCATAAAAGGCGTCCTCCAATTGCAAACTGCCTATGCCCACACACAGATTGTCTCAAATATTTTATAATTTTAATAGCCTCCAATACCAAGTTAGGCATAGGCTACCTACTTTCAAAATAGGCCGTCACTGTCAATCGCGAATGATAATTCTTCACGTTTTACTGGTGAAACGTCAACAGCATCTGCGTGCCAATCCATTTGATTGATATCTCTGTTTCATGGGAATATGCATTTAGATGCTTTTGAATTACTGTTTCATGAGCGGATTAGAGCAGATGCGTTCTCTTGCATTTTGTTTCAGTCGAAGACAAATGGACTATGCTGCTTCAGCTGACCGTCGTAAAATCTCAATAGAAATGAGGTGTTTTTGGTGTAACAGGAACGTTCTAGGCCTGATACGCTATTATAGTCGGTTCTGTTATGTAAAATGCAAATTAATCATTGATCTTGCGAGACGTTGATTAAGCTTTTGTCTAACTTTACCAAATGAGCGCCGTGGTGAGAAGTGATGACCTATTTTTAATAATACGTGATGAGTAGGACTATTAAGCATCGTGTTTATTTGAAGCGGTTGGTGCTGAAAGGACGGCACCAGTGAAAGAGTGTGACCCGGCTCTACGTATTTTACCCGGCTCTATGGATGTGACTCACTGACACCACCCCTGGTTCGAGGGGAATAACGCAGCCCAAGAGTTAACACCCACACGGGAACTTTATTTAAACACACTGAGGAAGATGAACATGGGCTGTACACTACATGACACTACAAAAGTATGTGGACACCCGCTCAGTGAACATCTCATTCCAAAATCATGGGCATTCTGCTATATGGGCTGCTATAACAGCCTCCACTCTTCTGGGAAGGCTTTCCACTAGATGTTTGAACATTTCTGCGGGGACTTGCTTTCATTCAGCCATGAACATTAGTGGGGTCGGGCACTGATGTTGGACGATTAGGCCTGGCTTGCAGTCGGTGTTCCAATTCATCTCCAAGGTGTTCGAAGGAGTTGAGGTCAGGGCTCTGTGCAGGCTAGTCAAGTTCTTCCACACCGATCTCAACAAACCATTTCTGTATGGACCTTGCTTTGTGCACGGGGGTATTGTCATGCTGACACAGGAAAGGGCCTTTCCCAAACTGTTGCCACAAAGTTGGAAGCACAGGATCATCTAGAATGTAATTGTATGCTGTACCGTTAAGATTTCCCTTCCCTGGAACTAAGGGGTCTACCCCGAACCATGAAAAACAGCCCCAGACCATTATTCCTCCTCCACCAAACTTTATAGTTGGCACTATGCATTCGGGCATGTAGCGCTCACCTAGCATCAGCCAAACCCAGATTTGTCCGTCAGACTGCCAGATGGTGAAGCGTGAATCATCACTCCAGAGAACGCGTTTCCACTGCTCCAACGTCCAATGGTGGCGTAAAGCTTTACGCCACAACAGTTGAAACTTGGTATTGCGCACAGTGATCTTAGGCTTGTGTGTGGCTGCTCGGCCATAGAAACCCATTTCATGAAGCTCCCAACGAACAGTTGTGCTGACATTGTTTCCAGAGGCAGTTTTGGAACTCTGTAGTGAGTGTTGCAACTGAGGACAGAACATTTTTACACGCTTCAGCACTCGGCGGTTCCGTTCTGTGAGCTTGTGTGGCCTACCACTTCGCGGCTGAGCTGTTGTTGCTCCTAGACGTTTCCACTTCACAATAACAGCACTTACAGTTGACCGGGGCAGCTTAAGCAGGGAAGAAATTTGATGAACTGACTTGTTGGAAAGGTGGCATCCTATGACGGTGCTACATTGAAAGACACTGAGCTCTTTAATAAGTGGGGCCCCACAGAGGCGGGCCAGGATGTCCCCTGTGTCCATGGCCCAGCAGGCTCAGCGGCTCCCCAACTGAGGCAGGCCAACCCCCAGCAGCGGAGAGCAGGCATGGCACTGGTTCCTCCAGAGGCGGGCTTTGCCCCAGAGGTGGACCCAGGGCAAGCCCCAGAGAAGGTCCCACCGGTAGACCCAGAGTCCAGCCCAATACTGGTGAGTCCAAGGCAGATGGTGGATCAGTTCAGACCCCAGGAGCAGGAATAGGTAGTGCCCCTGGGACAGGACACTGGGGGGTGAAGTCTGGGTGGTCTGCCCCGATGAGGTCTGTTGAGTCCCCCACAGTTGAGGGTTGAGTCCAGCAGGACCAGGACTGGAGCTGGGTCAGGTGGTGCACGCTTGGGACCCAGGGCTGTGGCTGGGTCAGGAAAAGCTGTACTATCAGTAGCTGGTGACACCAGTGTGGCTGTGTCCCCCCCCATAGGCACAGGTCATGGCCGGACCGGTCATCGGAGGTAGCAGCAGACTGGTGCTGCTGGAGGGTCCTCTACTGCAGGGACAGCGTGTCGGATGGGCAGACAGGCTTGCCGTGTAGCTTTGACGGGTGATGATCTGGCGGCGGTGAGGAATAGGGTCCAGCCAGCGACATAGGCTCACTACCGTTCGGCGATGCTGCTGGAATCACATAGGAGAGGGTTCCCCCAGATTCCACAGCAGTGGAGGGGGGAATCGGGAAGGACATCTGTTGTGGGCTCAGTCTCTGTAGCAGGCAACTCCTGAGGAACGGCGGGGGCCGAGGACATGACGTGTCCCTGCCCGGTCTCAGTCGCAGCCGTGCCTGACAACGGTGCCAGGACCGGAGAAGCAATATAGTCACACCCGATGGTCACAGTCACACCTGGCAACGGTGCCGGGGCCGAAGAGACAAATTCCTGCTGCTGTCCTTCATATGACTGTCCGATGTTCTCCACTGCAACCTGTTGGAGAGGGCTCCCCTGACAGGATGAACCCTGGGATCTGGTCTTCTGTTGCATAATGTTCTGTTCAATACGGGCAAAACTGTCCTCCCTATGACGTATGCAGCCATGTCCACTGCACTGCAACTCCCTGGTACTCCCAATGTAGAATAATAAGTCACACGCTGAGTTGTTGGGGACGCGGCCCCACTTGGTGCTGAGTTGTATCCCAGAGGTGGAGGAGAAGGGGCCATAGGGTCCATGCTGCACCACATGGTAGAAGTTCACTGGATACCCCAGAGTCATACTTATCTTGTGGTGTTGAAGGGTAGCTCTGCAAAACAACAATTTGCAGTATAGCCTTATAGGCCTATGACCACATGCTATAGCCTAATGTAAACGCAAATACATATAGCTGAATAATTGCACTGTTTGCAAGGAGAGCTTTAGTTGCGAGTAGGCATTTCATTGTATTGTGTAGCTTACACTACGCTGGAACATAAATAAACGTTGATTTGATTAGCTGGAACACCTTACGGTTTGCCCTATTACGGAATAGAATCATGGATTTGCATATATTAAGCATGCTATCACATCTATTGACCATAACAATGTGAAATTGCAGGAAATTCATTTTAAAACAGCCAATTGATTGTTTATCAGGCTGTTGGTGTGGTGTATTCATGCATCTTAATGAACTATAACCTAAATGCATTTATTTTACATTTCCAGTCGCCCACCCTGACATAACAAGCTAGAACAGACCCTGCGTCTCAACCAATAGCCAATATAGTGTAAATATCCCAAGCAGGGTTACAGCCACTTTCAGAGCGGGTCAGGCTTGCTTGGGCTTTGCGGTGTCTACTGGTTTGGGTGTCCTCGGCAGAATGGTGTCCCCGTAACCGAGTGGTCACACACAGTTCTGGCTTCCACAGCTTAATAGTGTTGCACGGTATACTGAAACTTGGGTACTTTTTTTTTTTATACTATGATTTTTTTTAAAGACGTTTTGGTTCTAAATTGTATTATTATTTTTTTATTACTTTCTGCACTTCTGCCAAATGTCTCGCGGATCAAGCCTGTCTATCAGCTCAGCCGACCCCTTATTATAGCGCACCGTGCCTGGTCCACTTACTCATTGCTAACCTGCTCTGAGAGTCTGGGATACATCATGTTAGCTCCCCACTCATGCTGCACAGAAGTTAACACACTTGAATAATGCGACACGGCATGTGGAAATGTTCATAACTGTTTGCAAAATAATGTCCCTACAGACTAGAGCACTTTACGATGCAAGAAGATACCGGTAGCTTTCGGATATCGTATCAGAATCTATGGCACAAGTCACTACTTTCAAACGTCTCATAATGTTGCTTGTTATCAAGGTATCTGTCATACTCAAGTGCAAGGAGACCGATCATGTGAAAGTATTAGTTCTCACTTCCGTGAGAATGTCTGTGTTGAGAGGAAGTTGGGATGAGGTACCCCCTGACGGATACCCCTCCTTTCCTTACACCCTGGCCCATGCTCTGTGACAGAACTAACTTTTGACTTCTCTTCTCACTGACAGACGAGTAAAAACCAGATAAAAGTGGACCTGGTGGATGAGAACTTCACAGAGCTGAAGGGGGAGATCGCAGGGCCACCTGATACACCGTATGAAGGTGAGAGGCCCAGGGGAGTTTACTGTCGTCTATTCAGACAGACCTAACAGCTTTACCTGGGACAGACTCGCCTGGGTTTACTTGAGGGCTGAGGCAGATTACCTAACTTACCGCAATAGGATTCAAAGCACTTTTTACCTCGAGTGAGCGTGGTTCATGTCATGCAAAAGGATACAGATTTCTTGCTGTGATTAATTATTTCCCCAAAAAATGTTTTCAGGTGGTAGATATCAACTAGAAATAAAAATTCCAGAAACTTATCCCTTCAATCCACCAAAGGTAGGTGTGTGTGTGTATCAAACATATTCTGATGTTTGTCATTCAGTTGTGTACTTTGTCAACATTGACCTGTGCCAGGGTGAAGTCCTTGCTAATTGATTTGCTTGTTTATGTGCTTCCTGTGGCCCCCCAGGTACGATTTATCACGAAGATTTGGCATCCCAACATCAGCTCAGTCACAGGTGCAATATGTCTGGACATCCTCAAAGACCAGTGGTGAGTCACTTTATTTCAACACTCTAAAATCGAATTTCTTTTCATTGTCTTGGTTAAGGCTGATCCCAGGTCTTACTACTCTGTGTACCCTCTGTGTGTCTGACAGGGCGGCAGCTATGACGCTGAGGACAGTGTTGCTGTCACTACAGGCCTTACTGGCAGCTGCAGAACCAGACGACCCACAGGACGCTGTGGTGGCCAATCAAGTGAGAGGAACACTGTGTGCATGTGTGGGAGAGGGAGAGCATGCATAAGTATGCCAGGAATGTCTTTTGCAGATTTTGTAATGTGATTTTTTTTAGACTTGCTCTGTCTCCTCACTGGTTTATTCTGCAATGTGTTGGTCAAAACAAGCATTGTGATTGGTTGAGATGTTTTCTAAGCCAGCCATACTAAAAAACCTGTTCAGCACGGGTAAGCCTATGATGCAAAAATGGGCATCTTGTGTTCTGATCCATCTGAGAAATCCCTGCTCCATCCGCTGTCCCATCAGCCCAGCCAGCCATATTCGTTAAGTTGGTCTCCACTGTAAAACGCATCTAGACATTATTTGCTTCTAGCTTAACATTTGGTTTGCAACAAGTGGGGTTTGTGCCAACGTTGCTGTCTGTCTCTTGGCATTTGCAACATTATTATGGTATTGAAATTCGATCTCCGCTGTCCTATTGAGAATTAGTGTCAGGACGAGACGGACATCTTTTCTCAGCCAGTCGAAATCATGAATCAGCATAATCCTCAAACGCTGATTTCTCACAGTGCATTCTGAAAGTATTCAGACCCCTTTTTCCACATTTTGTTACGTTACAGCCTTATTCTGAAATGTATTAAATTGTTTTTCACATCAATCTACACACACTACCCCATAATGACAAAGAAAAAACGGATTTTCTGATTTTTTTTGCAAATTGATAAAAAGTATTCCGACCCTTTACGCAGCACTTTGTTGAAGCACCTTTGGCAGCGATTACAGCCTTGAGTCTTCTTGGGAATGACGCTACAAGCTTGGCACACCTGTATTTGGGGGGGTTTCTCTCATTCTTCTATTTGGGGGGTTTCTCCCATTCTTCTTTGCAGACCCTCTATTTTCAGGTATCTCCAGAGATGTTCAAGTCCGGGCTCTGGTAGGCCACTAGAGGACATTCAGAGACTTGTCCTGAAACCGCTCCTCCATTGTCTTGGCTCTGTGCTTTGGGTCATTGTCCTGTTGAAAGGTGAACCTTTGCCCAAGTCTGAGGTCCTGAGCACTCTGGAGCAGGTTTTTATCAAGGATGCTTTGCTCCGTTCATCTTTCCCTCGATCCTGACTAGTCTCCCTCCCAGTCCCTGCCGCTGAAAAGCATCCCCACAGCATGATGCTGCCACCAACGTGCTTCACTGTAGGGATGGTGCCAGGTTTCCTCCAAATGTGAAGCTTGGCATTCAGGCCAAGGAGTGGAGTCTTGGTTTGATCAGATCAGAGAATCTTGTTTTTCATGGTCAGAGTCCTTTAGGTGCTTTTTGGCAAACTCCAAGTGGGCTGTCATGTGTGTCTTTTACTGAGGGGTAGCTTCCGTCTGGTCACTCTACCATAAAGGCCTGATTGATGGAGTGTGATTGTGGAGGCCAGGTAAATATGGTCAAATAGCCCTTACACAACCTGGAGGTGTGTTTTTTTGGTAGTGATGATAGTCCCACTAAGCGCAAACCAGATGGGATGGTGTATCGCTGCAGAATGCTGCGGTAGCCATGCTGGTTAAGTGTGCCTTGAATTCTAAATAAATCAGTGTCAATTCTTAACATTTTCTGAATTGACCTTCATGTCTTAAAGTAATGATGGACTGTCATTTCTCTTTGCTTATTTGAGCTGTTCTTTGTCAATTACTTTGTCAATTACCAAATAGGGCTATCTTTTGTATACAACCCCTACCTTGTCACAACACAACTGATTGACTCAAACGTATTAAGAAGGCAATTCCACAAAGGAACTTTTAACAAGGCACACCTGTTAATTGAAATGCATTCCAGGTGACTACCGCATGTAGCTGGTTGAGAGAATGCCAAGAGTGTGCAAAGCTGTCATCAAGGCAAAGGGTGGTTACTTTGAATAATGTCAAATATAACATGTATTTTGATGTAACCTTTTTTGGTTACTACATGATTCCATATGTGTTATTTCATAGTTTTGATGTCTTCACTATTATTCTACAGTGTAGGAAATAGTAAAAATAAAGAAACCCTTGAATGAGTAGGTGTTTGCAAACTTATTTTTAATACATTTGCAAAAATGGGGCATTGTGTGTAGATTGAGGACATTTTTTATTTAATCAGTTTTAGAATAAGGCTGTAACTTAACAAAATGTGGAAAAAGTCATCAGGTCTGAATACTTTCCGAATGCACTGTATACAAAGAAATGTCAATAGAAAAACAGGTGAAACAAAATGAAAGGCAGCTACTGTTATTCTACCTGCACAGTTTGACGTGACTGTGTTAGCCGTAGTTGGCTAGCTAGCAAGCAAGGGATGAGAGCCGGCAACGGAACATTTAGAACCAACGACTGGGATATTGAACAGAGTTCATGACTGGATCGCGTCTCTGGCAGCTTAACCGATAGAATGAACGGTCAGCTGGCTTGGCTAGTAACCATAGATGCATTGGGACTAGCCTATATTTTTGTTGAGGGATGATATAGTAGCTGATGAATGGGTTGATAACCCGTTGTAGAAAAGCAATTGTACACTCGCTTATGCAAAACACTTTCTTTTTTTTGCACAAAAGAATAGCTAATAAAGTAGTTTTAGCATGCCCTCTCGTGTTCAATTGCTTTACTAAATTGTAGCCTAGTGATGTTTTGTATACTGCCAACTCAGTGTTGTGTGTTCTCACTCTTCAGTATAAGCAGAACCCAGAGATGTTCAAACAGACGGCCAGACTCTGGTCTCATGTGTACGCCGGCGCCCCCTCCTCCAGTCCAGAGTACACCCGCAAAATAGACAAACTCTGTGCCATGGGCTTCGACAAAGTGAGTGGGCCCCACGTGACTAGCTCTAATGCTGTCTCAGCAGTCGATACCTTCATAACTCATATACATTTTATGGTTCACCGATGGATCTGTTTTGTGTTTGAATACTGTAGCATAGTTATGACTGTGTTATAAACTTCCTTCTTTACTGTTTCTCCCGTCTCCACAGAATGCAGTAATAGTGGCGTTGTCGTCGAAATCCTGGGACGTGGAGACTGCGACAGAGCTACTGCTTAGTAACTGAGTCTCAACAGCCCCCTGGTCCCAAATCACCCCTGACCCCATCTGACCCTCCATACACACCCTCTCCTTAAGTCTCCCTCCATCTGAAGCCCTCCTCTGTTCCTCTGACCCCTTACCTCCACACCTGTTGGATACTCCCGCTCAACCTCCTGGCACTTCTCCCCTTAGTCATAATCACCATCGTCTCTGCTCTGTACCATGCTCCAGCTTTCCTGCCATCTTCACATTGGCACTATACCCTTCCATTTCACATACCTCAATCAAATGACTTGAACCAAGTGCCCTTCCTCTGTGCGCATGCTGGATCCCATTCACACGCTGGCTTTGTCCAAACACTCTTCACTGGCATCCTATTTAACTATACAATCCTTTTACATCAGCTATGACCTTGAAGAAAGTAAGGAAGCAGTGTTAGATTGTTTGAACAGAGCCATTTTCTTAATCTCCTCCATCTCCACTCTTTTGGCACTTGCTAGGAAACATTACAGATTTTTTTTTTTTCCTTGCAGTAGTCACATCCGTATCATGCCCATCATGTCACCTGTCTTAAGAGTTTTAACTTCCCAAACTCCCCTCCCCAGCCCTCTCCATCAGCAGGTAGCCCCACCCCCCTCATGATTCATAATCATCACTTTCCTCCTCCCACTTTTTTATTTGGTTCTGGCCTCCTACAGGAAGACATTTGGATTCCCATTTTTAAAAAGAAAGAAAACAAAGCGTAAAACACTCGCCTCATTGTTCACCGATAACGCTACTCAAGCAAATTGAGACTGGAAGTTTAAAAAAAATGTAAAGGTTTGACAAATATGGCATCCACTGAATTATGCCAACAGAGGGTAAAAAAAATGTCAAGAATTCATCTGTAAATAAAGCTATTAAAGTCTGTGTAAATTAATCCAAAATGTGTGGAATATTGTAGAATTATTTTTGATTTTGTGTGTGCAATTTAGTAGTCTTCCGTGTGTGTGTGTGTGTGTGTGTGTGTGTGTGTGTGTGTGTGTGTAAAAAATCTAGGGTGAGAAGCAAAATGTATGATGCTGGGGAAACAAAGTCCAGTGGGAATTATATACTTGGGAAAAGTAGAACGGGCATATTCATTATAATAGAATTGTGTGCATGTAACAATGCTGCATACATATGCATATTTATTTCAATAAGTGTATTTGTATGCACTGCACCAAAGGAATTAATAAATTGGTTCAACCTGTGGGTAAAGATGATTAAAACTCAACATGCTGCTGGATCAGCGGAGGAGCAAGATTGACGTATCAAACAATGGGCTCTCCGTTGCGAAAAAGCCGCAGAGCAGATTGTCTGCTTAGTCAGGCGAGAGTTATTAGTCAGAACACAACCAGATGGCAGGGTAGGTAGCATGTGTCTGAGCCAGCCTCGCCAACAAGTCCATCTTTTATCACAGGAGTGGACCTGGCAGAGCTCTCTTATACCCATATGGCAGCCTGCGTGCCTGCACTGGGAAGAATGCCCCTACACGCTTGTGTGTATCAGTCTGTGTCCCTGGGAGTAGTCTATACTGTGTGTACGTAGACCTACACTCTTAGAAAAAAGGTGCTAAGGGTTCTTCGGTTTGTCCCTTTAAGGGAACCCTTTCTGGTGCTAGGTAGAACACTTTGCAAAGGGATCTACCTAGAACCCTCTGAATGGTTCTACCAGCCTTACCTGCATTTAATTACATGTTTATTATATATATATTTTTACAGTACATTACATATATAAGGCTTTTCTTTTAGGGCCTACATTACTAAACTAACACAGTGGTCAGAAATTCCTGTTTTACATTAGGCCTGCAAGTCACATGCTGGCTTGCAAAGTGATGTGTAAATCTAATTGGAATCCAGCCAGAGTGAGGATGTCCAACAAAAGCGGAGGTGTATAACGATGCCTCCCTTCACCACAAATGCCTTCTTTACCAGGTTTATCGTATTGTACATTGCTCTCTGTTACTCTTTTGTATCGTCATTAGCATAGAATACACAATCCCAATTTAAACTCCAAGACGCAAGAAATCTGAAAAAACTAAAAAGTAGATTTTGCTGATTTATTAACGCATTGGACCATTCGCGGGCCGTAGTTTAAAAACTCCATGGATAGTGGTAAAACCATGACGTCATATATGGATTCCCATATCTTTATGCAACATCGCCATTTTAACTTTTAACCACCTACATTCAGAATTACTGTCTGGGAGGGAGGATTGTTTATGGAGACTACCTAAATTATGTAAACTGGAATAACCATCTGACCCAGTAATAGGTGCATTTACAAACAGATTGGATTCGTTTCGATAAATGGATGCTACTTATCCTTTGTGTAGCATAAGATCAATCAATCAGACAATGTGCATGCAAAAACAGATCTTGAGACAAACAATTCTGAAAATCACCCTGCAATGTTCAACTGACTTAGGTATCCCCCTTGCCCAATAGAGCATGCTGGGATATATTATAATGGTTGGGTGTGGTTTTAAGTGTTACTCTACACAGAGTAAAAATTACACAATCACACAACTCTGGTTATTAACGCCACCACGGAGCGTTAATTTAACTATTTACTAGTTAATTAAACTCCCGAATCAACACTATAAATGTTACACTAAAAAATCCACACTAGTTAACCCTGGCCAATTTTCTGTGTACAATATGTTGGTTCACTCAGACTCCCTTCTACTATTCTACTCTCTGCTCAATGAAAATCCCAGAAAAGAGTCATTTGAAAGTTTATATCTTTGCCATGATTTCTTTCTATGTCAATAATGTACAAAAGCTCTGACAAAGTCCTCGAGGCCGAAACGTAAAGCTTATTAAAGAGCAGTGATACTATCAAGAGCAGTGATACTATCAAGAGCAGTGATACTATCAAGAGCAGTGATACTATCAAGAGCAGTGTGCGGGTTTCTAGTTTTTTTCTAAACTTATTCAGCTGTTACCATGCACCTGCAGCAAAGATAGTGCAGATGTGTGATTGCCTTTTTGAATTTTGAAGTACTGTATATGTAAAATGATTAAAACCTCTTAAATGTAACTACATGTAATATTAAATGTACCAGTCAAAAGTTTGGTCACACCTACTCATTCAAGGGTTTTTCTATATTTTAGAGTAATAGTGAAGACATCAAAACTATAATGTAACACATATGGAATCATGTAGTAACCCAAAAAGTGTTAAGCAAACCAAATATATTTGATATTTTAAATTCTTCAAAGTAGCCACCCTTTGCCCTGATGACGGCTTTGCACACTCTTGGCATTCTCTCAACCAGCTTCATGAGAAATGCTTTTCTAACAGTCTTGAAGGAGTTCCCACATATGCTGAGCACTTGTTGGCTGCTTTTCCTTCACTCTGTGGTCCAACTCATCCCAAACCATCTCAATTGGGTTGAGGTCGGCTGATTGTGGAGGCTGGGTCATCTGATGCAGCAATCGATCACTTTCCTTTTAGGTCAAATAGCCCTTACACAACCTGGAGGTGTGTTGTGTCATTGTCTTGTTGAAAAACAAATGATAGTCCCACTAAGCGCAAACCAGATGGGATGGCGTATTGCAGCAGAATGCTGTGGTAGCCATACTGGTTAAGTGTGCCTTGAATTCTAAAGAAATCACAGACAGTGTCACCAGCGAAGCACCATCACACCTCCTCCTCCATGCTTCACGGTGGGAACTACACATGCAGAGATCATCCATTCACCTACTCTGCGTCTCACAAAGACACGGCGGTTGTTACCAAAAATCTCAAATTGGGACAGATTTCCACCGGTCTAATGTCCATTGTTCTTTTCTTGGTCCAAGCAAGTCTCTTCTTCTTTAGTAGTGGTTTTGGCAATTTGACCATGAAGACCTGATTCACGCAGTCACCTCTGAACAGTTTATGTTGAGATGTCTCTGTTACTTGAACTCTGTGAAGCATTTATTTGGGCTGCAATTTCTGACTGATATATTCTGTATACCATCCCTACCTTGTCACAACACAACTGATTGGCTCAAATGCATTAAGAAGGAAAGAAATTACACAAATGTACTTTTGACAAGGCACACCTGTTAATTGAAATTCATTCCAGGTGACTACCTCATGAAGCTACAGGATTTCACCTTCCTTATAACTGTAAAATACATATTTGTATGTTTAGTGTTGGAGAAAATGTGCATATTTTCTAAAGATCTCTCTTGATCAAAACATCTGTGAACATCACACAGAGCTCTAGCTTGGCTTCCTGAACTTGCCTTTCATCACATATGCATCTTGACCATTTATGACAAAACACAAAGTGTTATTTATTTAAAATCTATTAATTATTTTAGATTAATGGCTATAAGTCGATCTCTGAATGTGCTATAGTGATGAAACCACTCTCTCCTGCTGCACTACAATGTATTGCAGGCGTGTGCTTTGTCAGTGGCTGTGACATAGGGTTCAGCCAGGAGTTGATGGACAGTCGGAAGAACGAATTAAATAGTAGGAGGGACATCCAAGCTACAAGTGGTTTCTGATTTCACATCCTACATAAAACAGGGAACTTTACATCTAAGAGGTTTTTAAGGAATGCCAGATACATGTACAAATATTCCCATGTAGGTACAGTTTAAAACAAACTCCTGATGTTTAAGTTTAAACAATGAAGTAAACACTAACGCTCAGGCACTATTTAAAATAAAGAACAAAATACAATTTAAAAGCTTATTCAGATTCAGAAGGGTTCTAGAATCCTTCTTTCCTTCTGTTACAAAACCACTAACCTAGCGTAGCAGGCGTAAAAGAAACGCCTGAAACTAGATCCCTACATACTGGTCATGAGGAGAACAAAAAAAATGTTGGGGGAGGTTCTCTTCTGCACTGTTCATCCAATCCAGTAAACGTAAAGGAGTTAAGATGGAGTGTCACCTTGTTAAGGTCCAAAAGCGGAAGTCGTGTCACTGGCTCTCTTTCCATTTCCCCTGAAAACTGGAACATCTGGTTGTTGGGGACTCGAGAGAGGCTTCAAAACCCCCTAACTAGCGTTGTTTTCGTGCTGCTCTGCTGTTTGCTGCTACTTCGCTACCAGCCAAACGTTTTGCTTTTGACTTTTAATAGCCGTTTAATCAATCTGTGTAAAAGTTGACCAACATCTTATTTTCATTTTATTTTTTTCACTCAACTTTATCACCCCGGACACTTTATCTGGAAATTGATCTGCAGGACCACCACCAGCTAAAAAAGTTTGCTACAGTGCCTTCAGAAAGTATTCATACCCCTTGACTCTTTTTACATTTTGTGTTACAGCCTCAAATTCAAAATGAATACAAAAAAAAAATAAACCCATTCTCACCAATCAACATACAATACACGATAATGACAAAGTGAAAACATGTTTCTAGAAATGTTTGTCGGTGTATTGAAAATAATTACAGACATCTAATTTACATAAGTATTCACACCCCAGAGTCAATACATGTTAGAATCACCTTTGGCAGCGATTACAGCTGTGAGTCTTTTTGTCTTTCCTATCCTATGGATGGATGTGTCCCAAACTCACTAAAAGTGGCAGTAAAAAAAGCCAAACCTCAACCCGGAAATCTTTTACTATCGGCCTATATGGATTCTCCCATTCCTCTCAAAAACATGAGAAAAGCTGTTGCTCACTGCCTTCTTATAGACAAATAAGGTATACAAAAAGCTCCAGTCTGGTTTTAGACCACATCATAGTACTGAGACCGCGCTCGTGAAGGTGGTAAATGACGTTACAATGGCGTCAGACCAAAGCTCTGCATCTGTTTCCATGCTCCTAAACCTTAGTGGCACTTTTGACACCATCAATCACCACATTCCTTTGGAGATATCAGAAACCCTAATTGGTCTACTCGGACAAGTTCTTGCCTGGTTTAGATCTTATCTGTTGGAAATATATCAGTTTGTCCCTGTGGGTGGTTTGTCCTCTGACAAATCAACGGTAAGTTTCAGTGTTCCTCAAGCTTCCGTCCTATGACCACCATTGTTTTCACTATATATGCTACCTCTTGGTGATGTCATTAGCAAACACAATGTCAACTTTCACTGGTATGCAGACGACACACAGATGCACATTTCAGTAAGACATGGTGAAGCCCCAAAATGATCTAGCCCGGAAGCCTGTGTTTCAGACATAAGGAAGTGGATGTCGGCAAATGTTTTACTTTTGAACTCGGACCAAACGGAAATGCTTGTTCTAGGTCCCAAGAAACAAAGAGATCTGCTGTCGGAAATGACAATGAATCTCGATGGCTGTCTCAAATAAAACTGAAAGACCTTGGCGTTACTATTTTTTCCATCTTAGTAACATCGCAAAAATTCAAAATATTTGTCCAAAAATGATGCAGAAAAGCTCATCCATGCTTTTGTCCTTTCAAGATCAGACTACTGCAATGCTCTAGTCTCCGGCTACCCAGATAATGCACTAAATAAACTTTGGCTAGTTCTAAATACAACTGCCAGAATCTTGACAAGAACCAAAACATTTGATCATATTACTGACTTCCTGTTAAGGCTTAATTTCAAGTTTTTACTGTTAACCTACAAAGCATTACATGGACTTCCTCCTACCCATCTCTCCGATTTGGTACACAAGACGAATTCCTCACTATTGTTCAAATAATTTCCAAGTAAACAGCTGAAGGCAGGGCTTTTTCCTAGAGAGTTCCATTTTTATGGAATGGTCTTCCGATCCATGTGAGAGACGCAGACTCGGTCTCAACCTTTAAGTCTTTACTGAAGACTCAGCTCTTCAGTGGGTCCTATGATTGAGTGTAGTCTGGCCCCCGGGTGCGAAGGTGAACTGCAAGGCACTGGAGTGACGAACCACCCTTGCTGTCTCCCCTCTCTCTGCCTCTGACCCTGTTATGAGGGCTGAGTCATTGGCTTGCTCGCGCTCTCCCATTCCATTCCTAGGAAGGGTGCACCACATCATACCAGGCGTTTTCCCCCGCTATACTATTTGAGTGGGTTGAGTCAGTAACGTGACCTTCCTGTCGGGTTTTGCGCCCCCCTCGGCCTCGTGTTGTGGGGGAGATCTTCGTGGTCTCCTTCATTAGATTGAGAAAACCCAAACTATCCTCTACATCAGCACAAAACACTGCTGGCTCAAATGCCCCCATAGTCAAAATCAATAGGTTAAACAGAACTAATAAATCGACTGACAAAAGTCACAGTTAGCCATTAGCTCACTGCTAACCAACCTATACATGCATGCGTTCCAAGATCCAGAGATATCCATTCATACCAGGCAAATCTAAACCAGCATGCCATGCACAAACGCTACAAACCATAGCCACAGTTAGCCACTAGCTTAGCACTAACACACCCTGATTTACCAAAGCTACGTACCATAGCAACCATTTGCCACTAGCCTAGCGCTAACACTAATACACGTGCCACAGACTCCAAACTGGGTGATGTAATCCTGCAAACAGCACTAACAAAAGCTGCCAAAACAGTCAACACAAAATGTTCCGGCCCATGAGCAAAACAACTAATCAGCCCTACAGTAGCTAACGACTACCAGCTGCAAACAACTGACTACCTTCAGGGTACACCAAACATTTCTGTTGACCAAAAAAACATGAGCTGTCTTGCTAGCTAGCGAACTGAAACTCACATTAGCGCTATTGCGAACCTCACCTATCATGCTAGTTCAACACAAACACTTGCTACAAACATTCTCAAAAAATGCACAACCACATTACTGAACCATACCGCTTCAAAACCACCCGGATTAGAACCACACATGCCAACATTTATTCTGTACAAGCTCCCATAGGTTATGATACCCATAACTATCCTACGGATATTGTTGCACTTGCTTTGTCTAGTGGTCCTAGGCTTAGTTACATGGTCTGTAACTTGAATGAATGTGTGCATTTATAGTGTATTCGAAAGTTTACAGACCCCTTGACTTTTTCCACATTTTGTTACGTTATAGCCTTATTCTAATATTGATTAAATGAATACAAATTCTCACGAATCTACACACCATACCCCAAAATGACAAAACGAAAACAGGTTTTAGACATTTTTGCAACTTTAAAAAAAAGAAAAAAACGAAATACCTTATTTACATAAGTATTCCGACCCTTTGCTATGAGACTCCAAATTGAGTTTAGGTGCATCCTGTTTCAATTGATCATCCTTGAAATGTTTCTACAACTTGATTGGAGTCCATTTGTGGTAAACTCAAGTGATTGGACATGATTTTGAAAGGCACACACCTTTCTATATAAGGTCCCACAGTTGACAGTGCACGTCAGAGCAAAAACCAAGCCATGAGGTCGAAGGAATTGTCTGTAGAGCTCAGAGACAGGATTGTGTTGAGGCACAGATCTGGGGAAGGGTACCAAAAAATGTCTGCAGCATTGAAGGTCCCCAAGAACACAGTGGCTTCCATCATTCTTAAATGAAAGAAGTTCGGAACCACCAAGACTCTTCCTAGTGCTGGCCCCCCGGCCAAACTGAGCAATCGAGGGAGAAGGGCCTTGGTTAGGGAGGTGACCAATGGTCACTCTGACAGAGATGGAAGAACCTTCCAGAAGGACAACCATCTCTGCAGCACTCCATCAATCAGGCCTTTATGGTAGAGTGGCCAAACGGAAGCTATTCCTCAGTAAAAGGTACATGACAGCCCACTTGGAGTTTGCCAAAGGGCACTTAAGAAACAAGATTCTCTGGTCTGATGAAACCAAGATCTTTGGCCTGAATGCCAAGCGTCACATCTGGAGGAAACCTGGCACCATCCCTACAGTGAAGCATGTTGGTGGCAGCATAATGCTGTGGGGATGTTTTTCAGCAGCAGGGACTGGGAGACTAGTCAGGATTGAGGGAAAGATGAACGGAGCCAAGTACAGAGAGATCCTTAATGAAAACCTTCTCCCAAGTGCTCAAGACCTCAGACTGGGGCGAAGGTTCACCTTCCAACAGGACAACGACCCTAAGCACAAAGGCAAGACAGGAGTGGCTTTGGGACAGGTCTCTGAATGTCCTTGAGTGGCCCAGCCAGAGCCCGGACTTGAACCTGATCGAACATCTCTGGAGAGACCTGAAAATAGATGTGCAGCGACGCTCCCCATCCAACCTGACAGAGCTTGAGAGGATCTGCAGAGAAGAATGGGAGAAACTCCCCAAATACAGGTGTGCTAAGCGTGTAGCCTCATACCTAAGAAGAGTTGAGGCTGTAATCACTGCCAAAGGTGCTTCAACGAAGTAGTGAGCAAAGGGTCAGAATACTTATGCAATTGTGATAACATTTGTACAAACATAAAAAAAATCAGTTTTTGCTTTGTCATTATGGGGTTTTGTGTGTAGATTCATGAGGGATACAAAAAAATATCCATTTTAAAACAAGGCTGTAATGCAACAAAATGTGGAAAACGTGAGAAACCAGCGTTTGAGGACCTTGCTAAATGCTCATGTGCCCAGGGAGACAGCAACCTTACCTTTGTCCAAGGCCAGCTCTGTCTCACTTGACCTCTTGGTTAGCCAGTCCAAGCGGATTATTATTTGTTCAGCTGCAAACTGGGACACTGACTGAGATCACCTTAATTGGCAAAACCTAATGTGCTTATCAGCCAGGCTCAACACCTGGAAAAGGTTTGCTGCTGCCCCCTGGGGGAATAGAGTGTGGAAGTGTAACCTGGATAGTGGGTTTGTCTATATCCTAACACCTCCCCCCCCATATCATAACACTTGCAAAGAATCATCAAAGAACCCTTTCTTTCGAAAAACCATTCTTAGGATGAAAACGGCTCTTGGTAAAATCCTACCCCTCCGCAAAGAACCCTTTTTCTAAGAGTGTACTGTGTGTGTGGACTCTGGAGTTAGGCCTCAGCGCCCCTTTCGCGACACCATGCAAACTCCCCTGCTGCACAACAACAGCTGCTATCAAGCTACAGAGATAACCAGACTCAGGTTTCCTAAGCTTGTTTTGTACCTCCCCTTTTCAACCTGATGAATATCTCTCCCCTGGCACACCACCAAGTCTCCTGACAGAGTTGAGACAAGCTGAGGCATTTAGGCTCAAAGTATAGGTCCAATGATACTCAGTAATGTGAGAAGAGATCTGAGTGAATGTCAGGGTGGTAACAGTTTACCCAGCTAGCGCATAAGGTTCTGAGAATCATATGTTTCTTAGAGCCTGGTGAGAGTGTGGTTGCCCTATGGTTATTTTGCATCCAACCTTCCCATAATATTTCCTAAAGATTTCCTCATCTGCCGAGTGCCACAGCGGTATAAGGCACTGCGTCGCAGTGCTTGAGGCATCACTGCAGACCTGGGTTCGATCCCAGGCTGTGTCACAGGGGATTTTCTTGCCCCATCACGCTCTAGCAACTCCGCGCACCTGCAAGCTGACCTCGGTCGCCAGCTGGATGGTGTTTCCTCCAACAAATTTGTGCGTCTGGCATCCGGGTTAAGCGAGCGGTGTGTCAAGAAGCAGTGCGGCTTGGCAAGGTCGTGTTTCGGACTTGACCTTTGCCTCTCCCGAGTCCGTAGGGGAGTTGCAGTGATGGGACAAAACTGTAACTTCCAGTTGGGGAGAAAAAAAGGGGTAAAAGTATAACAATTATTTTTTTAAAAGTTTTCCCATGGTTCTATTTAAAGTCATGTTCAGAGAATGTTAAGAAACAACATTTTTCTGTGGGAATTTCAGTACTTCAGCATAACATTTTCTACAGGTTTTCTTATGGTTCTATTTAAAGTCATGTTCTGAGAACATTAAGAAAACTTTCCATAAAAAAACACAAGAAAACATTAGTAACAATCAAAGAATGTTCTATGAATGTTATTTAAAAACATATACGTTCCTTTCTCAGCGTCAACAAAACTCTCTCTATCCTCTGTCTTGTTAAGTGTGTTCAGGTGCTTGTTTCCTTTGAAATAGGGTCTGTTTGAATCGACTAAAATGAACAGCTTTTAATGAGTAAAAAAAAAAAACATGGCATCCTTGTGGCGCAGTGGACTAAGTCCATGGATAGAAAGCAGAGAGATTCAAATCTCACTGATTCCATACTGCAATAAAAAATAAATGTGTTTGCATGATTAATGCCTAAGCAAATTAATGTATATCTGTGCTTGGAGTTAAAAACAGTTTATCTAAGCTAGCAGTGTAGTTAAAAGTTTTATTGAAACGTTCTCAGAATGTTATTTACAACCTAGAATTTCCATTCTCAGAATGTTAATCAGACCAACCAGGAAAACTTTCAGGGAACCATAGAAACATTTTCTCAGAACCTCCCTGCGACCAAAAAAATGTACATTCCCGGAACAGGCAAATTTTTCACCTCTGTTCTTGAACGTTTAGAAAACGTTCAGTTTTAACGGTCACGAAACATATGGCTTCTTTCCCAGAACCAATGGGAAACCAAAAACGTATGTTCCTACAACTTCCAAGGAACTAAATGTGCTAGTTAGGTAGGTCCCAGGTTGATGTTTTCTGAAGACAACTGTGTGTCTTGGACTTTAATACCCTCACAAGAACACACCTACTGGTTTTACCACCCAGATATAATCCTCTACCATCTCTTCCCTCGATGCCCTATTACCCAGGTCCCCTGTGGGCCCTCCAAGGCAACCAACCCAGAGAATTGTAGGCTATAACCATTTGACTACCAGAGCACCCATGACCATAAAACCATACAACCATTCCTATGCCATATCCAAACCCGACACCCATGCAATTATGTTTGAAGACTGTTGATCCACTATTATATTGACTGAATCTTCTGCATTTATCTCATATGACCCACAGCCTGTTGCAGGCCCGCGAGCCCACCTGCCAAGCGTTTGATTGACAGCTGAATAGATCCTGTGTGCACTGAGCCGATGCTCGGAGGGCATCTTGTTTCTCTCGGTCTGCGCGTGCTACGTGATAGCTGGGGTCCTATTCCGTGTCTGAGCGGCCATGCAGCCTCCTCTGCCAAGCAATAAGCGCTGCCCTGAAGCGCGAAGGGGACGAAAGGAAATTACAGGATGCTATCAGCAATTGAGTTCAATTGGGGTTGAATGAACATCATGTAAACCTGAATGGATTTAAACCAAGGAGTGGTTATTTATTTGGCTCCAACATCCTCCAGTTTTCTTCTGGATTTATTCATCCAAAATGCGGAAGATGGTTCCAGTTGTGTGCTTTGCGACGATGTTGCTCCAGGGTAAGTCAGTGGCACTTGTGCGTTACTTTAGACATTTTTTGGAAAGCTTTAGGAGTTTAGGCTATGGAAATCTAAAGATTATATTTCTATACATGTATCTCTCGTTTTATATACTATTACCGGGCTATTTTTTTCTGACCTAGATCGACATTTTTGCTTTTATAGTTCACAACATAAAGTATTTTTATAAATCCAAGTGCGCTCATTTTACACATTGGATTGTTCGCAGAGGTGGAAAAAGTATTCAATTGTCATACTTGAGTAAAAGTACAAAGTAAAAGTAAATGCTACACATCAAATTCCTTATATTTAGCAAACCAGACGGTACAATTTCTTTTTTTTATAACTTTTTTTTGACAGCCATGGGCACACTCCAACACTCAGACATAATTTACAAAGGAAGCATTTATGTTTAGTGAGTCCACCAGATCAGAGGCAGTAGGGAGGACCAGGGACATTCTCCTGATAAATGTGTGATTTGGACCTTTTTCCTTTACTGCTAAGCAATTCAAATTGTAACTAGAACTTTTGGGTGCCAGGGAAAATGTATGGAGTTAAAAGTACATCATTTTCTTTAGGAATGTAGTGAAGTAAAAGTAAAAGTAGTCCAAAATAAATAATATTAAAGTAAAGTACAGATACTCCAAAATCTACTTAAGTAGTACTTTAAAGTATTTTTTACTTAAGTACTTTACACCACCGATTGTTCGGCATGCCCCTTGGGCACTTCGACCCATGAGTCACACAATCTCCAGACCATACTCTATCCAAACACGGTAATCCTTTAATTGGTGCTCAGGTGGATTAAATGGGGTAGCTGTGGAGGGGGGCTTGAACCAGCATTCCATGGGGCCAATATCATGCCACCTGTGCCATTAAGGCTTTGACCCCTCAGAGTCTACACCTATAAAGGGAGACTGCAACAAATAACTATATTCTATATTCTCCTATCGCAGTGGCTCACTCGGCTCAGGGCCGGTACGCTCAACAGCTGCTCACCGACCTGATGGAGAACTACTCAAACGCCCTGCGGCCGGTGGAGGACACAGACAAAGCCCTGAACGTCACCCTGCAGATCACTCTCTCCCAGATCAAAGACATGGTGAGTCTCAGAGATGACTGACTGTGTCTCGACGATGAGCAGAGCACCACTGGCAATCTATGACTGGCTTCTCTCTCGATGAGGCTTTGACAAAATGTCATCCTTGATCAAATACTTTCAAATATATCAAATATATTGTAGAGAGAGAGAGATTGTGTACTTTTGATCATAAAGCATTGTGAGAGAAAGGCATCAATTGCCAGTGCTGCTCTGTTCATTGGTAAGACAGTCTAGTCTGCATATAGCATAAAGTCAGTCATCTCTGTGACTCACCTGGTCTTTTACCCAAGCATGAAAGGCATATGCACTGAATCTTTAACATGCACCCGGGCAGGGCAGACCGGTCCGCCAAGATGCCCTCACTGTATTGGTTACCCAGTTGATTGTGTTGGTTCCTCTGTTGATGTGCACGAGAATCAGAAACACCCAGAATTTGCCTTGGTGAGAAGGTGCTGCCAGCAACAGACAATAATTCAACCGAATGCAGACACCAGTCCAGATGGACGTCATACAGAATATACAATACCGGAACAGGGACCATAAACCAAAACTCTGGAGCATAGGCTGATTACAGTGGCAATACACCATTTACAGAGGGGATCTATCTACATAAGCAGGGGGAGGGATGTCGCCATGTTGAATAGATAGTGTTGTGCAGAGGTGCACATCGTGCAATTGCAATTGAGTGCAGATTAGTATTAGAGGTCGCTGATGACAAGGTGCAGTGGTCAGCTAGGAGGTCTGAGAGACGTCAGACCTCCTACTGTACCGGCCTACAGTTACTCAGCCGTCTCCTGTTTCAGTCCAGCGGAGGGTCAACCTCCCCTTCTGCGTGTCTGTGTGTCTGACTAAGTAACTAAGTGCATCTTGTCCGGTGCACTCTGAAGAGAGACGAGACATCTGTCCTACGGCCTTCATCCTCGTCTCTGTGATGATGTCATCCTGCCACTTGGAAACGCACACAGACCCATTACGCGTGTGTGACCTGTGTGTTCGTGTGTGTGTATCCGAGTGTGTGTATAATGAAGGTTCCTTTACTCTCCTTGGTTCCCTGCTTTGGTTGAGCAGTGCATCAGGTTCTGGCAGTGATACTTCCTAAACTGGGTCTGGATTTCACTGTGTCTGACAGCTAGTCTGAGACTTTAGTGGGTTATTGAGTGACAGAGAGAGAGAGAGAGGAAGAGTGAGAGAAATAGAGAGAGCGAGGAAGAGTGAGAGAAATATATATATATATATAGTGAGAGAGAGAGAGAGAGGGAGCGGGAGAGAGAGATACACATGTACAGTAGCATATTGCCCTTACCTGTGTGTGTGTCCACATGCCTTGTGTGTGTGTGGGTGCGTGTGTGCGCATCTGCGGGATCTGTGTGTGTGTGTGCGCATCTGCGGCATCTGTGTGTGTGTCTGTGTGTGTGTGTGTGTGCATCTGCGGGATCTGTGTGTGTGTGTGCGCATCTGTGGCATCTGTGTGTGTGTGTGTGTGTGTGTGTGAACCTGCATCTGTATGTTTATTACTGTGCCTATGTATGCAGGATGAGAGGAACCAGGTATTGATAGCGTACCTGTGGATCCGTCAGACGTGGCACGATGCCTACCTGAGGTGGAACAAGGAGGACTACGATGGCCTGGAGGTCATACGGATCCCCAGCAGCCTGGTGTGGAGGCCTGACCTCGTCCTCTATAACAAGTACGCCCGTACGTCACACAGATATATACAGCCACTGTACCATGATATCGGAATGACTTATTCTATCTACAAACAACCTCCCTTATTCACAATAATTATTGGTCCATGAATTGGTCATGTATTAATGCAAAGTATATAGAGGAAGATGGTCCCATATACAGTAGAAGGATGTTATACTATAGTAATGACATGGTAAGGCGGCAGGTGGCCTAGTGGTTGAGCGCGTTGGGCCTGTAACCGAAAGGTGTCTGGTTCGAATCACCGAGCTGACTAGGTGAACGATCTGTCGATGTGCACTTGAAAAAGCCACTTAACCCTAATTGCTCCTGTAAATCACTGACTAAAATGTCATGTTGTGTTATTACAGTGTACAGGTACTAGTTTCCCTGTTCTTTCTCAGGGCGGATGATGACTTCTCAGGGCCGCTAGACACGAACGTGGTGCTGCGCTATAATGGGGAGATTACATGGGATGCTCCGGCCATCACCAAGAGCTCCTGTGTGGTGGACGTGTCCTACTTTCCCTTCGACAGCCAGGAGTGCAACCTCACCTTCGGCTCCTGGACATACAACGGCAACCAGGTATACAGGATGGGCATACATCCACAGATGATATATATATATATATCTTTTTTTACATTTATTGAACCTTTATTTGGCTAGGCAAGTCATTTAAGAACAAATTCTTATTTACAATGACGGCCTACACCGGCCTAACCCGGACGGCACTGGGCCAATTGTGCACCGCCCTTGTCCTACTGCTTCAGACTGCCCTGCCACAGACAGGCAGACACACACATTCCTCGGTGTGTGGAGATATCATTCTACCATTATCGATGCAGACAAACTCATTGTGTGTGTGTGTGTGTGTGTGCGCATTACACATGTCCTGCTAAAACACTGCTATTACGGTCCCATTATATTTCACCCTCTATTCCTATGTCTCTTCCCAGGTTGACATAGCCATGGGCATGGACAGCGGGGACCTGTCTGATTTCGTGGAGAACGTTGAATGGGAATGCCACGGCATGCCGGCCACCAAGAACGTCATTATGTACGGCTGCTGCTCCGACCCCTACCCTGACATCACCTACACCGTCCTGCTCCAGCGCCGCTCCTCCTTCTACATCTTTAACCTTCTCCTGCCTTGCTTCCTCATCTCCTTCCTGGCTCCGCTGGGCTTCTACCTGCCGGCTGACTCTGGGGAGAAGGTGTCCTTGGGGGTCACCGTGTTGCTGGCCCTGACTGTCTTCCAGCTCATGGTGGCCGAGAGTATGCCGCCGTCTGAGAGTGTGCCACTTATTGGTGAGAGTGTACGCATTTTCTCTCTCTCCCCCGCCTCCGCATCTCTTAGTCTTTCTCTAACTCTCTCACCCGCACACGCACCGCAAATCTCACACACACGCTACGTCTCATACACGCATGCATCTCATAAGCACATGCTGTACATGTGCATGAACTCATTTTTCCCTCTCCTGTATGTCACAGGAAAGTACTACATCGCTACCATGACGATGATCACAGCCTCCACGGCTCTCACCATCTTTATCATGAACATCCACTTCTGTGGGGCCGAGGCCAAACCCGTCCCCCACTGGGCCAAAGTCCTCATCATCGACTACATGTCCAAGATCTTCTTTGTCTACGAGGTGGGAGAGAACTGTGCCACTGCCACCTCTTCCTCCTCCTCCTCCTCTTCCTCATCACATTTTGGCCAGGACGATGTCCACCAACCCAACTTCAGCAGCCACCGCCAGGCCAATGGGAAGCCGGGGGGCAACAGCGGGCGAGAGAACCAGTACCGCCACAAAAACCCCAGACCCCAGACTCCTGGACCTCAACGTCACCCCAAGCCCCGACACCAACACCACATCACCAGAGACGAGAAGAACCATCTCTCCAGCTCCAAATACGAGGGCTTTGAGTCCAACAGGAACCTCCCCCTGGGGGACTGCTGCAAGGAGGCTCCTCCCTGCTGTCCGGAGGATGAAAAGACAGCCGTGGTCGCTGCTGCGGTGGCCTCAGTAACCTTTGGCCCCTGTGTGTTCTGTAGTCACGGCAGCAGCTTACCCGGGGTGGACTCCAAGCTGGTGCGGAACGTGGAGTACATTGCCAACTGCTTCCGGGAGCAGAGGGCCACCTGCGCCAAGGGGGCGGAGTGGAAGAGGGTTGCCAAGGTGATGGACAGGTTCTTCATGTGGATCTTTTTCATTATGGTCTTCCTCATGAGCATTCTGATCATCGGCAAGGCACCATGACAACGCTGGCTACCCACGTGTTGTTATTGGAGACTGTTCTGCGCACGGTTTCCCAAAAGCATCTTAAGGCTAAGTTCTTTGTTAGAACCATATGATCCTATGGTTCTAAGATAAACTATGGTTCTAAGATAAACTTAGCCTGGTGCTTTTGGGAAACCAGGCCCTGTTCTTTTGTTCATCAAGAGAGCATGTTCATGTATATTGTGTGTGTATGTCTTATGTCTTACTGATGAAACTAAAGAAGGTGCAAAGAGAGATGGCTATTTTGATAGATATCTATGTTATTTCCTCATTCGACAAAATACATGGAACTGCATTGTGGAGGAAAAACTATATTGCACTCATGATCAATGTCCTGATTATCATAAGCATGATCAGTTACTGAAGTTTGTCAATTCATTTCACTCTTTCTTTTCATCTCTGTGCAGAAAATACGTTATATTAAAAAAAAAACATAGCAAATACTGTGTATAAGTAAACTCAAATATCACTACAAGTGTATACTATACTGTGTGTGAATGAACAGCACACTCCATACACCCTCCCCATACTAATATCGCCACATGTCCCCACTAAATAACAACATTAGAACTATCACGTATCACTCACCAGTCTGAAATCAGACTCCAGGGGCTTCAGCGACAAATGACCCGCTCCGGATCCACACGGCCGGAATCATTTTTCACTTCAAAATCATCCAGTGAATAGTTAATGACTGCTTTGTTTCCAAACAGGCACTGTAAAGATGTAAGGTAATATGGAACATAAATTATGCAACACAATGAGTTTGCCCCCTCCCAACAACACATACCAACATCCAGGTGTGTGTGTGTGTGTGTATATACTGTATGTTTCTGTGTGTTGGCAGGAAGTGGTTGGGAGGGGGGGGGGGGGGGGGTTACTTTGGACTCGTCTGCACACCTCATAGAAGTAATCAACCACTCAAAGGACAAAGTATTTGACTAGAGTGCCCCCCTTATTTGTCCCTATGGATCCTTGTACAGTTTTGAGTTTTTATTTGCAGAATTGTCGCTACTACCTTGTATGTCCAGCAGAGGGCAGACATCTCTCACCAATTATCCTCTTGAACGGCACAGAAAATAGGTGACAGTGAATTTGAAATCAGATGTCATTACAACAGCCACCTTTAATACTTTACACATCCATAATAAAAAGCGAATGTTGATTGTAAAATAAAGATATGATCATTACATTTCATTTCATTTTGAGTGAATATAGAGTGGAGGATTATGGACGCATAACCAACCAGTGTTAAGGAAACTAGTTCATCATCATAACTGATACTAAACCTGTCTCTTGAACCTATCCTCTGACATTAATGAGAACCTGAGTTCACTCAGACAAGGAAGCCTGAGCAGTCATCATCCTCTTCAGGGAAGTGATTGTCATGCTGAGTCTGAGAGTGAAATCTCTCACATTTGCATACTGGGGAAGCCTGTCTCTGGTCCTATTAGTGTACGTTGAGCCGCGGGGCCCGATGCATGCTATGATGACCCCAGGAGACAGTGAGAAGTGGGAAACATGTCATTTGCACAGACAGGAGCGCGGCTTGGGAGAGACTGCTGGGGAAATTGCCAGGGTCTTTTTTATTTCACTTAAAGAAGGCTGGGGGAGCCTATCACCACCTGTCTGCATGCTGCACAGGAGGATGGATCGTCATGATATGGACTGTCTCATGCTTCATGGCGTGATTGTTCATTATTTTACGGTTAAGGACCTGAAGTTAAAAAGTGGCATTCTGATGACTAATTAATGACTCGTCATCATTTAGCATTGTAATAAACATTAGTGATGCGCTGGTTGACTGAATCAAAATAAAACAAGGCATACAAAAATCCATAAATGTGTAATTCCTGTGCAATTCATATCTATCGGCTAAATTGATATTTTTCTGTCATTTTTTTTAAACCTGGCGTTAGTGCGTAGCCTAAACTTCAGGGCCTAACTGTAGCGCGCCAAATACACACCAATTGCCAAATGCTTTGGGGAACTTGGGAAGACAACGTCAACGTTAACGTTAAAGTTGTAAAGCAGGATGATAGCAGTGCCTGCTATGTTATGCGTGATGATTGTGAGGTGCTATGCAGTCTACTGTTCCGATGGGTTAATTGAATAATAGTCTGAAATCTGGACACTGACTGTATCTGTAACCTCTCACATAGGTACTATAATATTAACTCCTGCATTTCTTGCGGTAAAAAAAAAAAAAAGTGTCAATTTTGACTGAGGAGTATTTTTCTCCCGTCATCCTTGAGTAATAAAGGCCTACTTCACTAATTTTGTGGGATTTTTCTGTTGTTGATATATATAAATATATATATTTGTATTATTATTTATTTAATTTTGATTTATCAGGGGGTGCTGTAGCACTACTTCCCCTACTTCCCGCTGCTATGCTAATATCCATGGACAAGATAGTGTTAATGTGACCCCATACAGTAGGTCCTGCTAAAGACGATTGCAGGCAAATACATATATAAACCAACCTGACTGCAGAGGGCTCCTCCACATCGCACGAAAGTAACAAAATGCTTGCAGTTGAACATCAAATCATAGACGTCTAAGAAGATCACTCAAATTCTGTCACATTTGTGCATTTGGAGACTTAGGGCATTGATGTGTGTTGTTGCCAATTCTGATTTTTCCTGTTGAAATTTTGCTTTCAGAAATGTGTTGTAGGCGAAGAACTTGTCATTAAGAAAGAAGGCCTCATTCAGCAGTTGTTCTCTGTTCAATAAAAAATGTTGAGACAATAAATGCAATATAGGCGATAGCTTGAAAGCCGGTGACGTCGACCGCCGAACGCCGAGCTCAACAAATTTCTGCCCTGCTAGAGCAGGCCCGGTCAACTATAGAGCTATATTTTATTCAATTTATTTTTGAAATGATATAGATTACATTTGATATTTATACAATTGCACAGAGAAAGAGATTTTGTTTAACGAGTAATATACAAACATTTTTAAGGAACAGATCAAAATTCCTTTCAAAACCTCACCTTGTGAGGATAATGGCACTGAGCCTTTAAAAAAAATATATATTTTAGGAGGGAGAACACATTGGGTGGGATCTTAGACCATTCAAAGATACAGAATCCTCCCGATCCTTGATATCCTTCGTCTGCGCTTATGGACAGCCCTCTTCAATTCAAACCACAGGTTTTCAATGGGTTTCAAGTTCGGAGACTGAGATGGCCACTGCAAAATCTTGATTTTGATGTGTGCTTGGGGTTATTGTTTTGCTGGAAGATCCACTTGCGGTCAAGTTTCAACCTCCTGGCAGAGGCAACTAGGTTTTTGGCAAAAAATATCCTGGTACTGGGTAAAGTTCATGATGCTGTTGACCTTAACAAGGGCCCCAGGACCAGTGGAATCAAAATAGCCCCATAACATCAAAGAATTACCACCACATTTTACAGTAAGTTTGGGTTTCTTTTCTTCTCATGCATTCTCATTTCTACGCCAAACCCACCACTGATGTGCGTAGTCAAAGAGCTCGATTTTCATGTCAACCAACAAATGTAAACACCTGGAGTTTGCTAAATGGCATTGGCACTTGGATTGGAACTGGTGCTTTGGTCAGATGACATTAAAATAGAGCTCTTTGGCCACTCACACCAATGGTGGGTTTGGTTGATGGCTTTTTTCAAATCCAATGACTTTTCCATGTAGATTCCACTTCATAATACATTGGCAAATTATGTTGAATCAACAGTGATTCAACCAGTTTGAGCCGAGTGGGATATAATACAACTAGTACAAAGGATGACGTTTTAGTATGTAGTAAGCAAGAGATAATTCGGGTACAGCCTCTGTAATGATTGATTTCTAAAAATCAAATCGAACATGAACTTAAAAGCTCATTTAAAGTTTGATTTGATTTAGTCCTACTCTCTAGCTTTGATTTTTTGGTTGAGATGGAGACGTGAATCCAACATATGAATTATTCATTTGTAAACAAACTGGAATTAAAGCCAAACTAAGTCAGTGGCACAGATGGAACTGTCCAAGCAGAAGATACAGTGTACATCTCATTCAAATGTTGATATTTGGTTGCATTGGCAAACACGATCCAATATTACAAAATAGCATTACATTTGAAATCAACCAGAGGTAGAAACCCTAGGTTAATATACAGTATATTGTCTATTTTTAGTTGAATCCTGGGTTGAATTGAAACAACAGCTGTTGGTTGCGTTTAACAACCAAACACAATTCAATATCACTTTTGAAATACAGTAAATAGCCGAAAGTTAAGGCTATCTTACTAACTCATGTAACATTCAACCTTAAAATGAGGCTACAGTAGCTATGCATGTCTTCTTATGTAATCATGTAAAGCGTCTATGTTCAAGTTAGCATGCATAGGTCATCGCAGGGTCTGTGGCGATCTTCACAATCGCTGTAATAATTTGCATAGAATCTCGAACGGCATTGATCACTTGCGCTTTGTACTTTTCATGTCATCTCAACTGAAATCCAGGTCATTTGGTTCTGCTATTAGATGAAGCACAGTCATAACATATTCATCTTTTGAATAAAACAAATGTATTTACATTTAAAATGATCTGTGCTTTTAAATGGTTGAAAGCGCAGTGATAGACATTTGGGTGTCAACCACACTGTTTTGGAAAACCTCCCTGGTCTTTGTACTTGAATCTGTGCTTGAAATTCACTACTTCACTGAGGGACCTTACAGAAATGAGTTAAACATTCAAAAATCATATGAACCACTATTACTGTCCATGCAACTTATTATGAGACTTGTTAAGCACATTGTTACTCCTGAAAGTATATAGGACTGCCATAACAAGTGGGTTGAATACTTATTTGATTTGATTTCAGCTTAAATGTTTTATTAATCTGTAAAAATGTCTAAAAACAAAATTCCACTTTTGGGGTACTGTGTGTAGACAGTCGGTGGCACAAAATCTCAATTGAATCTATTTTAAATTCAGGCTGTAACACTACAACATGTGGAAAAAGTCAAACAAATGTTTAACAACAAGAGAGAGGTAGATTCCCACAGCAGTATCTTCTAGGCTGCATTTGGCTGAAACCAGGGTTGAAGTCACTCTTCAGGAACAGGGGGAGGTGATGACATGTTGAAGTTGGCAAGCCATCACGGCTTGTGGAGCTTTGTGATGAGGATGCTGAAAGACACACTCCTTCATTTGGGAATAACGTTAAAGACTGAGCCAACAACACAACTGTTAACAATGGATTGACCCCATCGTCACTCACATGGCCACCTTCGTTTTTTGGTGATCTGAGGGAGAACTGCACAGGGAAGAGAATACTTATCTGTGGCCCTCTTCCGTGCTACTGAAGGGATTCGGAACATTACAGCCGTTTCTTTACCCTGAATGAGCACCTGAATAAACTTTGCAATGACAGGAATGCCCCTTTTTGTGACAACTTTGATTTGCTGTGGGAGCAACAAGCACTTTTTAAAAGAGACGGGATTCACCAGCAACATTTCCAGCAACATCGCAAACTGTTTTAGAGACTGACAGACGTGGTGGTCTGGTCGTGCTCCAGTCCTCCCTGTCAGAATGAGCAACAGATGATTTGGAAAGCATATAAACTCCTGTAGAAATGGCACTATGGTTATTCATCTCGGCCTTCATGTGAGTTTATACATACTGTTATCTCCTACCATTCTGATAGATTGGAGACTGTCAGAAAACGTGGTTATAATGTTAATAATTCGGTTGTTATTCCTTTGGCTACCTGGAGGCAGACACCCCAGAGGCAGAGTGGCCCACACTCATTGAATATGGCGCTTTGAAATGTTAGAGCAATCACAAGTAAAACCCTGTCTCGTGAATGACTTCATGACTGAGCGCATAGTTCATTGCATGTTTCTCACTGAAACATGGCTGTCATCAGACTGTAGTGCCGCTCTTATTGAAGCCTCTCCTCGGACTACAGCTTTTCATACTCTGAACTATTGTCTATTGTCCTTGAGAACTAAGATAAAATCATTGTGTTGGGCGATTTTAATATTCATGTTGACAAAGAGACTGGCTCCAAGGTCATTGAATTTATTAATCTTTTGAGCTCTATGGACTTTATCCAACATGTTACTATGCACACCCATAACCGCGGCCATACTCTGGACCTGGTTATTACCAAGGGGGCTTTCTATGAACATATCCTCTATTGTTGATGTTGCTTTATCTAATCACCACTGTGTATTTTTTTTATTACATTGTTGCCCATAGCACATGGTAATACTGAATGCATTATTGAGAAACAGTATCTTACTTCTGAAGTTGATGCAAATTGTATTGAATGTATGAACAATACTCCACCACCTATTCTGCCTTTCTTTTGTGATGATTTAGTTGATAACTTTAATAACAAATTAAGGGTAACCATTGATGCCACAACTCCAGTAAAGTTGAAAAAGGCCACATCCAAACGAGGATCCCCTTGGACGAGTGAGGAAACTAATAAATGAAAGAGGAATTGCAAAAAGGCAGAGTGGAAGTGGAGAACGTCAAAGTTGCAGGTCCATTATGATATTCTGAGAGAGCAACTTGGCATATATAATCAATTCGGAAAGTATTCAGACCACTTCACTTTTTCCACATTTTGTTACGTTACAGCCTCATTTTAAAATGTATTAAATAAAAAATATTCCTCATCAATCTACACACGATACCGCATAATGACAGAGGGAGGTTTTCAAAAAAAAAAATCAAAAAATGTTTTCAAATGTTAAAAAAAACAAAAACAGAAGTAACTTATTTACATAACTATTCCGACCCTTTGCTATGAGGCTCGAAATTGAGCTCAGCTGTTTCCATTTATCATCAAAAAGTGAAAGGGTCTGAATACTTTCCGAATGCACTATATAACAAGGAAATGAGAAATTCCAGAAGGGCTAATTTTTCTAACTTCATCACTATCAATCAGAATATTTAGAGAGCGCTCTTCTCGACAATTGATGGCCTGATAAGTCCTACCCCTGCAAACCTATGTGAACTTTCCTCCACATCTAAATGTGAGGAGTTTACAGCACACTTCAGAGATAAGACAACCAACAATAGGCTCGGTATGAGTCAAGCAAGACCTGATGAGAAGTTTGACATGTGCCCTTTAGTTAAAGTGGTAAATGATATTCGAGCCAACACAGATGCCAAACAGCTCTCTGTCCTTAGATTAAAGTGTTGCATTCAACACTGTTGATCATGATGTCCTTCTGGACAGGTGGGTTGACCTCTCCGGTGCCGTTCTAAATTGTTTTAGGACTTATTTAACCGGTCGAGAGTTTTTTGTCACCCTTGGTGAACATAACTCAGAGAAAATACATATCACATGTGGCGTTCCATAAGGTTCGATTTTTGGGTTCGGTACTGTTCAGTTTATATATGTTACCCCTTGGCAGCACTATCAGAAAGCACGGCATTGATTTTCACTGCTACGCAGACGATACACTACGTCACATTTCTATGTCACCAGAGGATGTTTAGCTCCATGGAAAAATTATTAGACTGCATTAGTGATTTTAATACAACTTCCTTCAGCTAAACTAAGACAAGACCGCTGTACTTATTGTTGGAACAAAAGCACAGAGAGAAAATCTAGCCGCACATTTTAGCAATAAAGACAAAACACCAGGTAAAAAACCTAGGTGTTATTTTAGATTCTGATCTAAATTTCGAATCACACATTAGGAATGTGACCAAAATAGCTTTTTACAACCTGGGTTTTTCTCTCAGTCTGTTTCTCTCTCAGGCTGATACAGAGAGACTCATCCATGTTTTTATTACAAGCAGGCCTGACTACTGTAATGCTCTCCTGTCTGGTCTACCCAAGAAAGTCATTGGTCAACTACAAAAACATACAAAATGCTGCAGCACGGGTACTGACCAATTTTTTACACCAATTTTAAGTTCTCTGCACTGGCTGCCTGTGAGTTTTTTATCGTTCATTTTAAGATTATTCTATTGGTTTGTCAATAAATAGATGTTCTTGTGCAGCCCAATACATATCAGATATGCTTTAAGTTATGTACCCAGTAGGTCCCTCAGGTCCTCAGGTACTGGCCTTTTAACTATTCCAAAGCCTAGGACTAAGAGGCATGGAGAGGCAGCCTTTAGTTGTTATGCCCCCTGCCTCTGGAATAGCCTGCCAGAGAACCTGGGGGAGGGGGGGCTGTGGACATGTTTAATAGATCTCTTAAATCACATCTTTTTAGCTTTGCTTTTCCTTAGTGTGCTTTTTAGTTGTTCAGTTTGTGTCATTATTTTGTTATTTGTCTTATGTTTTATGATTTATGATTATGATTTAACTGTTTTATGCATTAGGCCTAATAGTGCAGTGATTCGTCAAATTTGGAAGCCTTTGCATAATAGCTGGGAAATTGTTGATTTTGCAACAACAAAAAATTGAATCGCAGAATCGCAAAATCCTGGATGGACTGGCAAATGCATCCCATAACATTTTCACACGCAAATAACCATTGGTTTATTTTTACATGATACATCTGTCCTTCTCAAGTTCTTGACTCAAAGGCAGAACGAGAGATCATCAGAGCGGTCAGCACGCAGTCTCTTTCAGCCAGATGGCAAATTCAGCACTCTTCATAGTGTGCGACTTTCTTTAAGCGACTTTCTTTAAGTTCTTTAACATCTGTTAGTCAGCACCTCTACAAACGTTTTTGGATTTGCATTAGCTCATGCTTTTTAATAGGAAAGCTGCACCATCAGAATGCAATTTAGTGAGGGCCCCAAAACAATGACAAATGTTTTTTTTTACATTTATTGTGAAACACTATAATTCCATTACTGCAGACGTTTTTTGGAACTTTTCTGAAATTAGAATGCAACCATGTTCCAGGAAGCTCCTTTAAAAACGGGAGTTTTAACAAGGGTAGCTTTATAATGTATAAATGTTATCAAAAATCTGTATACAAGAAACGCATTCCAGACCGGTCTGCAAGTTTTTAATTTTTATGGCTTTTCAAGTAATGCTGTATACAGTAAATAGTGTTCCAAATAATAATAATAACTATAAAAAACGTCTGAAATATGTTCAAGCTTTAAAATGTGATCGCTGAAGCAATTATTAGGATTATTAGTCATGTGTCCCCCAAAGATGATCTATTATATTGCGAAGATAGTCCACTAAGCACTAACAACGGAAATATACCGAACAGAAATATAAACGCAACATGCAACAATTCCAAAGATTTTACTGAGTTGCAGTTCATATAAGGAAATAAGTCAATTGAAATTAATGAATTAATTTGGCCCTAATCTATGGATTTCACCTGACTGGGTAGGGGCCTTAGAGGGCATAGGCCCACCCACTTGGCAGCCAGGCCCACCCACTTAGCATGCAATGCCCAGTCAATCAGTATTCGTTTTTCCCTTTATTACACACAGGAATAGTCCTCAGCACCCTCCTCCACCCCCCCTCAGACGATCCCATAGGTGAAGAAGCCGGATGTGGAGGTCCTGGCCTGGTGTGGTTACACGAAGTCTGCTGTTGTGAGGCCGGTTGAACGTACTGCCAAATTCTTTAAAACGACGTTGGAGGCGGCTTATGGTAGAGAAATTAACATAAAATTATCTGGCAACAGCTCTGGTGGACCATCCTGCAGTCAGTATGCCAATTGCACGCTCCCTCAAAACTTGATACATCTGTGGCATTGTGTTGTGTGACAAAACTGCACATTTTAAAGTGGCCTTTTATTGTACAAAGCAAAAGGTGCATCTGTGTAATGATCATGCTGTTTAATCACCTTCATCACCTGCCAGGTGGATGGATTATCTTGGCAAAGGTGAAATGCTCACTAACAGGAATGTAAACAAATGTGTTCAAAATGTGAGTGACACTTTACAAATGTTGCATTTACGTTTTTGCTCATTCTAGCCCATGAGAGGGCAGATAAGCACAGCTTACAAACAATTTTTTTCTCAAAGTTTTCAGAATGCCACGGTGCGTCAACTTATATCAATACATTTCTAACAACATAATAATTACGAAACTTCTATTAGATCAAATAAGCCTTAAGTAGTAAATTAGTATTCAAATGTTTTGCTTACCAAATTAGACACTGTCATATACACCTCCATAAAAAAAATACCCACTTTGTCTTCTTATTGCTGTATTCTCGCGCCGACAGATTTTGGGCGTAGTTAATCCTCTCGCTTTGCCCCTTCCTCTCTGGCGTAGTGTAGTTTCGGAGATGCCTAGGCTGATGAAGGAAACTGGGTGCCACCTATTACCACTGCCAGGTTTTGGGTCCGGGATGGAGGCCATGGGGGAAAGCAATGAAATGCCAGAAATGGGGATTAGACTAGAGAGATAGTAGGCTATGCTATGGCAAATTTGATTAAAAATTCAAGTCGTGTCTGTGTTACTGAAATGTAGGTATTCTTATCTGTCAAATTGAACGTAGTGGGATACTACTGCATAAATCTTGGATTCCAGGAAATTAGCATATAGTTACCATGGTGATGGAAGCTCGCTGATCCAAGGAGTTCCACAATAATACTGCTAGCTACTTGGGGAAGTTTTCTGCTTACTTCTAGCAAGCTAGCTAGCTTTTTAATTTTCTAGTAGATCTACCGTGTCTCACTTTTGAGAGTGAAACGACTATCTTTCTTTCCAGCATTTTTTTATTGCCAAGTTAAAGAACATCTCCAGGTGTCCGCCCATCGCGAAAAGAAGACAGCCAGATTGTAGGTGCTCAGGTTAGGTCTCACTGCTGGTCACGTAGCCCGAACATCTGCTTCGACATAAGGAAATATGACTGTGCTTGCTGCTGGTTAATGGATACCTGAGACAGAAAAGTTCTGAAGACGTCTCCCCCTCTGAAGGTAAAGACCGCAACCACTATACCGTGCGTTTACTATTCAAGAAAATCGTACTGTATGTAGCCTACCATTTGTCTCTAATTGTTGTTAACACATTTCAGCAGCAGCGTTGCAATTGTACAATTAGAAGCCTGTCTTTTTTTGTCATTATTAATCTCTGTGTCATAAGTAGTAGTAGTAGTCCTGGTGGTTTATTATTATACTTTTATAAAAACTTTTTTTGACATAATTTTGTATATCATTTCTTGGCTTGAACCCTTAACTCACAGCTACAGTGTGTCTCCAGTGTACAGTATGTGGGTGTTTTTGTCTTTTCAGGGCCTGAGTGGAGGGACAGGAGTTGGGTCGTGTTCTTGAGGTGAGCCTTGGTAGACCAGGCAACCATAACAAGATGGTAAAAAAAAACACAGGGCACTCACGACGGTCGTCCATATCCAAGACGGCTGGTGGCTCCCAGATATCCAGCCTCAAAGACCTGAGCCTGCTGGATGGATCTGGCCTTGGGCAGGAGGAGACCCCAGAGCTGCCTCCAGAACCCCCCACACCTGACGAGAGCCACTTGGGCTTCCCAGACCCTGTCTATCTGCTGGCGGCAGTCATCTTTCAGAACACTCACCTGGAGAAGCCTGCTGCCCACCGATTAGTCAGTTATGGCAAGCGGGCGGGGCTGCCCCTGCCTGAGGCCAAGGATGAGGCGTACCAACGTAGCTCGTATGAGCTGGCCTTCAACACACTCAAATGTAAGTGAACAGCAGAAAGGACTGTAGGGGGGATTTTCCCCCCTCTATGGGGAAATGTATACTTAGAAAGGTTTTCTATCCTTCCTCCTTCATTCTATATTTTCCTCTTTAATTGACTGCAGTATGTACGTATGTATGATGGGTCCCCATTCCGCTGCATATGATTGGACGGGGTTATCTTGAGCCACGCATGCAAGAGAAAAGCAACGAAAGCAAACAAACGGCCATTTGAAAATGAGAATGAATAGTGTTAGGGACATTAATTGACAGGTGGAATTGAATCCTGATAGATTGATGGAGGGAAAAGTGCAGGAGAAATTCCCTTTGAATGGCCATGGGGAATTCAGTGGGATGTTACAAATCAATTGTTCCCATATATATATATATATATATATATATATATATATATATTTATTTATATATTATCTGTGAAACCAAGGACGGGGGTGCAGGTCTGCGGCTGCCAAACACACAGGGTGTGTAATCACCATGGCGTTAAGGGAGGGGAAGGTTAGAGGACTGTCAGTGCAGCCCAGGAGATGGAATCGATTTCTCCTGCTCTACCCATGTGAGAGGGGCTTTCATCTCTCTAGATTAGGCTTGCTTGTTGAGGTCTGGGTTTGCATATCAGACTAACTCGAGCTCCATTGCTTCCCTGCTGCAACTGTAAAAGTGGTTGTGAGAGCAGGAGTTACGTTTCCTGGCTACCCCAGACTCCTAGCTCCGGCCAAACGTTACGCCTCACCCACAGACGTTAGTTTCTTCTCTGCAGTGAGTCTGGATCTGAGTACCTTCCCCGAATAACATTCAGGGCCATCTGATTGGTCCAGAAACCAATGGGTTGGGCCAGAGCCAGAACACACTTGGTTAAAATGGCGGTTTGAAAATGTGTCATTGGCTTTGATACTCTGATTGGTTAGAGACGATCCTATCCCTCATGACTTCAATGATGGCAGTCTCAGACTAAAGTCCACTACATGATTATGTGGACGGACACCTGTTCATCGAACATCTCATTCCAAAGTCATGGGCATTAATATGGAGTTGTTCCCCCCTTTGCTGCTATAACAGCCTCCCCTCTTCTGGGAAGGCTTTCCACTAGATGTTGGAACATTGCTGCGGGGACTTGCTTCCATTCAGCCACAAGAACATTAGTGAGGTCATGCACTGATGTTGGGCGATTTGGCCTGGCTCACAGTCAGCGTTCCAATTCATCCCAAAGGTGTTTGATGGGGTTGAGGTCAGGGCTCTGTGCAGGCCAGTGAAGTTCTTCCACACCGATTCCGACAAACCATTTCTGTATGGACCTTGCTTTGTGCACAGGGGCATTGTCATGCTAAAACAGGAAAGGGCCTTCCCCAAACTGTTGCCACAAAGTTGGAAGCCCAGAATCGTGTAGAATGTCTTTGTACGCTGTAGTGTTAAGATTTCCTTTCACTGGAACTAAGGGGCCTAGCCCGAACCATGAAAAACAGCCCCAGACCATTATTTTCCTCCACCAAACTTTACAGTTGGCACTATGCATTCGGGCAGGTAGTGTTCTCCTGGCATCCGCCAAACCCAGATTCATCTGTCGGACTGCCAGATGTTGAAGCATGATTCATCACTCCAGAGAACCTGTTTCCACTGCTCCAGAGTCCAATGGTGGCGAGCTTTACACCACTCCAGCTGATGCTTGGCATTGCTCATTTTGACTTAGGCTTGTGTGCGGCTGCTCGGCCATGGAAACCCATTTCACGTTTCTTCCAGAGGCAGTTTGGAACTCGGTAGTCTTGCTTTCAGAACTCGGCGGTCCCGTTCTGTGAGCTTGTGTGACCTACCAATTCGCGGCTGAGTCGGTGTAGCTCCTAGACGTTTCCACTTCACAATAACAGCACAGTAGACCAGGGCAGCTCTAGCAGGGCAGAAAATAGCCAAACTGACTCGTTGAAAAGTTGGCATCCTATGATGGTGCCACATTCTAATGCCAATGTTTGTCTATGGAGATTGCATGGCTGGGTGCTCAATTGTATACACCAGTCAGCAACGGGTGTGTTTGAAATAGCAAAATACACTCATTTCAAGGGGTATCCACATACTTCTGTATATATATAGTGTATGTGGCGAACTACAGAACATTTGAAGAATTTAGTATGAGTCGTCAGGCTAGAAGGTCAAAGGTCATACAACAAAATAGGGCACGCCGTGTTGGATGGAAGAGGTCTGAGATTCTATCTTAACTCTATATTTAGTATAGTATCGCTTGCCTCTATGGCTTGGAGTCCTTATTTCCAGAGGAAAAAATAGATAAGTCGATTTTTTCTCTCTCTCATTTCAATCCCATTTTTTGTTTAATAAGTGGTATGTTATCAGTTCCACCTAATTCTGATTCTCCCCGTCTTTCCTACTCTCATATCCCTGGAATGAGTTCATTTGGAGAGCACCAGATAGTGGGATAATGTTCTGGAAATAAAAATGTACAGCAAATGAACGAGATATTGACTAGCAGAGGCTGACGTACAATTATAACCTCAGATGAGTCACGTTTTTCTCCCCCCTAATTTTTGTTGTTTACAATTTGGATGTGGCTCACTGTTTACAATGGGACGTAAATACAATGTCTGCGGCAGAATTCATTTGCAAAATAAGGGCATTTTCTGGCTGGTCGATAGAATGTCCGTCGTTATTACAAAAGACAAAAGGAGGCGGATCACTACATTGTAATTGTGCCTGAACTGCGTCAAGGCTGTCCTATTGTAGCCAAGATTGCTTGGTGTGGTGAAGATGTACACAGCCTATTTGTCTGGCACATCAGATTCGGTCACATTTGTTGCGTTAAAAAAAAAAAGAAAATGCTAACCAATGAAACGACACAGCTGAGAAAGAGGCCTTAATCTCCCCCACTGTCCTCCGAGGAGCGGGATGACTTCAGGTTGCAGAGATCGATATACACAACACACTGGATGCGTCTTACACGTACAGCCTGGGAATGACAATGATCCAACATCGAGCTGAGGTCAGTTGTTAACTTAAAAAAAAAAAAGAAGCTTAGGCAGCGAAAACCCGGCGAGCAAAATGCCAATGAACCCTTGTATTGATCATGTGATTCTAACTCTTATCCATTCGAATCAAAAGTAGCCCTAAACCCCGTAACGACACACAGAGGACAAAGTGTTCCCGTAATGCAGTCATTATTACAGTAATGTAGACTGCATTACATTACATTACTGCATTGTGTGTTGGACAGTGATTTCTGACGACGTCACCCCACTCATTCACACAAAAGAACTGAATCGAGCATAGAGGAGACCGATGGGCTGATGTTCATTGGATGGAGGTGGTTTAGTTTAGAGGAGGCCTGGTGGTAGTGTGTGTTGCTGCAGTGTACGAGATGACCCACGGTGAACCTCTTAAGTGTGAAACCAAAGGGAAATTATTACCAGGGTATCTAGGAATATCTAGATTACAGTGATCTATTTCTGTGTCGTTCCCCCTCCTCCCTCATTCTAGTTCTCTCTTTTCCTCTCCTCTTATTCTATTTCCCCCTCTCTCTTTCTGGCTCCGTCCCACCACTCTTTTCCTCCTTCTCTTTTTCTTTGTTTCCTCTATTCTTCACTAGCGCCCCAGTCATCACCTTGAATCTTGGAGGGTTGATCACATCTCTTCATGTCCCTGGTCCCAGACATCATTTGCTCAACGGAGATAGAAAGAGAGAGAGGTGGGACCCCCCCCCCCCCCATCCATCCATCCCTCCCTCTTCATTCCCTCTCTCTGTTCTGCATTCCTCCGAGGCCCACTCCTGTCTCCTCGTCCGTAGTAGCCAGCAGCCTTGTCACAGCACAGAGCTGATATGTGGCTGGAGTAGGCAGGGAATAGGTTTATTTGACTTGGGGGAGGGGGGTGGGGGGGCTCCTTTGTTTCAGACCGTGGGAGGGAGAGAGAGGGAACATGTCCTTTCTGCCCTTGGCTAAGAGCATGGCACTTTACCCCGAGACACTTCAGCAAATATGAAACATTGCAGGTTGATAATATGTAAGCTATTTAACACTGCCATCCTGTCCAAGGGTTCTGCTCAGCTCGCCTGAATAGAGACTCGGAGGTTTGTTGGCAGAGCTTCTTTTAGATTCATGTGAAATGGAGTGTACCGCTGTGGAATACTGCGAGGCAAAGAGCTGAATAAGGCCAAGTGGGGTTGTAGGCCTTCTAGCGCTCTTGTGTGGATTTATTTGACCGTGTTCATCATCACTCACTGGCCTTAGTTAGTTTGTTACCTGGACGAGGGCCACACGACACAAACTCAAACAATTGGTTAGAGAGTAGCGCCTCATCCTAGGTTGTCATGAAGTTGCCCCTAGACACTGGTATAAGATCAGTTTGGTATTTTTACCCTTCAAGGTTAGGGTGAGAATTTGGGGAGGGTACGCTGATCCTAGATCTGTGCATAAGGGCAACCCGACGCTTATAGGTCGATATTTAGGTGCTTACACCTCAGCTCAGTGCTGCCCCTGATGTGTAATAGCTTCTGGTATGAGAGATTTATATGTGAATTTACTCTGTGTTTTACTCCTCAGTCCTCCCTAGGCTGATTTATAGACCAGGGAGGATAATGACCTCCACATATATATATATATACCGCATCATCATCACACCATCTCCCCCCCTCTGGGTCTGTGCTTTCCTCCTGTACTGTAGGGTCAGGCAAGGCGGCCATGTTGCTAGGCTTATCTTTAAGACCTTCTGCTGCTATGATCGAAACACTCATTGACCCGACGCTGCTGTAAATCCTGCAAGGAGTATAGGCCCAATCACAGACACTGTCTTTAGTGTGTGTGTGTGTGTGTGTGTATATATGTGTATTTTTTTGCACCCCCTTTATCTAGCCTTCACCTGTTTAGCCCAAGTTGAGCAGACGGTTGGCGTGATTTGTGATGTTATGGTAGGTTAACAGCGGGGTATGTTGTTGCCATGGCGTCCCAGTGGCAGTTCTTTGTAATGGCGACACCTCCCAGTGGCAGTTAGATAGGACTCAGACGTGTCATTTAAGATTAGAGGTTAATCAGGGCAGCACAGCCATTATGTACACACACACACACACACACACACACACACACACACACACACACACACACACACACACACACACACACACACACACACACACACACACACACACACACACACACACACACACACACACACACTCAAAACCCTTCCCGTCTGTCCCATTTCGTTTTAGATTTAAATGCATTCATAAGCACGCACGCACATACGTACGCACACAAACACACACACACATACACACACACTCATACACTCAAAACCCTTCCTGTCTGCCCCATTTCATTTTCGCCTTCTCAATGGGATAAAGAGGATTTTGAAAATAAGGAAAATGCTGTTCTATCAAGATTACCTGGAACATGTGCATTTTGGATAAAGCTGCTGTGCTTCCCTTTCCAACATGTAGTGAAAACACATTGCAAAATTGAGGGGGTTTAGAAACAGGTGTTTCCTAATCCAAGATAAAGCAGATGTGTTGCTGTTTGCTCTCCCTTCTTTGGAGTTGAAGGAGAAAGCCTGTGGTTCTGGGGACACTGGGAACCAGAATGTGTGAGTCTGTTTGTTTGTGTGTGTGTGTGAGGCCGTGTGTGTGTGAGGCCGTGTGAGGCCGTGTGTGTGTGAGGCCGTGTGTGTGAGCGAGACTGTGTGTGAGCGAGGCTGTGTGTGAGCGAGGCTGTGTGTGAGCGAGGCTGTGTGTGTGTGAGGCCGTGTGTGTGTGAGGCCGTGTGTGTGTGAGGCCGTGTGAGGCCGTGTGTGTGTGTGAGGCCGTGTGTGTGAGGCCGTGTGTGAGCGGGGCTGCGTGTGAGCGAGGCTGCGTGTGAGCGGGGCTGCGTGTGAGCGAGGCTGCGTGTGAGCGGGGCTGCGTGTGAGCGGGGCTGCGTGTGAGCGGGGCTGCGTGTGAGCGAGGCTGCGTGTGAGCGGAGCTGCGTGTGAGCGAGGCTGCGTGTGAGCGGGGATGCGTGTGAGCGAGGCTGCGTGTGAGCGAGGCTGCGTGTGAGCGGGGCTGCGTGTGAGCGGAGCTGCGTGTGAGCGAGGCTGCGTGTGAGCGGGGCCGCGTGTGAGCGGGGCCGCGTGTGAGCGGGGCCGCGTGTGAGCGGGGCCGCGTGTGAGCGGGGCCGCGTGTGAGCGGGGCCTCGTGTGAGCGGGGCCGCGTGTGAGCGAGGCCGCGTGTGAGCGAGGCCGCGTGTGAGCGAGGCCGCGTGTGAGCGAGGCCGCGTGTGAGCGGGGCCGCGTGTGAGCGGGGCCGCGTGTGAGCGGGGCCGCGTGTGAGCGGGGCCGCGTGTGAGCGGGGCCGCGTGTGAGCGAGGCCGCGTGTGAGCGAGGCCGCGTGTGAGCGGGGCCGCGTGTGAGCGGGGCCGCGTGTGAGCGGGGCCGCGTGTGAGCGGGGCCGCGTGTGAGCGGGGCCGCGTGTGAGCGGGGCTGCGTGTGTGTGAGACTTGTGTAAGTGTATGTCAGAGTATGTGAGCGGAGTTGAGAGGTCAGAAATCCAGCTCTTCGCTCAAAGGAGAAAACTAACTGCCGCTTCAAATTCGCTCCGTTCATTAAAATCACAGTTTAACCAACACCCATCTATTTTTGTGACTACCTGGACCCACCATTTGGCTTTGAAGTATTGAAACCAAACCATATGATTTGAATGAAAATTTGCTTATTTTAATAAACAACAGGAAAAGGTAAGAAGCACTCATCATTTCAAACAAGCTGCATGTCGTATTAAACAGCATATAAACACTCCAAATAGTTCAGGAGCCAGACAGGGAGCCTAAGGAGGAACGAAGATAAATTATTTAGGCTATGTTATTTATATTATTTCAAGGCTATAGCCTACAAAAAAATATGTTGTGAAGCATTTGCTGGTGCGACATACTAGGCTGGTAGGGGCATTAAATGCTCAGCATTTAAACAAAATGTCGTTGTTATTAATAGTATATAAATTGCACATATATAGGCTGTGACTTACTTAGAATTCATTACAAATGAAACAAAAAATGATTAGGCTCCATCTATAGTGCCTTTGAATTCATTTTTAGAAACATGAGTTTGTCCGGAGTCTCTGGCTTCAGGCTCATGCGATGGTGCATGGAGATCAGGCCAGCAGTGGAGAATGCCCTCTCAGTGCTTGCAGAGCCACTGGCATCCCTTGCCAGGCTGGGCAGGGATGCGTAGTTGTTTTCAGTTTCTTCTGTAGGTAGGCCTAAAGGGTTTTAGGTACTATAACCCTATCAAAACGGAAAGCTCCTTGAAAGAGGTAAAAGGACAGGCCTATTGGGCCAAAATCAAGGATGGCCTATTGTGTAGATAATAGAATGAAAATTAACTAAACTTTTAAGAGATCTGATTTTTAGTTAATAAATACTTTGCTACAGTGTTTCGCTTTGCTACACTTAGCTAGCTACGCACCTGGTTCCTATCTGTTGGCATGTGCATGTACTAAGGACACCATCATGCTTTCGGGATACCTGTCTTTTCAGATTCCACAATGGTTCTTTAGTTGTGGACACTACATCACCACGCTCCCTCTTTTGCTCGTGGTCCTCCTCGTCTTTGTTCACCTCTGTGTTTTATCAGTTTCCTTATTAAAACATTTAGAGAACTCCATGACAGGAGCTAAAGCATGGGGCCATAGCAACACACGAGTAGATTACAAACGCATGCTGGTCCAGCATGCCATGAGCTCGCAAAGGGCTCGTGAAAGGCTCATGAAGTGCCCGTGAAGTGCCGGTGAAGGGCTCGTGAAGTGCCCGTGAAGTGCCGGTGAAGGGCTCGTGAAAGGCTCATGAAGTGTCCGTGAAGTGCCGGTGAAGGGCTCGTGAAAGGCTCATGAAGTGCCCGTGAAGTGCCGGTGAAGGGCTCGTGAAGTGCCCGTGAAGTGCCGGTGAAGGGCTCGTGAAAGGCTCATGAAGTGTCCGTGAAGTGCCGGTGAAGGGCTCGTGAAGTGCCCTTGAAGTGCTCGTGAAAGGCTCGTGAAGTGCCCGTGAAGTGCCCGTGAAGGGCTCGTGAAAGGCTCATGAAGTGCCTGTGAAGTGCCCGTGAAATGCTCGTGAAGTGCTCGTGAAGTTCCGGTGAAGGGCTCATGAAGTGCCCGTGAAGTGCCTGTGAAGTGCCCGTGAAGGGTTCGTGAAGGGCTCGTGAAGTGCCCGTGAAGTGCCGGTAAAGGGCTCATGAAGTGCCCGTGAAGGGCTTGTGAAGTGCCCATGAAGTGCTCATGAAAGGCCCGTGAAGTGCCGGTGAAGGGCTCGTGAAAGGCTCATGAAGTGCCGGTGAAGGGCTCGTGAAGTGCCCGTGAAGTGCCGGTGAAGGGCTCGTGAAAGGCTCATGAAGTGTCCGTGAAGTGCCGGTGAAGGGCTCGTGAAGTGCCCTTGAAGTGCTCGTGAAAGGCTCGTGAAGTGCCCGTGAAGTGCCCGTGAAGGGCTCGTGAAAGGCTCATGAAGTGCCTGTGAAGTGCCCGTGAAATGCTCGCGAAGTGCTCGTGAAGTTCCGGTGAAGGGCTCATGAAGTGCCCGCAAAGTGCCTGTGAAGTGCCCGTGAAGGGTTCGTGAAGGGCTCGTGAAGTGCTCGTGAAGTTCCGGTGAAGGGCTCATGAAGTGCCCGTGAAGGGCTTGTGAAGTGCCCATGAAGTGCTCATGAAAGGCTCGTGAAGTGCCCGTGAAGGGCTCGTGAAAGGCTCATGAAGTGCCTGTGAAGTGCCCGTGAAATGCTTGTGAAGTGCTCGTGAAGTGCCGGTGAAGGGCTCATGAAGTGCCCGTGAAGTGCCTGTGAAGTGCCCGTGAAGTGCCCGTGAAGGGTTCGTGACGTGCTCGTGAAGTGCCGGTGAAGGGCTCATGAAGTGCCCGTGAAGTGCCTGTGAAGTGCTCGTGAAGTGCCCGTGAAGGGTTCGTGACGTGCACGTGAAGTGCCGGTGAAGGGCTCATGAAGTGCCTGTGAAGTGCCCGTGAAATGCTCGTGAAGGGCTCGTGAAGTGCCGGTGAAGGGCTCATGAAGTGCCCGTGAAGGGTTCGTGAAGTGCCCGTGAAGGGTTCGTGACGTGCTCGTGAAGTGCCGGTGAAGGGCTCATGAAGTGCCCGTGAAGTGCCCGTGAAGTGCCCGTGAAGTGCTCGTGAAGTGCTTGTGAAGTACCCGTGCTTGTGAAGCGAGCGCTACTGGAGTGGGTGAGAATGCTGATGCTCCAGCCTTTGGAAACTCGCTCCTCGCTCCAGTCAAATTTACCACACTCCACTCCTCGCTCCGCTCACATACTCTGGCGTGTGTGCGAGGCGGTGTGTGTGTGTGTGTGTGTGCGTGCTTGCGCGAGGCTGTGTGGGTCAGAATAAAACATCCTGTTGTCAAGGGAGACAGATGTTCCCTTCATGATAGCTCAGCTAGGGCAGAGAGAAGAGAAAAACACATTAGGAACTGCAGATGTCTCTCAGATAGCTGGTATGTAGCCTACAAGACCTTGGTCTCTAATGAGAGCAATGCACATGGTATGTATCCTGGTATTACAGCCACCGATTACATGACTAGCAATGTGTGATTAATAAGTGTCATCAGTGTCGCAGAGGCTCTAATTTCTAAATGAATTATGGTAAATTAACTCAATTTAAATCTCTAATTAACTCCATTAAAATACAAAATGAGCATTTAATCGTGTGAGTAAAAAATAAAATCCTCATCTAATTGAATTAGCGTTTCAAATTATAGTGAGATTATTCCTGCTGCCTGCGAGAGCTCTCTCGCTGTCTCTCCCTATCTACTTTCTAGACAAGAGCTCAGCATTAGATATGGAGTCTCAGCCCTAGTCATTTATTTCATTGGGTTAGGTGTGTAATTCTATCAGGCTTGTTCCAAATGATCCTGTCTGGTCTGGGCTGGTCTGTGGAGATAATTAGAGATAGAGATAATAAAGATAGAGATGAGATTGGCAAGATCCTGAACCATTATCTCCATATGATGGAAATATTAATTCTCACCTTCTCTCTCTCTCTCTCTCTCTCACTCACTCACTCACTCACTCACTCACTCACTCACTCACTCACTCACTCACTCACTCACTCACTCACTCACTCACTCACTCACTCACTCACTCACTCACTCACTCACTCACTCACTCACTCACTTACCTGTCCACGAGTTACACTATTGAAACATTCTCTATGCTCCTCCCACCACAGACCAAGAGCTCCTGGAGGACATCATGATTGACAGCTGCTTTTACCTCTCTCAGCCAATGGTGAGTGAAACATAGAGCTTCACCCAGGGAGGAGGAAGTTCGAGATCTGTTTCAACCGGTTTTGACTTTCTCTAACTTCCTGACTCCACAGCGGTACTTCAGAGCTCTCAATATTCATGTCCCGCTGTTCTCCTTGTTGTACAAAGTCTTTGTTCAGCTCTGCTTGCTTTTCCTACCACTAATCTGTAACTGTGATACCGATTATTATATATCGATATAACGCCTTTTCTTCACATCACAAAGCAATTTGGTGCCGCACATCTGAGAGAACAAAGAGAACTCGGCTAGTCGGTTGTTTGTTGGGTTTGTTGCTTTTCTCAAACAGAAACACTCCATTAGTGATGAGATCAGGATGCTCTACATGGCACCCTGGGCTGCTCAGGGCTGTGTCTGCGTGCCCGCCGCTCAGCGGGTCTGAGTGTATTCTGGTCGATACGTATCCCTCCTCTCTCCGTCTCTGGGAGCGGTTGTCTGGGCTGTGAGCCCAATACAATTAGCAGTGCACTTTGTAGACGTAAAGAGAAGGTTCCCACGGCAGCCATGAACCGAGAGGTAGTTGCACTGTAAAACAACGCCTCCCTACTCATTTACGTAAATCAAGATTGGCGTCTGGGATGGTTTTTGAGTGTACTTTTGCCCCGCTGTAGTTTAAAGAAACAGGCTTGTGATGTTAGAGTAGAGATGATGGCAATGATGGAGATGGTAATGTGAGGGCAAACTGGAATTCATCCATAAGCGCGCGCACACACACACACACACACACACACACACACACACACACACACACACATACACATGCACCAAGCACACACACACCCACCCACCCACACACAGACACATACACACACACATGCACCCACCCACACACAGACACACACATATACACATACACGCATGACACGCACAGACTTACTGTAGTAACTGTGTGAAATATGGCCCTGCCTGGAATGAATGGGTCTTCTCTATGGTGGGGTGGCAGGTCGTTATTCTGGAGACAATAAAGGCCAGACACAATGAGGCTCTCTTCAGAACTCACTCTCACCTCATTTTACACCCCTGGCATCTATAAAGTTCAACCTTGACGGAAAGAGGAGGAGAGGGGTGCCAAGGGAGACGTAAAAAGGAGAGGGGGATGGGGATAGAAACGAAAGGTGCTATCTAGAACCTAAAAGGGTTCTTCAGTTGTCCCCATAGGAGAACCCTTTGAATAACCCTTTTTGGTTCCAGGTGGAACTCTTTTGTGTTCCACGTAGAACCCTTTCCACAGAGGGTTCTACATGGAAGCCAGAAGGGTTCTACCTGGAACCAAAAAGGGTTATCCTATGGGGACAGCCGAAGAACCCTTTTGGAAGCTTTCTTTCTAAGAGGGGAACTGAAGTCTGGAGTGTATTTGATTGCAGTGAAGAGAGAAATGGGGATTAGATCTACCTCACTGCGGCTGGAAATAGAGGGAAGTGACCATGCAGTGACCAGAGAGACAAAGCATAGGAGTTTAAGTGATGCAGTGAAACTGCACAGTATTCTCCTGATGGTAGACCATGCATAGCAGCGACCTCTGTATTTGTAGACCTCATCATTTGATCATTACTTGGTCCATCACATCCATCACGGCCAGTGTTCAGTTGGTCAGTGTTAAGTGGCCAGTGTTGGGTGTTAAGGCCTGATGTCACAGCGCGGCAGCAGTGGTGACGCGACATCACAACAGACTTGTTTACTTCCAGCCACGGGACGCTGTTGCCAGGCAGCCCCCCCCGGGTTCAACCTTGGTAGAAGGCGAGCGATGACGGAGGAAGGGAGAGAGGAATGTAGGGAAAGGAGGGGGAGATAGGGACGGACCCAGCACCTGTTTCTGATATCAACCTTTCCAAAAATCTGATTAAAAGCCCCTGAGTGAATAACGAGCTGGAGCTAGTTCTTTAGCCGAGCAGTTAGTGTTAGCCTAGCGTAGCGTCTCGCTCCATTAGCCTTGCAGCGGCGCCATGGCAATCTGTTGCTGCCGAGCAACACCATCTGCCACTAATGTGATCTGTGTCCCTCGACCCCTTGAGGGAGAAAGAGGGAGAGAGAGGAAGAAAGGGGAGGGATAGAGCGACGGAGGGACAGAGTGACAGAGCGTGAAGGTATGAGAGGGTGATAAGCTGGTGGGAGAGGTAGAGTGTGAGAGGGAGAGATGGAGTGTGTCTTCCTGCCGGGTTTAATTAAGAGGTAGAAGCCAGGTCCTGGCAGGGCATCCCAAAGCTGCTCCACCCCCCTACCTCTGCCTCTGAGTGGAGGACGGGGGACTGCTGGGTACCTGCCCAAAACAACCGTAGGAGTTACATGACACTGTCAATCCTGCCTAATCAATAAACCCATCAAACTGTCTTCTCAGGGGATATCTCTTGAGGGTTTCTGAAGGTAGTTACTGTGTATAGCAGTATTGAATTATCCTTACTGCGTCTAGGCGATCTCTGGGGTTTGATGATAAAGAATGTTGATTGTTGAACCGTGTGAATTCGTTCTATTCTCTCTCTATGCTCCCTCTGGTGTAGGCATCCAACTGTTGAAGAACAACTCCTTCATCCGTTCTATGCTGTATCTGTTGTTTTCTCTCTTTGGCCGACTGACAGTTTGTTGGCAGTTGACTGTCAGAGCGTGACATTTCTATCCGTAGATACTCTGGTGCGGTTGATTGTTGAAGCAAAACTTCTCTCTCTCTCTATCCAGCCCCAACTCTGCTGTTATTTCCGTTTCTGGACACGTATACAGTTGGCTTTTGAAGTGTGTCTGATCTATGGATTCTAACTCTACGCTGTGTTCTTTCTCCAGCCTGATGACCAGATGAGTCTGGTGGTGGTGATGCTTTACGACTTCCAGGACAGGAAGTTCCTCCCTCGGGAATGCCAGGGGGAGGAGCTCGTACAGGAAGTCAGGGAGGTGGAGAACTGCCTCCTCAGGTAAGAGGGAAGCGGGGGGGGGTACTTTATCTGTGTTGTTTTGGTAAGTCGCTGAGGGGTATGAGTGTCTGTTGGAACACCTTCTCTCTTCCTGTGTGTGTTGTAGGTTTAAGACCAAGCTGGCAGCCTCCCTGGCTCGCAGTAGGATCAAACATGACCTCCTGACCATCGACTGCATCCTCCCCGAGGCTGTGAGGAAGAAACAGGAGAGAGCCAACAGGCTGCTCCTCTACGCATGGGTCAACACATTCAAGAGCAGGTCAGCACACTACACACACACACACACACACACACACACACACACACACACACACACACACACACAGGTCTGAGATTGTGGGTGTTGGCCATGCAGGTGCCATGCAGACATCCCATTAAACCATAATGTGCGTGTGCGAGAGAGAACGGAGGAGAGACGTAGAGAGACGGAGAGAGAGAGAGATAAGGTTAGATATATACTTGTCTGATTTTCCACAGAAAAATGCTTTACGTAGAAGAAAAGGCCCTGCGAGAGAGTGAGAGACATGGCATAGACAACATCAAACATACACATTTGTGAAAAACAAAACAGAAAAGACAGCGTAAGGACTCATACACCTCCCTTCACCATTACAATCACTGTGCCCCCCCCTCATCCACTCAATATAACACATCCCCTTAATGTCCAAGTTCACTGAGCGTTGCACATCATGTTACTGCACAACCCTGTCATTACAATGTCCACGATTCCATGATTATTTTACACAGTTACATTTCCCTTCTCAGAATTGCACGTCCATTCCCATGCCCTCCGTATTTTTCATAAGGGTCAGTGCGTGTGGCACCAATCTGTTTTTGTACCCGACCAGTTTAGACTTGGGAGTCTGCAGTGTTTCCTGGATGGCAGGATCACAAACTCAAGAGTTGGGAGGAGTCCTTCCTCTGCTATTTTGTTTGCCATCCTCGGCATGTTTTTGTGGTAGCTGTCCAGAAAGGTTCTTTACTCAGTTCTCAGCAGACTTGTCACCCTGGTTTTTGTCTGTACTGTGACACTGTCGTACCACACTGTAATGCAGAACGGCGAAACGCTCTGGACAGTTTTTTTAATCCGTTATTTTACCAGGTAAGTGGACTGAGAACACGTTCTCATTTACAGCAACGACCTGGGGAATAGTGACAGGGGAGAGGAGGGGGATTAATGAGCCAATTGTAAACTGGGGATTATTAGGTGACCTTGATGGTTTGAGGGCCAGATTGGGAATTTAGCCAGGACACCGGGGTTAACACCCCTACTCTTTCGATAAGTGCCATGGGATCTTTAATGACCTCAGAGAGTCAGGACACCCGTTTAACGTCCCATCCAAAAGACGGCACCCTACACAGGGTTGTGTCCCCAATCACAGCCCTGGGGAATTGGGATATTTTTTTAGACCAGAGGAAAGAGTTCCTCCTACTGGCCCTCTAACACCACTTCCAGCAGCATCTGGTCTCCCATCGAGGGAACGACCAGGACCAACCCTGCTTAGATTCAGAAGCAAGCCAGTAGTGGTATGCAGGGTGGTATTGCATAATTGTAATACAGGAAGGCACAATTTATACTACAATATTTACACAAGTATTGGGGGTGGGGGGGGCATTGTATAAACTGAGCAGTATAATAAGAGTCTGGTAGCAGTAGTTGTGAAATGTGTGTGCATGTGTGTGTGTGTGTGTGTGTGTGTGTGTGTGTGTGTGTGTGTGTGTGTGTGGAGGGGGGGGGGTCTGTGTGTGTGGGTGTGGGTGTGGGTGTGTCTGTATTATCATGACACAAGGCGAGACCCAGATGCAGGCAGATGGTTGGAGTCTTACAATGTTTATTAATCCGAAAGGAGTAGGCAAGAGAATGGTCGTGGACAGGCAAAAGGTCAAAACCAGATCAGAGTCCAGGAGGTACAGAGAGGCAGACAGGCTCGAGGTCAAGGCAGGCAGAATGGTCAGGCAGGCGGGTACAGAGTTCAGGAGGTACAGAGAGGCAGACAGGCTCGAGGTCAAGGCAGGCAGAATGGTCAGGCAGGCGGGTACAGAGTCCAGGAACGGGCAAGGGTCAAAATCGGGAAGACTAGAAAAAGAGCAGGAGCGGGAAAAACGCTGGTTGACTTGGAAACATGCAAGACGAACTGGCACAGAGAGACAGGAAACACAGGGATAAATACACTGGTAGAGAGAGACAGGAAACACAGGGATAAATACACTGGTACAGAGAGACAGGAAACACAGGGATAAATACACTGGTACAGAGAGACAGGAAACACAGGGATAAATACACTGGTACAGAGAGACAGGAAACACAGGGATAAATACACTGGTACAGAGAGACAGGAAACACGGGGATAAATACACTGGTACAGAGAGACAGGAAACACAGGGATAAATACACTGGTACAGAGAGACAGGAAACACAGGGATAAATACACCGGTACAGAGAGACAGGAAACACAGGGATAAATACACTGGTACAGAGAGACAGGAAACACAGGGATAAATACACCGGTACAGAGAGACAGGAAACACAGGGATAAATACACTGGTACAGAGAGACAGGAAACACAGGGATAAATACACTGGTACAGAGAGACAGGAAACACAGGGATAAATACACTGGTACAGAGAGACAGGAAACACAGGGATAAATACACTGGTACAGAGAGACAGGAAACACAGGGATAAATACACTGGGGAAAATAAGTGACACCTGGAGGGGGTGGAGACAATCACAGGGACAGGTGAAACAGATCAGGGCGTGACGTGTGTGTGTGTGTGTGTGTGTGTGTGTGTGTGTGTGTGTGTGTGTGTGTGTGTGTGTGTGTGTGTGTGTGTGTGTGTGTGTGTGTGTGTGTGTGTGTGTGTGTGTGTGTGTGGGTGTGTGTGTGTGTGTGTGTGTATATGAGTGACTGCATGTGTGCTAAGGTGTGGACAATCAGAGCAGGTGCTCAGTCCAGTTCAAGTGTTCAGCAGTCTGATGGTTTGTAGATAGAAACTGTCTCTGAACCTGTTGGTATCAGACCTCATGTTCCAATACTGTCTCTCTGACGTTAAGGGAGAGAACAGCTTGTGGCTGGGGTGCGTGGGATCCTTGATGATGCTGCATGCCTTCCTCAGGCACCTTTTCGACTAGATGTCCTGGATGGGTGAGAGCACGGTCCCAGTGATGTACCGGGCTGTTTTCACCACCCGCTGGAGAGTCTTGAGGTTGTGGATGGAGCAATTCCAGTACCAGGCTGTGATGCAACCGGTCAGGACGCTCTCGATGGTACAGCGGTAGTATCTGGAGAGGACCCGGGTGGCATGCCGAATTACTTCAGCCGCCTTAGGAAGTAGAGACGCTGTTGCGCCCTCTTGACAAGAGTGGTGGTAGTGTTGGTTCATGTCAAGTCTGAGTGGGTGTGTGTGGGTGTATGTCTGTTGCTGCAGTCAGGCTGATTTAGTGGTGTGTAAATCCCCTTGTAGTGGACAGATCCAATCAGCAACAAGCCCTGAGACTCTAAGGTTACCAGTGGTATGTGTGTGTGTGTGTGCGTGTGTGCATGCTTGCGTGCACACACAGGAAATTACATTTTACTACCAGAGGTTACATCTGCGGTAGAAGCTTTTTAAAGGGCCATAGAGGGATTTGACCTGCTATAATGACCCTCACATCCTGTCTCGTCTCCCCCCCAGCCTTGAAGAGGTGTGCGGCGTCCTGAAGCGAGGGGGATTCTCTCAGGTGAATTCAGTCGGGCAGTTGGAAGGGCAGTCCTTCTGTCAGGACCCCCACTGTGTGGACGTGTTGGTGTTCCCCCCCCAGCTCAAAGCTGACCTGTACCGCACCAAGCTGCTCAGCGACAACAAGCTCATCATACAGGTACTGCTGCAAGACTGCCTGGGAGATGGCACCTATTCCCTGTATAGTGCACTACATGTGACCAGGATAGGGTGCCATTTCAGACACACCCCAGGGCTTCGTTCTAAGTCAACAATTGAACAAAACAACGAAAGAAACATATTGTACGTCAGCTTGCATCCATAAATTAAAGTCAACTTTTCGATGCAAATTCTTCCCCATCCATTGTGAATACGGAGTAACCAAAGCCCATTTTGTGCCAGTCTATGAAACCCTCCTCCTTGTTTCTGGGAGAGTATTCTAATGACTAATTCTATGGCTGCGGAGCTATAAGCTTGTCATTTTAATTTCTACTCCAATAAAGTCAAGCTGCTGCCTGCCACAGCTTCTCTGAGCGTCATGCCACACAAGCACAGTGAAATGTGATTACGAAGCCAAATTCAATTAAGCATTCAATACCACTGCTAAATTAATCACTTCCCCTCTCTCCTCGTCTTCCTCTCACTCCCCCTCTCCTCCCTTTCTCCGTGTCCTTGCTCTTGCCTTCCTCTCTTTCTTTTTTTCGTACAAAGACCGTGATATGGACACTAACTAAAGGAAGTCAAATTAGCTGGCTCTGTTATGCTATGTTCAGCACTGTCTCTAGAGGGTGGGGCTCTGCTGGTTGAAGGACATCTCCATTAATCTCTCTGTGTCTGCTTGCACACATTATTCTCTCTCTCTCTCTCTCTCTCTCTCTCTCTTTCTCCCTCTCTCATCCTCTCTCCCTCTCTCTCTCGCTCTCTCTCTCTCTCATCCTTTCTCTCTCTCTCTCTCTCTCTCTCTCTCTTTCTCTCTCTCATCCTTTCTCTCTCTCTCTCTCTCTCTCTCTCTCTTTCTCTCTCTCTCATCCTTTCTCTCTCTCTCCATCTCTCTCTCCCTCTCTCTCTCTCTCTCTCTCTCTCTCTCTCTCTCTCTCTCTCTCTCTCTCTCTCTCTCTCCTTTGTGGAAAAAGGCTGTAGTCAAGTTGTAACCATACCTCTCTCTCTCTCTCTCTCTCTCTCTCTCATCCTTTCTCTCTCTCTCTTTCTCTCTCTCTCTCTCTCGCTCTCTCTCTCCTCTCTCTCTCTGTCTCTCTCTCTTTCTCTCTCTCTCTCTCTCCTTTGTGGAAAAAGGCTGTAGTCAAGTTGTAACCCTACCTCTCTCTTTCCTTCTCTCCCTCCCCTTCCGCCCCCCTCCCGTCTCCACCTTCACTCTCTCCCTTCTATCTTTCCCTTCCCCCTCTACCCCCCTCTCACCCACACTTCTCTAGGATAAGTGGTGTAGCGTCGGTCCCTGTGTGGTGCGCTCTCTGTTGCTCCCAGACGGGGACGTCCTGATGGCTGGCTCCTCCTCCGGCCTTACCATGTCACACACCGCCTCCCTGGTCACCCATGGCAACGCCCATGGCAACAGCCAGTCGAAAGTGTTCGTCTGTGTTGGCGACCGCCCACCCGCCCAGAGGGAGGAGCTACAGGAGGTCCTTGCCAATATGGCCTGCAAGAGTACGTGGGATCCGTCTGTGTGTGCGTGCGTGCGTGCGTGTGTGTGTTTGTGTAAGTCAACTGTCGCTAGCTACTTTCCATTTAAGCGTGTACTGTTGGCACGATATGGTTGTGGTCCTATGTAGCTCAGTGGGTAGAGCATGACGCTTAGAACAGCAGAATTGTTGGGCAGAGTTTTCTGGGACCACCCTTTCGTGTGCCCGCTTTAAGTAAGTCGCTTTGGATAAGAGACACGTCTGGTAAATAGGTATGTATTACTATTGTGGTTGTGTTCTTGGGAGAAATGTTACTGAGTCCCAGTGTGAGTTGGTTCATGCGACAGACTTACTGTATATGTGTGTCTGAGTGTTTGAGTTTGTCTGGTCAGACGTGAAGCTGATCCCTATGAGTTTCCTGTCTCTGGACCCATGTGACCTGAGACTCCAGCGGGTCCGGGTCATCCTGCTGACCCCCCAGTGCTCCGTGTCTGCAGTCAGCAACCCTGTTGAGTTCATACTGCAGGAGAACGGAGGTACTGCTTCGCATACCCCAACACACTACACCCCATATACCCTGTATATTACCACGTATATACCCTCCATATTACCACCCATCTACCATCCATATTACCACCCCTATACCCTCCATATTACCACCCCTATACCCTCCATATTACCACCACTTTACCCTACATATTACACCCCTATACCCTCCATATTATCACCTATATACCCTCCATATTACACCCCTATACCCTCCATATTAAACCCCTATACCCTCCATATTACCACCTTTATACCCTCCATATTACCACCCCTATACCCTCCATATTACCACCACTGTACCCTACATATTACACCCCTATACCCTCCATATTATCACCTATATACCCTCCATATTACACCCCTATACCCTCCATATTAAACTCCTATACCCTCCATATTACCACCTTTATACCCTCCATATTACCACCTACAGTGAGGGAAAATAGTACTTGATCCCCTGCTGATTTTGTACGTTTTCCCATTGACAAAGAAATGATCAGTCTATAATTTTAATGGTAGGTTTATTTGAACAGTGAGAGACAGAATAACAACAGCAAAAATCTAGAAAAAAACGCATGTCAAAAATTATAGAAATTGATTTGCATTTTCATGAGGGAAATAATTATTTGACCCCTCTGCAAAACATGACTTAGTACTTGGTGGCAAAACCCTTGTTGGCAATCACAGAGGTCAGACGTTTCTTGTAGTTGGCCACCAGGTTTGCACACATCTCAGGAGGGATTTTTTGTCCCACTCTACTGCAGATCTTCTCCAAGTCATTAAGGTTTCAAGGCTGACGTTTGGCAATTAAGGGCAATTATGGAATTAAGGTCTGGAGACTGGCTAGGCCACTCCAGGACCTTAATGTGCTTCTTCTTGAGCCACTCCTTTGTTGCCTTGGCCATGTGTTTTGGGTCATTGTCATGCGGGAATAACCATCCACAACCCATTTTCAATGCCCTGGCTGAGGGAAGGAGGTTCTCACCCAAGATTTGACAGTCCATCGTCCCTTTGATGCGGTGAAGTTGTCCTGTCCCCCTTAGCAGAAAAACACCCCCAAAGCATAATGTTTCCACCTCCATGTTTGACGGTGGGGATGGTGTTCTTGGGGTCATAGGCAGCATTCCTCCTCCTCCAAACACAGCGAGTTCAGTTGATGCCAAAGAGCTCCATTTTGGTCTCATCTGACCACAACACTTTCACCCAGTTGTCCTCTGAATCATTCAGATGTTCATTGGCAAACTTCAGACGGGCATGTATATGTGCTTTCTTGAGCAGGGGGACCTTGCGGGCGCTGCAGGATTTCAGTCCTTCACGGCGTAGTGTGTTACCAATTGTTTTCTTGGTGACTATGGTCACAGCTGCCTTGAGATCATTGACAAGATCCTGCCGTGTAGTTCTGGGCTGATTCCTCACCGTTCTCATGATCATTGCAACTCCACGAGGTGAGATCTTGCATGGAGCCCCAGGCCGAGGGAGATTGACAGTTCTTTTGTGTTTCTTCCATTTGCGAATAATCGCACCAGCTGTTGCCACTTTCTCACCAAGCTGCTTGGCGATGGTCTTGTAGCCCATTCCAGCCTTGTGTAGGTCTACAATCTTGTCCCTGACAACCTTGGAGAGCTCTTTGGTCATGGCCATGGTGGAGAGTTTGGAATCTGATTGATTGATTGCTTCTGTAGACAGGTGTCTTTTATACAGGTAACAAGTGAGGTTAGGAGCACTCCCTTTAAGAGTGTGCTCCTAATCTCAGCTCGTTACCTGTATAAAAGACACCTGGGAGCCAGAAATCTTTCTGATTGAGAGGGGGTCAAATACTTATTTCCCTCATTAAAATGCGAAACATGTTTTTCTGGATTTTTGTTGTTGTTATTCTGTCTCTCACTTTTCAAATGAACCTATCATTAAAATTATAGACGGATAATTTCTTTGTCAGTGGGCAAACGTACAAAATCAGCAGGAGATCAAATACTTTCCCCCCTCACTGTATATACCCCTATACCTCAAATCATACCCTCAACCCTGTTGAGTTCATAACTGTAGGAGAACGGAGGTACAGTTTACCCTTGAATTGGCTTCTGCTTAATCCAAAATCAACCCAAATTAGATTACAGATGAGCAGAAGTGTAAAGACATCTCGGTTTCAGACACAGACCTGCTCCAGGACCTGTCCCAGGGTTCCATAGCCCAGACCAAGCTGGACACACTGGTGGCCCAGCAGAAGAGAGACATCATCCATGCCCTGAAGTGTGAGTGTGAGAACGTACAGAGAGAGAGAGAGACAGTGTTTACGTGTGTGTACACACACACACCCCCCCTCTCTCACAAATGATCTAATCTCATCTGCAATTAGAGCTGAGTTCCCCTCTGAGAGGCTCTAAGTCTTAATTAGAAATGCGAGTGTTTCCTGGTCTGGTCAGCATGACTACTGTTAGCTACAAAACAACGACTCAGTAACCTTCCCATGCTGTGCACTTTCCCTCATACAGACACAGGGCTGGTCTAAAGAGACAGGTTGAAGAAACACAGCAAACCCAACCAGTTATTCATGTCTTATTGTATGAACTCCGTGTGGGCTGGATCATGTTAATCTAGGGTGTGTGTGTGTGTGTGTGTGTGTGTGTGTGTGTGTGTGTGTGTGTGTGTGACGGAAACCCATCTTCTCTAATCACACGGTCATTGATCGGGCTCAAATGGTTTTGCCAGCAGCGGCAGATCCTCTCTAACGGGCCGATAATGAATGGCAGATGGCTATCGACCCACCCGTTGGCACGGTGACTGGTGGTGCTGCATCTCTTTTGATGTTTACAAGTATTTTCTTATTGGATATTGTAACAGCACACATCTGTTGTGTTTATTACCATAGGTCAAATATTTGGTCTCATTAACTAAGTCTATTGTTCTCACTTAGCAGAAATCAGCTTGGGGGGGGGGGGGGGGGGGGGGGGGGGGGTCTAAGCAGCCAAAGAAATGGTTGGCTGGAATCAGCAGCTGGTGCAAGGCAACAGGGGAATGAAATGAGAAATGCTTCATATACGTGAACTGTTTAAAGAAAAAGAACATTTATACATGCTCTGCTTCAAAGCCCCTTAGTGAGGATTTGTGTGCAGTGGAATGTGAAAAACAATTGTCGGCTTAGCTGTCTTTTTGCCGTCATCCGCTGTGCTTCGTTGGAGATATATTCATTGATGTTCATTCGTGGTTGTGCTTTGTGAGTGTGAACATGTTTGATTTGCATGTTGAATATGTTATTTTATGTGTGTGTGTTGATATGCCTTGTGGGGCTGTGTGCTAATACTGTAGGTGTGTGTTTATTTAACGTGAGTGTGTGTGTGTGTGTGTGTGTGTGTGTGTGTGTGTGTATGCATGTGTCTGTGTGTTTGCACATTTGTGTCCAGTCCCCAAGGTGCCATGTGGTGGTGTACTCTACCTGCTCCTTGTACCCTGAGGAGAATGAAGAGGTGGTGAGGGGAGCTCTGGAACAGGCTGGGCCTACTGAGGGACCCAAACTACAAGCCTTCAGGTTAGTCTCTTTCTTTCTCTCTCTCTGTCTCTCTCTCTCTGTCTCTCTCGCTCACTCTCTCTCTCTCTTTCTCTCTCTCTCTCTCTCTCTCTCTCTCTGTCTCTCTCTCTCTCTGTCTCTCTCTCTCTGTCTCTCTCTCTCTCTGTCTCTCTCTCTGTCTCTCTCTGTCTCTCTCTCTCTCTCTCTCTCTCTCTCTCTCTCTCTGTCTCTCTCTCTCTCTCTCTCTCTGTCTCTCTCTCTCTCTGTCTCTCTCTCTCTCTGTCTCTCTCTGTCTCTCTCTGTCTCTCTCTCTCTGTCTCTCTCTCTCGCTGTCTCTCTCTCTCTCTCTCTCTCTCTCTCTGTCTCTCTCTCTCTGTCTCTCTGTCTCTCTCTCTGTGTTTCTTTTTCGCTCTCTTCCTCCCCCTCTCAACCCACTCCCCCCTTTCCCCCTCTCTGTCTCTCTATCTCTCTCTGTCTCTCTCTCCCTATCTATGGCTCACCTCCCTCTCAAACTTTAGCACCCCAGGTAGGACCTAAAGGCCTGCCATTAGAGATGAAATCATTATCAGCTCCAAAACAAAGAAACTCTTTCCTCGTTATCTCGTGGGTAGTTTTCCCTGTGTGGATATTGTTCTTGAAGTTAGACTATTTTACAACAGTTCTTCACAGCCCCAGGCTTAAACAGCTATACCTAAGACTATTGGTAGGGATTGTATTGACTTGTGGCCTGTGAATTATTTATTAACTCTGTCTGCGCATTTATTAACTCTGTGCATTTATTAACTCTGTGTGTGTGTGTGTGCGCATGTATCCCTCGCTGCATGCGTTGTGTGTGACTGTGCGTGCGTGTTGTCCAGGCCGAGCTCTTCCTTACCCACATCTCTGGGCCGAGCTGAGGAGAGAGCAGGGTGTCCGTTCTTCAGACTGGATCCTTCAGACGAAACTAACGGCTGTTTCCTAGCTGTACTCACCAGAGAGGTGAGACAGACAGAGAGAGACACGGAGAGAGAGAGAGAGAGACCCCTGTTGTGATACAGTACTTGTAATTCACCAACCCTTTCTTAGTCAAGATCACTTTCGCAGTCAAAAAGCAAGCCGAGATTTACTGCTTAGAAAAAAAACAAATACAAAAACATGACTTAAAAAATGTATGCCTATGTAACATGAACCTAATACAACCAGTTGTGTAGGAATGAGGTTTGTGCAGTAGGTCTAATACATTATCACAGCATATTGGCTATGCTTGGCCTGCCAGTACTGTTCTTCTCAGGCCATATTTTATTTAAAAAATTGATAACAAAATAGATCAGTTGTCGTATCACTTGCGAGGCACAGCTGAGAATAAATGTAAATCATTTGCTAATAATTAGCTTTTTTATTTGACTGGACTGATGGTACCTGCATCTGATGGACAGTCTCAGGCAGAAAGCAGCAGAGGGTCTGCCTCTCACAGTTCTGCTCTCTCCTTTCCTCCGGTGAGACTGACCAGAGAGAGGGGACACCGTCACATTATTTCTGCCTCATGCACAAATTCATGTTGTTCCTACGACCAGAGAAAGTGAAATATTCCTCGATATTAAAATAAACACAACGAGCTGCCAATAATACAAACTCAGGCGTATTGATACACTTGGCTACTCATTCATTGCAGCTGAAGCACGAGTGGAAGTAGGGAGAAGTAAAAGTTAGGTTTTATAAAAGTGCTGAATAAAAACAGTGTTGACAGTGCTGAATAAAAACAGTGTTGACAGTGCTGAATAAAAACAGTGTTGACAGTGCTGAATAAAAACAGTGTTGACAGTACTGAATAAAACCAGCGTTGACAGTGCTGAATAAAAAGTGTTGACAGTGCTGAATAAAAACAGTGTTGACAGTGCTGAATAAAAACAGTGCTGAATAAAAACAGTGCTGAATAAAAACTGTGTTGACAGTGCAGAATAAAAACTGTGACAGTGCTGAATAAAAACAGTGTTGACAGTGCAGAATAAAAACAGTGTTGACAGTGCAGAATAAAAACTGTGTTGACAGTGTTGAATAAAAACAGTGTTGACAGTGCAGAATAAAAACAGTGTTGACAGTGCTGAATAAAAACAGTGTTGGCAGTGCTGAATAAAAACAGTGTTGACAGTGCTGAATAAAAACAGTGTTGGCAGTGCTGAATAAAAACAGTGCTGAATAAAAACAGTGTTGACAGTACTGAATAAAAACAGTGCTGAATAAAAACAGTGCTGAATAAAAACAGTGTTGACAGTGCTGAATAAAAACAGTGTTGACAGTGCAGAATAAAAACAGTGTTGACAGTGCTGAATAAAAACAGTGTTGGCAGTACTGAATAAAAACAGTGTTGACAGTACTGAATAAAAACAGTGTTGACAGTACTGAATAAAAACAGTGTTGACAGTACTGAATAAAAACAGTGTTGACAGTGCAGAATAAAAACAGTGTTGACAGTACTGAATAAAAACAGTGTTGACAGTACTGAATAAAAACAGTGTTGACAGTACTGAATAAAAACAGTGTTGACAGTACTGAATAAAAACAGTGTTGACAGTGCAGAATAAAAACAGTGTTGACAGTACTGAATAAAAACAGTGTTGACAGTACTGAATAAAAACAGTGTTGACAGTACTGAATAAAAACAGTGTTGACAGTACTGAATAAAAACAGTGTTGACAGTACTGAATAAAAACAGTGCTGAATAAAAACAGTGCTGAATAAAAACAGTGTTGACAGTGCTGAATAAAAACAGTGCTGAATAAAAACAGTGTTGACAGTGCTGAATAAAAACAGTGCTGAATAAAAACAGTGTTGACAGTGCAGAATAAAAACAGTGTTGACAGTGCTGAATAAAAACAGTGTTGGCAGTGCTGAATAAAAACAGTGTTGACAGTGCTGAATAAAAACAGTGTTGGCAGTGCTGAATAAAAACAGTGCTGAATAAAAACAGTGTTGACAGTGCAGAATAAAAACAGTATTGACAATGCAGAATTAAAACAGTGTTGACAGTGCAGAATAAAACAGTGTTGACAGTGCAGAATAAAAACAGTATTGACAATGCAGAATTAAAACAGGGTTGACAGTGCAGAATAAAAACAGTATTGACAATGCAGAATTAAAACAGGGTTGACAGTGCTGAATAAAATCTCACTCATAATAAACAGCAGCTCTTTGCTGTATTCTATGACAGTCTCTCCCTGGTCATGGTTTTAAAAATGCTGAAATATTTCGTAGACTAGTGTGCTGTGGGCTCGTTGAAGCTGTAGGAATGATGATTTGAGCTTTCCGATTGGCCAGCGCGGTAGGCACACTTGATGTAGCCACAGCTCTCCTGGTCCACCGGGTAGGCAGAGTTTGTTCCTTCAGACAACTTATATGACTCAAAATGGGCACAATTTGCCTACCTGGCACGCAGGACTTCTGAATCAAGTGCACCTACCGCCAACAGCCCAGAATGAATTTTAAAACATTAGAAAGGATCACAAGGCTTTATCGAAATGTCTGGTAATCGACTTGGAATGCCTTGGCGATCGACCGGTTGGTAACCACTGAGCTAGACTGTGTATTCCCCTCTGAGAAGACCCAATGTGCTGTTTGTCAAACAGTGTAACTCTCCCACCACTATCATCAGCAGTATGCTACATCAGCAGTATGACCAGTGTCCTCAGCCATCTGAGCCACTGGGAGAAATGTATTTAGCTCAGAACACATCCCTCTGCTCCTAGAATGCATTGAGTGGACTCTTCCGAGCCTCTATAGACACAGGGAAAGTCCAGCCTCAGTGCTGAACACTTCGGGGTTGATTTTTATCGCTACTGTCTGTATATGAGGCTACAGTGCCTTGCGAAAGTATTCGGCCCCCTTGAACTTTGCGACCTTTTGCCACATTTCAGGCTTCAAACATAAAGATATAAAACTGTATTTTTTTGTGAAGAATCAACAACAAATGGGACACAATCATGAAGTGGAACGACATTTATTGGATATTTCAAACTTTTTTAACAAATCAAAAACTGAAAAATTGGGCGTGCAAAATTATTCAGCCCCTTTACTTTCAGTGCAGCAAACTCTCTCCAGAAGTTCAGTGAGGATCTCTGAATGATCCAATGTTGACCTAAATGACTAATGATGATAAATACAATCCACCTGTGTGTAATCAAGTCTCCGTATAAATGCACCTGCACTGTGATAGTCTCAGAGGTCCGTTAAAAGCGCAGAGAGCATCATGAAGAACAAGGAACACACCAGGCAGGTCCGAGATACTGTTGTGAAGAAGTTTAAAGCCGGATTTGGATACAAAAAGATTTCCCAAGCTTTAAACATCCCAAGGAGCACTGTGCAAGCGATAATATTGAAATGGAAGGAGTATCAGACCACTGCAAATCTACCAAGACCTGGCCGTCCATCTAAACTTTCAGCTCATACAAGGAGAAGACTGATCAGAGATGCAGCCAAGAGGCCCATGATCACTCTGGATGAACTGCAGAGATCTACAGCTGAGGTGGGAGACTCTGTCCATAGGACAACAATCAGTCAGTCGTATATTGCACAAATCTGACCTTTATGGAAGAGTGGCAAGAAAGCCATTTCTTAAAGATATCCATAAAAAGTTGTTGTTTAAAGTTTGCCACAAGCCACCTGGGAGACACACCAAACATGTGGAAGAAGGTGCTCTGGTCAGATGAAACCAAAATTGAACTTTTTGGCAACAATGCAAAACGTTATGAAAAAAAAAGCAACACAGCTGAACACACCATCCCCACTGTCAAACATGGTGGTGGCAGCATCATGGTTTGGGCCTGCATTTCTTCAGCAGGGACAGGGAAGATGGTTAAAATTGATGGGAAGATGGATGGAGCCAAATACAGGACCATTCTGGAAGAAAACCTGATGGAGTCTGCAAAAGACCTGAGACTGGGACGGAGATTTGTCTTCCAACAAGACAATGATCCAAAACATAAAGCAAAATCTACAATGGAATGGTTCAAAAATAACATATCCAGGTGTTAGAATGGCCAAGTCAAAGTCCAGACCTGAATCCAATCAAGAATCTGTGGAAAGAACTGAAAACTGCTGTTCACAAATGCTCTCCATCCAACCTCACTGAGCTCGAGCTGTTTTGCAAGGAGGAATGGGGAAAAAATTCAGTCTCTCGATGTGCAAAACTGATAGAGACATACCCCAAGCGACTTACAGCTGTAATTGCAGCAAAAGGTGGCGCTACAAAGTATTAACTTAAGGGGGCTGAATAATTTTGCACGCCCAATTTTTCAGTTTTTGATTTGTTAAAAAGTTTGAAATATCCAATAAATGTCGTTCCACTTCATGATTGTGTCCCACTTGTTGTTGATTCTTCACAAAAAAAATACAGTTTTATATCTTTATGTTTGAAGCCTGAAATGTGGCAAAAGGTCGCAAAGTTCAAGGGGGCCGAATACTTTCGCAAGGCACTGTATATGTGTTTGGCTGCAGACTTGTTTGTTTATGAGTAACCTCCCCGGGGTCTCGATGTACTCCTCCCTCCTCCCCCTTACCCGATCCCCCCCCCCCCTCCCGTGATGTACTGAGCCGTACACATCCTTCCACACATCCACTGACGGATCCCTGGCTCACGTCTGAGAGAGAGGAACTCCCCCGTCCTCCACATGCATTCATCTGGCCACAGAAATAGCACCACACAGCTGAGAGGGGGGGGGGGGGGGGGGGGGGGGGGGGGGGGGGAGGGGGAGGAAGATGGAGAGAGAGACAGAGAAACATTGAGAGAGGTCTCTAAGAACGGATGTGACAATATGGAGGGAGGACATTTAGGGACCATTCAGACAGAGAAGAGTCGGGTTGAGAAAGGCAGCCTGCTTCATGTAAGAAAGCTACACAGAAAGGAGAACGTGCTTTGTCATCTCTTGTGAGTTTCTGAAGGAGTTTGGAGGTTTACAAAGTCTAGAACATTTTGGATGTTTTTTGACGGGTGGAAAGGAGGCTGAAGGAGAGAGGAGCGGAGATGAAGGGAAGGGGGGGAGAAGGAAGTGGAGAGGTGAGATGAAGGGGAAGGGGTGGACAAGGAAGTGGAGAGGTGAGGTGAAGGGGAGAGGTGAGGGGAGGCAAGATGTAGGGGAGAGGTGAGGTGAGGCAAGGTGAAGGGGAGAGGTGAGGTGAAGGGGAGAGGAGGTGAGGTGAGGTGAAGGGGAGAGGGGGTGAGGTAAAGGGGAGAGGTCAGGTGAAGGTGAGATGAGGTGAAGGGGAGAGGTCAGGTGAAGGTGAGATGAGGGGAAGGGGAGAGGAGGTTAGGTGAAGGGGAGAGGGGGTGAGGTGAGGGGGTGAGGTGAAGGGAAGGGGAGAGGAGGTGAGGTGAAGGGGAGAGGGGGTGAGGTGAAGGGGATAGGGAGATGAGGTGAAGTGAAGGGGAGAGGAGGTGAGGTGAAGGGGAGAGGGGGTGAGGTGAAGGGGATAGGAGGTGAGGTGAAGTGAAGGGGAGAGAAGGTGAGGTTAGGTGAGGTGAGGTGAAGGGGAGAGGAGATGAGGTGAAGGGGAGAGGGGGTGAGGTGAGGTGAAGGGGAGGGGGTGAGGTAAAGGGGAGAGGTCAGGTGAAGGTGAGATGAGGGGAAGGGGAGAGGTCAGGTGAAGGTGAGATGAGGGGAAGGGGAGAGGAGGTTAGGTGAAGGGGAGAGGGGGTGAGGTGAGGGGGTGAGGTGAAGGTGAGATGAGGGGAAGGGGAGAGGAGGTGAGGTGAAGGGGAGAGGAGGTGAGGTGAAGGGGAGAGGAAGTGAGGTGAAGGGGAGAGGGGGTGAGGTGAAGGGGAGAGGGGGTGAGGTGAAGGGGAGAGGGGGAGAGGTGAAGGGGAGAGAGGTGAGGTGAAGGGGAGAGGGGGTGAGGTGAAGGAGAGGGAGGTGGGTGAAGGGGAGAGAGGTGGGGGTAGGGGAGAGGGGGTGAGGTGAAGGGGAGAGGGGGAGGTGAAGGGGAGAGGTGGTGGGGGTGAAGGGGAGAGGGAGAGGGGAGAAGAGATGAGGTGAAGGGGAGAGGAGATGTGGTGAAGGGGAGAGGGGTGAGGTGAAGGGGAGAGGGGGTGAGGTGAAGGGGAGAGGAGGTGAGGTGAAGGTGAGATGAGGGGAAGGGGAGAGGAGGTGAGGTGAAGGGGAGAGGAAGTGAGGTGAAGGGGAGAGTGGGTGAGGTGAAGGTGAGATGAGGGGAAGGGGAGAGGAGATGTGGTGAAGGGGAGAGGGGGTGAGGTGAAGGGGAGAGGGGGTGAGGTGAGGGAGAGGAGGTGAGGTGAAGGGGAGAGGAGGTGAAGGGGAGAGGAGGTGAGGTAAGGGGAGAGGAGGTGAGGTTTCAGGGGAGGGGAGAGGAGGTGAAGGGGAGAGGGGTGAGTTGAAGGGGAGAGGGGGTGAGGTGAAGGGGAGAGGAGATGAAGGGGAGAGGAGGTGAGGTGAATGGAGAGGAGGTGAAAGGGAGAGGAAGTGAGGTGAAGGGGAGAGGGGGTGAGGTGAAGGGGAGAGGTGGTGAGGTGAAGGTGAGAGGGGGAGAGGTGAAGGGGAGAGGAGGTGAGGTGAAGGGGAGAGGGGAGAGGTGAAGGGGAGAGGAGGTGAGGTGAAGGGGAGAGGGGTGGGGTGAAGGGGAGATGAGGTGAGGTGAAGGGGAGAGGAGATGAGGTGAAGGGGAGAGGGGGTGAGGTGAAGGGGAGATTGGGTGAGGTGAAGGGGAGAGGAGAGGAGGTGAGGTGAAGGGGAGAGGAAGTGAAGGGGAGAGGAAGTGAGGTGAAGGGGAGAGGGGTGAGGTGAAGGGGAGAGGGGAGAGGTGAGGGGAGAGGAGGGTGAGGTGAAAGGGAGAGGGGAGAGGTGAAGGGGAGAGGGGGTGAGGTGAAGGGGAGAGGGGGTGAGGTGAAGGGGAGAGGGGAGAGGTGAAGGGGAGAGGAGGTGAGGTGAAGGGGAGAGGGGGTGAGGTGAAGGAGAGAGGAGGTGAGGTGAAAGGGAGAGAGGGTGGGGTGGAGGGGAGAGGGGGTGAGGTGAAGGGGAGAGGGGGTGAGGTGAAGGGGAGAGGTGGTGGGGTGAAGGGGAGAGGGGGTGAGGTGAAGGGGGAGAGGAGGTGGGGTGAAGGGGGGAGAGGGGGTGAGGTGAAGGGGAGAGGAGGTGAGGTGAAGGGGAGAGGGGTGGGGTGAAGGGGAGAAGAGATGAGGTGAAGGGGAGAGGAGATGTGGTGAAGGGAGAGGGGGTGAGGTGAAGGGGAGAGGGGTGAGGTGAAGGGGAGAGGAGGTGAGGTGAAGGTGAGATGAGGGGAAGGGGAGAGGAGGTGAGGTGAAGGGGAGAGGAAGTGAGGTGAAGGGGAGAGTGGGTGAGGTGAAGGTGAGATGAGGGGAAGGGAGAGGAGATGTGGTGAAGGGGAGAGGGGGTGAGGCGAAGGGGAGAGGGGGTGAGGTGAAGGGGAGAGGAGGTGAGGTGAAGGGGAGAGGAGGTGAAGGGGAGAGGAGGTGAGGTAAAGGGGAGAGGAGGTGAGGTTTCAGGGGAGGGGAGAGGAGGTGAAGGGGAGAGGGGTGAGTTGAAGGGGAGAGGGGGTGAGGTGAAGGGGAGAGGAGATGAAGGGAGAGGAGGTGAGGTGAATGGGAGAGGAGGTGAAAGGGAGAGGAAGTGAGGTGAAGGGAGGGGGTGAGGTGAAGGGGAGAGGTGGTGAGGTGAAGGTGAGAGGGGGAGAGGTGAAGGGGAGAGGAGGTGAGAGGCGAAGGGGAGAGGGGGAGAGGTGAAGGGGAGAGGAGGTGAGGTGAAGGGGAGAGGGGGTGGGGTGAAGGGGAGATGAGGTGAGGTGAAGGGGAGAGGAGATGAGGTGAAGGGGAGAGGGGGTGAGGTGAAGGGGAGATTGGGTGAGGTGAAGGGGAGAGGAGAGGAGGTGAGGTGAAGGGGAGAGGAAGTGAAAGGGGAGAGGAAGTGAGGTGAAGGGGAGAGGGGTGAGGTGAAGGGGAGAGGGAGAGGTGAAGGGAGAGGAGGGTGAGGTGAAAGGGAGAGGGGAGAGGTGAAGGGGAGAGGAGGTGAGGTGGGAGGGGAGAGGGGGAGAGGTGAAGGGAGAGGAGGTGAGGTGAAGGGGAGAGGGGTGAGGAAAAGGGGAGAGGAGGTGAGGTGAAGGGGAGAGGGGGTGAGGTGAAGGGGAGAGGGGGTGAGGTGAAGGGGAGAGGGGGTGAGGTGAAGGGGAGAGGGGAGAGGGGGTGGGGTGAAGGGGAGAGGGGGTGAGTTGAAGGGAGAGGGGTGAGTTGAAGGGGTAGAGGAGGTGAGGTGAAGGGGAGAGAGGGTGGGGTGAAGGGGAGAGGGAGTGAGGTGAAGGGGAGATGGGGTGAGGTGAAGTGGAGAGGGTGAGGTGAAGGGGAGAGGAGGTGAGGTGAAGGGGAGAGGAGGTAAGGTGAAGGGGAGAGGAGATGAAGGGGAGAGGAGGTGAGGTGAAGGCGAGAGGAGGTGAGGTAAAGGGGAGAGGAGGTGAGGTGAAGGGGAGAGGAGGTGAGGTGAAGGGGATAGGGGTGAGTTGAAGGGGAGAGGGGGTGAGGTGAAGGTGAGATGAAGGGGAGAGGAGGTGAGGTGAAGGGGAGGTGAGGTGAAGGGGAGAGGAGGTGAAGGGGAGAGGAGGTGAAGGGGAGAGGGGGTGGGGTGAAGTGGAGAGGAGGTGAGGTGAGGTGAAGGGGAGAGTTGAGACAGTTTAAATGAGAGAGGGAGGAAGCAGAAGCTAAGCATGACATGGCCTCTGTGTGCGTGACAGAGGGGAAGGCATAGCTGCAGTTGAGATCAGGTGAAACTGAGAGCAGAGAAGGTGAGAGGTTCTAGGTCATACCTCTGAGAGAAGGAAGGAAAGAGGGGGAGCGAAAGGAGAGAGGGGGAGGATGGAGAGAACTGAAGGCTAGAAGAAGACTGAGTGTTGGGGCACAGAAATAGGCGGCAGGACTTCTTTCCATGATGGAGATAGAGTGCGGAGCGAGGGAAGAGGTAGAAGAAGGAGAGAAGAGAGTAAAAGAGACAGTGAGAAAGAGGAAGATCTGAAGGTGAAAAGATCAGCATTGAGGTCATGAAGACAGACATGTACAGCCTTGAAGGTAGAGCTGGAGAGGAGGAGGAGGACGAAGGAAAGTATCAGAGGAAGCAGACAAGCCTGAGAAAGTGTTGCCTGGACCGGAACGAGAGGTTGAGAGGAGGAAGGAGGGAGATGAAAGAAGAGGGCTGCTATGGAGGAGAGAGACAGAGAGAGACATGGTACTGCCAGGAGGTTTTATCCAGAGAAGCCTATGGAAGAGAAAGTGTATGTTGATATCTGCTTACTTCAGTTCAATGCTGTCATCATTTTTGGGGGGAATTCAGCTCAATGCTGTCATATTTTCCCAGAGTATTATGGTGATTGACTTGGCTGTCTATGTTGATGTGGAAGAGTGGAGATGTCTTTCTCTCTCTGTTCTCCTCAGTCTCTCATCTATTTTCTCTCTCTCCCTTTCCCTCAATGCTGTTCCTGTCTTCTTCTTTCACATCAATGTCAACCGAACTCTTTCTTTTTGTTTTACGGTCTCTCTCTCATGTAGTCTCTCATGCAATGTCGATCTATCTCACACTAACCACTCTCACAGATTCCTTTCTCCCTCGTTCTCGCGTTTGCAGTTTCTCTCCATCCCACTCTCTCCTGCAGTTTCTCCCCTCTTTCTCTCTCTGTAGGTGGGTCTTAAGTGAGACTTCAGTCACCGCAGCTGAGCTGTGCTTTACTGGGCTTTAGATGCTAAGTGTGGTGCAGTGGAGAAATTATGATGGGAAGCTACTTTCACAGAGCCACAGCCGCTGTACCGCTAGTCTAGCTTCCTGCCTGCCCACCTAGCTTCCTGCCTGCCCACCTAGCTTCCTGCCTGCCCACCTAGCTTCCTGCCTGCCCACCTAGCTTGCTGCTTGGCTGCTTACGGAGCCGCGGTCGGCCAAACAGGCCCCTATAATCCAAATTCCCAAGCATGGCCACATTAAGGATATTTCTCCACATGATGAAACATGCTCTACTCTACCGTTTATGACACACTGGGTTATCAAGCAATTCTCTCTCTCTCTCTCTCTCTCTCTCTCTCTCTCTCTCTCTCTCTCTCTCTCTCTCTCTCTCTCTCTCTCTCTCTCTCTCTCTCTCTCTCTCTCTCTCTCTCTCTCTCCTCTCTCTCTCTCTCTCTCTCTCTCTCTCTCTCTCTCTCTCTCTCTCTCTCTCTCTCTCTCTCTCTCTCTCTCTCTCTCTCTCAGGGTGCGACAAGAGTTCTCTCTCTCTTTCCCTCCGTCCTTCACAGCGTCTGTTCACCCCCCCTGTCAGCCATCACATTTATACCTCCACAGACAGGGATGAAAAGATCATCAAATGGCTATAATAGCACCTCAAACGGGCTTCTTTCCACCCCTAATAAACTCAGCTAATCAAAAGTTATTGTGGCACTCTGTGAAGCACCGTAAAAATAGCAATTAGATAAGTGTGGGAATGCAGTTTCACTGGGAGCGGGCGTCAGGTTGGACCCGGTGAAATCATTTTATGAGGTTTTCATACACGAACAGCTAGGGACCATAAACTCGGTGTTGGGACTCAAATCAAATCAAATGTTGTTGGTCACATACGCGGGGCTAGCAGATGTTGATGCAAGTGTAGCGACATGCTCGTGCTTCTAGTTCCGACAGTGCCGTAATATCTAACAGGTAATCTAACAATTCCCCAACAACTACCTAATACACACAAATCTAAAGGGGTGAATGATAATATGTACATATAAGTAGATGGATGAGCGATGTCCGAGCGCTATAGGCAAGGTGCAGTAGATGGTATAAAATACAGTAAATACATGTGATATGAGTAATGTAAGATATGTAAACATTATTAAAGTGGCATTATTTAAAGTGACCAGTGATCCATCACAGCGTTGACTGTGATGTGTCTGGACTCCTGCAGTGGGACTGTCCACATCACAGATTTGCAGCGCTCTTTAAATGTCCCCATATCGAGAGACGGTTAGAGTCGTGTCATACACAGGCAGAATTTAGAATCACGTGCGTGTTTGTCTTAGCTTGTAAGTAGGCAAGTAGAATTGCACAGTAGAGGTGGGAGTTTATATTTTTCCTGGTTATCAGAGGTGCGGCGAGAATGGCATAACTGGGACAAACAGTTTGTGGTACGGTGAATGTACTTGTTTAGGACATACACCACCGTTCAAAAGTTTGGGGTCACTTAGAAATGTCCTTGTTTTTAAAATAACATCCAATTGATCAGAAATACAGTGTCGACATTGTTAATGTTGTAAATGACTATTGTAGCTGGAAACGGCAGATTTTTTTATGGAATATCTACATAGGCAAACAGAGGCCCATTATCAGCAACCATCACTCCTGTGTTCCAATGGCACGTTGTGTTAGCGAATCCAAGTTTATCATTTTAAAAGGCCAATTGATCATTAGAAAACCCTTTTGCAATTATGTTAACACAACTGAAAACTGTTGTTTTGATTAAAGAAGCAATAAAACTGGCCTTCTTTAGACTAGTTGAGTATCTGGAGCATCAGCATTTGTGGGTTCGATTACAGGCTCAAAATGGCCAGAAACAAAGTACTTTCTTCTAAAACTCGTTAGTCTATTCTTGTTCTGAGAAATGAAGGCTATTCCATGCGAGAAATTGCCAAGAAACTGAAAATCTCGTTCAACGCTGTGTACTACTCCCTTCACAGAACAGCACAAACTGTCTCTAACCAGAATAGAAAGAGTGGGAGGCCCCGGTGCACAACTGAGCAAGAGGACAAGTACATTAGAGTGTCTCGTTTGAGAAACAGACGCCTCACAAGTCCTCAACTGGCAGCTTCATTAAATAATACCCGCAAAACACCAGTCTCAACGTCAACAGCGAAGAGGCGACTCCGGGACGCAGTTCCTCTGTCCAGTGTCTGTGTTCTTTTGCCCATCTTAATCGTTTATTTTTATTGGCCAGTCTGAGTAATGGCTTTTTCTTTGCGACTCTGCCTAGAAGGCCAGCATCCCGGAGTTGCCTCTTCACTGTTGAGGTTGAGACTGGTGTTTTGTGCTTTTCTTTCAAAAACAAGGCCATTTCTAAGTGACACCAAACTTTTGAATGGTAGAGTATGTTGTGTATGATGGTGTTTGTGGTTTGTTGCTGCACACAAGTTTAACAGTGTGCCCAGGTAGAGAGGATGATTTAAGAGGCTTGAACAGTGAGGGGGGATGGGGTGGATGTGAGATTTAAAGGGATGAGGAGGGAGAGAAGAGAAGGAGAGGGGAGAGGGAGGTAAAGGAGGAGAGGGGGAGGGAGAGAATCTGTTGAATAATTCAGCGCCCCCTGTCTGTGTGAGTTAGCATCAACACAGTGCAACCCCAAAAGACCCTCCCGTACACATCTGCAAAACAACTCAAATGTACACACACACACACACACACACACACACACACACACACACACACACACACACACACACACACACACACACACACACACACACACACACACACACACACACACACACCACACACCCTTCCTTTCTCTCAGTAAGTGTGAATTATTCAGTTGGTGGGGAGAGGAGAGCTGTGTGGGTAGGTGCTGTGACAGCAGGTGACCCTGCAGCAGGAAGAAAGGACATGGTCCCTCCCTCTCCTCTCTGCTCTCTTCTCTGCTCTGCTCTCTTCTCCTCTGCTCTGCTCTTGCTGTCTCCTCCTCCTCTGCTCTCCTCTCTTCTCCTCTGCTCTCTTCTCTGCTCTCCTCTGCTCTCCTCTCTTCTCCTCTGCTCTCCTCTCTTCTCCTCTGCTCTCTTCTCCTCTCTGCTCTGCTCTCCTCTTGCTCTCTCCTCTGCTCTCTTCTCCTCTCCTCTGCTCTCTTCTCCGCTCTCTTCTCCTCTCCTCTGCTCTCTTCTCCTCTCTGCTCTGCTCTGCTCTCCTCTTGCTCTCTCCTCTGCTCTCTTCTCCTCTCCCTGCTCTCTTCTCCGCTCTCTTCTCCTCTCCTCTGCTCTCTTCTCCTCTCCTCTGCTCTCTTCTCCTCTCCTCTGCTCTCTTCTCCTCTCCTCTGCTCTCTTCTCCGCTCTCTTCTCCTCTCCTCTGCTCTCTCCTCTGCTCTCTCCTCCTCTCCTCTGCTCTCTCCTCTGCTCTCTTCTCCTCTCTTCTCCTCTCCTCTGCTCTCTTCTCTGCTCTCTTCTCCTCTCCTCTGCTCTCTCCTCTGCTCTCTTCTCCTCTCCTCTGCTCTCTTCTCCTCTCCTCTGCTCTCTTCTCCTCTCCTCTGCTCTCTTCTCCTCTGCTCTCTTCTCCGCTCTCTTCTCCTCTCCTCTGCTCTCTCCTCTGCTCTCTTCTCCTCTCCTCTGCTCTCTTCTCCGCTCTCTTCTCCTCTCCTCTGCTCTCTTCTCCGCTCTCTTCTCCTCTCCTCTGCTCTCTCCTCTGCTATCTTCTCCTCTCCTCTGCTCTCTTCTCCTCTCCTCTGCTCTCTTCTCCTCTCCTCTGCTCTCTTCTCCGCTCTCTTCTCCTCTCCTCTGCTCTCTCCTCTGCTCTCTTCTCCTCTCCTCTGCTCTCTTCTCCTCTCCTCTGCTCTCTTCTCCTCTCCTCTGCTCTCTTCTCCTCTGCTCTCTTCTCCGCTCTCTTCTCCTCTCCTCTGCTCTCTCCTCTGCTCTCTTCTCCTCTCCTCTGCTCTCTTCTCCGCTCTCTTCTTCTCTCCTCTGCTCTCTTCTCCGCTCTCTTCTCCTCTCCTCTGCTCTCTCCTCTGCTCTCTTCTCCTCTTCTCTGCTCTCTTCTCCTCTCCTCTGCTCTCTTCTCCTCTGCTCTCTTCTCCTCTCCTCTGCTCTCTCCTCTGCTCTCTTCTCCTCTCCTCTGCTCTCTTCTCCGCTCTCTTCTCCTCTCCTCTGCTCTCTTCTCCGCTCTCTTCTCCTCTCCTCTGCTCTCTTCTCCGCTCTCTTCTCCTCTCCTCTGCTCTCTTCTCCTCTCCTCTGCTCTCTTCTCCGCTCTCTTCTCTTCTCCTCTCTTCTCCTCTCTTATCTGCTCTCCTCTCTGCTCTCTAAAGTACTATTGACAGATTACTTGACACTCATAAAACACTCATCTTTACATTGCATAGACTCTGTTTGCATTACAAAGTACTGTATATCCAACCTCTTTTGCCGTAAAATGGTCACATGGTTTAAACTTGTTCCAGGATCTCCTCCTTACTCTCTCCATATTCCTTTCCTGACAGCCCGACCTGGAAGAGATCGAGTCTGCACAGGAAGTGCTTGCCAGGGCAGCAGCCACGGGCCTATTGGACGGGATCGATTCCAACAATCCAACTAGGAAGGAGAGGCGTGGCCGACAGACCCACCAGGCACCAATCAGTCACGCCCGCTCAGCTCATACACGCCCACACGCCACCGCCAGCAGCCAATCCAGAGTCATGGAGTTCCTTAACCGTGAGACCAAGGGTTGTAGCTCCGCCACTACGGTGGGGTCGACCAATGGAGGTCTGTCGCAACGAGGTCAGTTCATTCACACACACAGTTTCACTCCTAACACACGCATACTCAACTGCTCTTTCTGTGTCGTACTAGTCCAAAGGCCCTCGAGCTCTCTTCCTTTCGCCTCATTCCTCTCTCACACTCCACAATCCCCCTCTTCCTCTTTCTCTGTCCTCTAGGTAAAGCCAAGCCTGCTCGCCGACGCCCTCCCAAGCCCTCCCTCTCCAACAGTACCTCCTACACCTCCCCTTACCCCGCCCCTAACCCCGCCTCCAGCCTCTCCAGGAAGAATCAGACCTGCCTCATCAACACTGCAGCCTCATACAACAACCGCCACTCGCCTACCGCCACAGACCCCAACCCCCCTGCTGCCCCTCTCACCACAGCCCCCTTCACCCCCCTGGTCCACCCTGGCCCCCCTAAGGGACGTCAGGAGGTGCTGCGCCCCGTGGCCCTCACCCTGCCCCCGGTCCTGTTCCCTGGGTACTCCCCCCCGGCCAGACAGATACGGAACTTCCCTCCGCCCCCCCAGAGGTCCAACCCCACCCTGCCTTGCTACCAGTGGAAGACCTCACCCCCCCAGGTGCCCCTGATCAAGTCCTCTGGTAGTGTCAACGAAAAGCCTGTCGTCAAACACCCTCGCCCCTGGCTCTGACCCGGCACACAGGACAATACTTCAGGCAAATACACCTTCAAATACTGAAGACAAAAAACACACTACCATACACTGAAATATAGAATACATGTTACACACACACACACACACACACACACACACACACACACACACACACACACACACACACACACACACACACACACACACACACACACACACACACACACACACACACACACACACACACACACATATATACACACACACACACATACATATATATACACATACACATATAAACACACACACACACATATATATATATATATACACACACACACACACACACACATACATATATATATATATATATATATATATACACATACACATATAAATACACACACACATACATATATATATATATATATACACATACACATATAAATACACACACACATACATATATATATACACACACATGCAAGTTACATTCACACACAGTGTCCATAGTGCTGTCACTATTATAGTTTTAAAGCAAAAACAATAAAGCACCTTTAAAGTCATTTCACTTTAATACTTTTCGTATGTGTCATAAAACAAGTATGCCATAGTCTCAAGTATACAGTAATTGTATATTTTTACAGTAGTGCCAATTACCAAATATGTGATTTCATGACGTCAATGACTTGACCCATTACATGAGAAAATAAACCTGCACTTTCAAGACCTTCCCTTGTTTTGGTATTGCATTTATTTTCACAACAGATCACAATTACATGGTGTAGAGATGAGTGAAGAACAGAGCACATGAATCACACTATTTTCACGTATGTTTTTAACGTTGGAGTGGATTGCATTCACAGAGTTGAGTTAGAGTGTAGAGAGGTGTACCTGGGTCCTAAAGGAGACAGTGGGCGGTCAGCTCTCCATAGTTGGGTGAATGTGTGTGTGTGTGTGTGTGTGTGTTTGTGAGTGGGGACAGGTTTAGATAGTCTGGTAGAGTTAGGTGCTCTGCACAAAGGTCTAACTCCATAATGACACCCTCCTCTGTAACCTCTCTCTCCAACGATGATCCATCTCTCTCTCTCCCCCCTCACATTCAGATTACAAACACATGAAATACCAACACCACCCCATTCCTCCCTCTCACCTCTCATCGCCAACCTGGGGTACAATCATTACTTTACAATAATTATAGTACAATCTGAGCACCCCTCCTCAAGGGAGACATTGGTTCAGTCCGTTATGTGAGCCAGATGGGATGGAATACATTGGTTCCCATGTTCTGTACACTCCCTGTCTCTGTTAGGACATCATGGCTGTATAGTCCGTCACATGACACGTCTCTATTGGAGTCTGGTGCTCAAAGGTTGCCAGGTCGGGTAGAAGAGCTGGATGGCGGCGTTTGGTCAGTGGCCTTGTCTGTAGCGATCGGCTTTTACCATGTCAACGAGACAGACGTCTTAAGGAGACGTGAGTGTGAGTGTGTGTGTGTGTGTGTGTGTCCTTCCGTGTGTCCCCCGTTCTGGAATGCTACTCAGTTTGGCACTGCGATGGGAACAGGGCTGCTCTCACTGTGTACAAGAAGTTTAAAAAGAAAAAGTGTAGATAAACAAACACACATTCAGTGTGGGCTTCCTGATGCAACAAAGCCAGCACTCACTTGGGATTGGTTGTTTTTCTCAGGTATGTCCAGTGTGTCTCAGTATTAGTTTAAAGCCTGCGTCACAGGAAGCAATTTGGACGCAATTTAAATCGCATGCAACATCCAATCCTGTTATACATCACATCATGGTTTCATAAATGATCTGTTCTCCCCTACAGTTTTCAGTCTTTCGCTTCGCCCACGACTGGCTCATGTTGACGACAATCCCGACGCTGTGTTTAGACACGTCAATAACCAAGGCTTTCAAAACATGTGGCCCTTATCTTTCATCAGACGAGAAAGAATTCTTCAAAAAGATACACTTACTGTAGCAGTTTTACACAGATCCATTCAGCTTTGGGTGCCTCCATCTGACTAAACTACACTCCCAGAGTTACCCTTACACACAGGTGTTTGGAGCACGCTAGATAGCTAATTAGCACAGGTGGTTGCCACTTGTCTGTTTTCGTTAAACAAACGCTGTAACATGGAGATATGGCCGTGTCGGAACCCTAACCCTAGCAAGGCGTGTATCAAATTAACCATTTTTTTTTTATAGGTATTATTTCTCGATGATATGAAAGATAAGGTCCATACGCCTCCAAACCTGTACCGCAAGCGACTCGTGTTAATGTTCAGATTGAGCATCGGGGCTCGTAACAAAACTCCCCCGTAGAGAAGACGCCTTCATCCAATAACTCTTATGTATAATGTAATGAGAGTCATGATCAAGGGCTATGTTTTACCAAGCTAACTAGCTAACAAAGCTAGCAACGAGCTAACCTAGCTAGCGCAGTTCATGTTGGCCAATTTCAGTTGAAACTGGACAGATAAAGGTCTGGGTTCACTTTTAAAATGACATTTATTGACTGCCAGAGCATGTACATAAACCATGACTAGACAATTTTTTTCTGACATTTGGCATGTCTCTTTTGTTAGCAACACTTACAGCTGTGTTGACATGACAACTTGGGTCAGAGTTCCGTACGGAACGATATGACGAGTCATGTAAACCTTTTTTCCTGCTCACTGATTGGACACTGCATACAGTCAGTTGCGTGAAATAGGATTCATTTCTATCTTGCGATGCAATGCAACTAAGTTGCAGGCCCCCAAAAATGTGGGGGGTGACACACTGGGCAACACAGGTGCAACTTTGTTGCAAGCAACATAAATTGTATCCAGAATGCTTTGTGTGACACCGGCTTAATACTCCAGTAATAATACTCCACAAGACGAGGCAGTGCCCGGTGAGGACAGCTGTGGCCTGGCTAAAGTAGGCAAGTCTCTCTATGACACAGCAGAGTTCAAAGCTCAATGGAAAGTTCCACTAGTGACGACCCATATTAACCACACATCATTCTGCTGTATCTTGGCCTTCCTCTTCTTCTTCTGCAGATTAGTTCACTTTTTATTATTTTGAGCAGATACACATTCCCTGATCCATTCCTCCTTTGGTCTGCCCAGTGGTGTTAAGTTAACATATATGTACATCGTTGGTTACCATGGCTGGTATTGGTTAGGAGTGGTTGTAGGTCGTAGTTGTGGCGACAGTGTGAGTGACAAAGCCAGGGGCTGTGGTAGGGGGTGTGGTCAGTGAGCTGTCCGTCATTGCTGAGGCAGTTCTGAGGGCGTTTTCTTTGTTTTCAGAGTGTCTATGAGAGACTGGACGCCACGCTTCACGCTGGTGGTCACCCGGCGCGTCACCGAGTCGGGGGGCGGGGAGGAGGAGCCAGCTCTCTGAGAGGGGGGGCGTGCCACCAGACACTTCTGATACCGCAGCTGTGGAAGAGGAGGAAGGGGGGGAGAGGAAAGTACATCAGAGTCTAACTCAACCACAACCCTAACACTAACTCTAGCTTCATGTCCACGTCTTGGTTCAACCCTAACTGTAGCCTCAACCACAACCTTAAACCAATCACAACCCTAACCGTAGCCTCAACCACAACCTTAAACCAATCACAACCCTAACCGTAGCCTCAACCACAACCTTAAACCAATCACAACCCTAACCGTAGCCTCAACCACAACCTTAAACCAATCACAACCCTAACACTACCTCTAGCTTCATGTCCACTTCCTGGTTCAACCCTAAATGCAAGAACGAGGTAAAGAGGATAAGCAGACAATGTATACAGTATGTGTGTACACACAGTAGGTATGAGTAGGAGTCTCACCACGCAAGCAGCCTGCACGGCCTCAGACACACTGCCAGCGTTGGGGTCACACCAGAACACGTGGCACTGGAAGTGCTGGTTCCCAGAGTCCATGACGAAAGCAAAGGTGTGGATGTCCCGGCCCACTCCCATGAAGGACAGGAAACGCACGCGGCACTCCACCAGCACTTCCTCCTCCTCTTCCTGTCCAGGGGACCAATGGTTATAGAATATAGGGAATATTCAGGTAGAAATGAAGACATGTTTTTTGTCATGATGAGGGCAACGGGTCAAAGCAAGAAAAGCCAGGTTGGTTAAGATGAAATCAATATCTACAGTAGGTTTCAGTCCAGACGGATGAGATGTGAATCTGTTGTTTCACATGCGGTTGCCAAATGGATGACAAATGCAAATCATGAATGTGGTAAAGCGATTCAGGGATAATCCACAGGTACGGGAAGAAAATCTGCTACTTGCCTTCTCCTTGATGACAGCCACGGTGGCGTCAGCCACACTCAGTATGACAGGGGTCCAGTCCTCTTTTCCTGTGGAGGACACCAGGCTCTCTATAGCCCCGTTGATGATGTCCATACCTGGAGAGAGAGGAGGGGATGGAGAGGGAGAGAGGGAGGAAAGAGAGAGAGGTGGTGAAACCTGAGTTTGTTTTCTAACTCCAGTGGAGTGGCGGTCGGTGCCGTTTAAGATGAGTTCAATAGAACATTGATAGAGTTAGACTACAACACGATACTCACATTTTCCCTGTACCCATCATGAGGTCGTTACAATTTAGCCTATGAATGAAAGTTTACAACATAGGTGCACAGGTCGAGAGAAAATGTTTAAATAATCAGGGTGACAGAGAATGACTCATTGGATACCGCCTTGCACTCTTTTGACTGGATCTAGCTGACATAGGGTGTAATCATTAGTCCAGCAATTGCCAACAAGAGTTTCTATTGGAGAAATGCAGGTATAGTTAGCCCCATTTTGTTTCGTTCACTTCTGTTTAAGAAACGTTTTTAAACAGAATTTGGCGGTAGGAATACACCTCTGATCACATGTAAACACAGTTCACTTTCATAGCAGCCACATACAAACAGCATGATCACTTTCTCGTTGTATTCCTTCTCGCATCAACGCGCTCTCCTCCTCTCACCTTTTCCCTTCGCTTGTGGACTTCAGCTCACAACACATCAGCTGTCTGTGACCAGGCAAAAACACTTTCCAAGCCAAACCTTCATATCATAATTGCTAACAACTACACACAACCTACGTCTTTGTCCCCATATTAGCTAATGTCATAGTCGATATAGCAACTAGCATTAACGTGTTAGTAAACCCGCTAGCTACAATCATGCAGTGTACAGTCAGAAAGCAGTTACACCGGTGGCAAAAAATTAATAAAACCAAAAGCTTACTTTGACTTGTAAGAGTTTCTGTGTGGGATAGCAATAGCAAGCAAGCTAACATAGCATCCCTCTCTGTTTGAGCAGGGTGTTTGAGTAGGCTAAACTGGCTAGATGCATAAACTAGCTAAGCAAGTGAAAGTGAAAAAAATACTACGAGAAATATAGCTAGCTTTCTCTCTCCCTCGCTCTCTTGCTTCTCTTTCATTTTTGAACAATTTAATTTGCTCAAAACTGTTCAGCTATTGTCTGTCTCTTTCAGTCAACTACTCACCACATTGTATGCACTGCAGTCTAGCTAGCTATATCTTATTCTTTCAGTACTAGATTCATTATCTGATCCTTTGATTGGGTAGACAACATGTCAGTTCCTGCTGCAAGAGCTCTGATAGGTTGGAGGACATCCTCCGTAAGTTGTCAGAATTACTGTGTAAGTCTATGGAAGGGGGTGAAAACCAGGAACCTCCTAGGTTTTGTATTGAAGTCAATGTACCCAGAAGAGGACGGAAGCTAGCTGTCCTCCGGCTACACTATGGTGCTACCCTACAAAGTGCTGTTGAAGCTACCGTAGACCTTCATAGCAAAACAGTGTGCTTTAATAAATTATTTGATGACGTTAATATATTTAGTATAGTTTAATCTAAAAAGGATAACTGTAATGTTTCACTATTTAGATTTTTTGGTCATCTCCTTGCTCCTCTGAGGACCCTCCACTGCTCCAGTATGTGTACAGGTGTATGGACCATGATTAACGGAACACTTCAGGTGGTTAGGTACGGCTGTATATGTAGCGTCCTTACTTCTCTTACCTATGGGGCGAGACACAGACGTCATCCCCAGGTAGTTCACATTGAACTTCTGCACCAGCTCAGTCTTTGGGACGGGAAACTCTGTGGGAGAATACACACATCAGACACGAAAGATGCACACACACACATACACATACATACACACACACACACACACTACAAAGGATGTCCAAGCAGACTCAGGCAAAGACATGCCCAAACAGGCTTGTTAGTCTAAAATACAAAAATAAACCGATTCTTGTGTGAACATTTGAATATTTCAGATGTTGTTGCATCTAATTAGGTCATATGAAAAAACAACTGAAGATGGTTATTCATACAAGTGTGCAGAGCTTCAGAGGGGCTGTTTTGATAAACGCTCGGCTCAAAAACAAAGTGTATTTACAGTGTGGCCTGAAGAGCGGGAAGTCTTCTATCCCTCTGTCCATCCTAACACAGACAAGAGTGTAAAGACCAACACCCCGGATAAAGGACAGAACAGGAGTTTGTCTACTTCCTATTACACTCTGCCTGAGGGTCGGGGAGAAACAAGGAATGGAATGAAAGGAGGTGAGAGACAGTGGAGGGATCTGATAGTGGAGTGCACAGGCGGTTTGGTCGTGGTAGCGAGTAGCGAGTGAGCGATGTTCGTCCAATGAGCGCTTTGATCTCTCAACAGGGGGTTGCTGAGCGTTAGGGCTGGCTACGACTCAACACTAATTGGCTTTTAATGAGGTGAGCTGCTCCTGTGAGCTCAGAGCCCATCCACGATTTTTACTCCATGCACAGAATAAAAGTATTTCCCCCGCAGTCAGCAGATCCTGACACAAAAGCTGAAGTTATGGGATGAATTGTTATTTTATTATCTATAATAATTGGTTTAGTACTTTTGGTAATGTGTCATGAGATGTTGTACTGTTGTCAGCATAATTCAGGCTTAAGTGAACCAAGCACAGCTTTTTCATTAACAAGTGTTTGCATTCAGTTCTGGATTCACAAGAGGCCTTTTTTCATTTGCAGTGAAACACTCATGAAACACATACAGAGAGTGAAACAAATCAAGTTATAACGCTCAACTCCAATTCTGTAAACAGATCACCATTAATGAATAGTACCTGTGTGTGTGTGTGTGTGTGTGTGTGTGTGTGTGTGTGTGTGTGTGTGTGTGTGTCACCAAGCCCCTTACCCTGGAGAGGAACATCGGAGCCTGTTTGGGATGAGCTGCAGGCAGCAGCCTTCGCACTCTTCCTCTCAGCCATAATCTGAAGGTAGAGAGGAGTGGGGGAGAGAGGGAGAGTCAGACGGGGGAAGAGAGGGGTAAAAGAGGGGGGGGGGATAAGATGGTAATGTGAAACAAAGAAATTCAAAGCGTTTAAACTTCAAACTCAGAAAGAAGCACAAGGCATTATGTGTTCTTTGAACTAAAATGTAGACATATTTCCTAATGAATGAATCTCTCTCCGTTTCTCTTCTCGATCTTCTCAGTTCTTATACTGCAGCAGAGCAGCCACACTCCTTACGGGCGCTGTAATGTGCTGCACTCCCTTCGAGATAGTTGATTAATTGTAGGTGTCATTAATCAAAGTCTATGGTGAGTCTGCAACTCTCTTCTCACAGGGGAACGAACACACACACACGTATGTATGTACACAGGCAGGCAGGCTGGCAGGCAGGCACACACACACACACACACACAAACACTGCACACCAACAGAGGCTGAGGTCAGTAAGTTTTCACACTGCAGTAGGAATCGTTTTAAATAGACAATGTGGAGTGTAGGACTTATTTACTAGCGCACAATGAGTGACTGTTTGGGATTATTCATTTACTTATGTATGGGACTGCCAGGCCAACAACGTATTGAGTAATAGCTGAGAAACACTGAGACAAGATGTAGAGCTTTTTTCCAAAGTGGGTCACCATCTCTCTTGTCAGAAAGCAGATCACAAACAACAGACAAGGAGACTACCTTTATTTTGCTGAGTGAATTGTCCTTTTCAAGGTCATGCCTGGTCTAAAGCCTACAGGCTGTCAAAACTGTCAGTGTCTAGAACAGTGAAACTGGTCTAGTCTCCATGTGCATCATACATTCGTAAGGAACAGTACATTCAGCAGGGACTGAGCAGCAGTTTAGCAGTCTCCTCTCCTCGCCACTGCTACATAACGAACGTAGGTTACTCCTTTCAGGGCTAGAATTCCCTTAACCCTGAGTGGGGTTAAAACACTCTCCCACCCTCCCCTCAACCTCACAACCGCCCGCCCCAGGGCAGATCCAATGGTGATGTTGGTGGCGGTTACACATACTGTAAACAGGATTGCAATTTGACCAAAATGAGGTGTGTACGTCTTTCTACTCCCTCCACTTGAATTTAATGGACAGAACATTTCTGTGAGAATGCCCACTCACCTTGGAACAGATTTCGTGGAGACTCGTTGCTATGGCTTCTGCAGGGGTATCACATCGAAACACATGGCATTTCAACACCCGTGTGTTTTTGTCTCTCGCCACATAGGCAAAGTCTCTATAGAAGGGATAGAAGATATCGTATGAGACATGAATACGTGTCATATTCACATGTATGTATCTGGCAGGTAATTAAATACGTTAGAATAGCATCTGTATATTTTGACATGATGAATGTTGGTGAAAGGCATGGGATAGCAGACAGACGTTTCCACTTTCTATTACTAGGAAATTCAGACACCTTGACTTCTTCCACATTTTGTTAGGTTACAGCCTTATTCAAAAATGGTTTAAATTGTTTCCCCCCCTCATCAATCTACACACAATACCCTTTAATGACAAAGCAAAAACAGGTTTTAAGAATGTTTGCAAATGTATATATATAAAAAAAGATATATATCACATTTACATAAGTATTCAGACCCTTTACTCAGTACTTTGTTGAAGCCCCTTTGGCAACGATTACAGCATCGAGTCTTCTTGGGTATGACGCTACAAGCTTGGTACACCTGTATTTGGGGGAGTTTCTCCCATTATTCTCTCCAGATCCTCTCAAGCTCTGTCAGGTTGGATGGGGAGCGTCGTCTCTCCAGAGATGTTAGATTGGGTTCAAGTCCGGGCTTTGGCTGGGCCACTCAAGGACATTCAGGGACTTGTCCCGAAGCTACTTCTGCATTGTCGTCGCTGTGTGCTTAGCGTCGTTGTCCTGTTGGAAGGTGAACCGTTCCCCCAGTCTGATGTCCTGAGCGCCCTGGAGCAGGGATCTCTCTGTACTTTGCTCCGTTCATCTTGCCTCGATCCTGACTAGTCTCCTAGTCCCTGCCGCTGAAATACATCCCTACAGCATGATGTTGCCACCACCATGCTTCACCGTAGGGAAGGTGCCAGGTTTCCTTCAGACGTGACGCTTGACATTCAGGCTAAAGAGTTGAATCTTGGTTTCATCAGACCAGAGAATCTTGTTTCTCATGGTCTGAGAGTCTTTAGGTGCCTTTTGGCAAACTCCAAGAGGGCTGTCGTGCCTTTTAGGCTTCCGTCTGGCCACTCTACCATAAAGGCCTGATTGGTGGAATGCTGCAGAGATGGTTGTCCTTCTGGAAGGTTCTCCCATCTCCACAGAGGAACTCTAGAGATCTGTCAGAGTGACCATCGGGTACTTGCTCACCTCCCTTACCAAGGCCCTTCTCCCCCGATTTCTCAGTTTGGCTGGGCGGCCAGGTCTAGGATGAGTCTCGGTGGTTCCAAATTTCTTCCATTTAAAAATGATGGAGGCCACTGTGTTCTTGGGGACCTTCAATGCTGCAGAAATGTTTTGGTACCCTTCCTGTTTAGGTACCAATCCTGTTTAGGAGCTCTAGGGACAATTCCTTCGATCTCATGGCTTGGTTTTTGCTCTGACATAAACTGTCAGCTGTGGGACCTTATAAAGACAGATGTGTGCCTTTCCAAATCATGTCCAATCAATTGAATTTACCACAGGTGGACTCCAAGGATGATCAATGGAAACAGGATGCACCAGAGCTCAATTTCGAGTCTCATAGCAAAGGGTCTGAATACTTAAGTAAATAAGGTATTTCTGTTTTTTTGTAAATTTGTAAAAACCTGTTTTCACTTTGTCATTATTGGGTATTGTGTGTAGATTGCTGAAGATTTGTATTTATTTAATCCATTTTAGAATAAGGCTGTAACGTAACAAAATGTGGAAAAAGTCAAGGGGTCTGAATACTTTCGGACATGCAATGTATGGTACATTACCCTGACATGCAATGTATGGTACATTACCCTGACATGCAACGTATGGTACATTACCCTGACATGCAATGTATGGTACATTACCCTGACATGAAATGTATGGTACATTACCCTGGCATGTAATGTATGGTACATTGCCCTGACATGCTATGTATGGTACATTACCCTGGCATGCAATGTATGGCACATTACCCTGGCATGCAATGTATGGTTGAACTATAAAAATAAGCTACTTTGTTCACTTGTTTCCACAGATGACAGATGATGAGTGCTTCCCTATCGTCAGTGAACAGTTATTATCATACTTTATTATCATTCACTGCCTTAAGAAGAAGTGTCTTCTCAGTGGTGGGCGCACGCACGCACGCACGCACACACACACACACACACACACACACACACACACACACAGACACACACACACACACACACACACACACACACACACACACACACACACACACACACACATAATTTGTCCCATTGCCTAAGGGTAAGGAAATGCCATGCTGAGATCTTCAGACAGTTGCCACATGCCAGAGAGGAGGCAGTGACTCCCAGTGAGAGAGAGAGAGAGAGAGAGAGAGAGAGAGAGAGAGAGAGAGAGAGAGAGAGAGAGAGAGAGAGACAGACAGAGAGAGAGAGAGAGAGAGAGAGAGAAAGAGAGAGAGAGAAAGACAGAAAGAGAGAGATAGACAGAAGGAAAAAACAGAGACACGTGTGGGGATGGGGGGATTGAGTAACACAATATACTGAAAATGGGATGGGGATGAAATACAACACCTGTCATCCACACATCATGTACACACACACCATCAACAGAGAATCATCCCAGAGTATAGTGCAGAGTGGGAATCCAAGAAACCATGGACGAAGTGATAAAGAAAGAATGTCAGATGACGGAGAGAGTGCTGGGGAGTGGAACCATGCTGAGGAGCCATGCAGGGGAGCCGTGCAGAGACACAGGTGCAGCTGTGAATCAAACACACACACACACCTAGGGACACTCAGCGTTTATCACAGTGGTCCACTCTGATCATGAGTCCATTACCAGCACCGTCTCCCTGCTTAATTGTGTGCTCACACACTTTGGGTCAATAATACTCGGTTCCTTTCCAGCGTAGAGAATTGTGTGCGTTTTGACTGCGTGTGTGTGTACATTTAGAGCTCGATTCAATCCACATCGCGGAAGTTCAGCTTTCCAGCAGATTGAAATTTAAAGGCAATGTTCCCGCTTTATAGCGTTGACTTCATACACGGTAAACGCTGCGTATGTCGGCTCAATCGGAAATGACCTTTAAAATTCTACCGTCGAATCTGTACCGCTTCAGAGCTACCAGACTGAGTAGAGGCCTTAAGCATTCTGTCACACAAGCTGCAGAGCACAGTGGCCCTGCGTCTATATTTACAAACGTCTCATATTTCGCGTTTAACGTCTTTTGAGAGCAGAAACAGAAACACAGATGCAGCATCGAGATAAAAACGGCCCGTGGCGACTCTGTGCGCGAGCGCCAGTGTGTAGTGCTGTGTTATAGCTAAAGAGCAGAGCTCACTCCCAGGCTTTCTGCTGTCTGTCTGTCTGTCACTCCCCAGACAGCTGAAGAGGCGTGTGACTGCGGGTAAAATGGAGGACTTGACACAATGGTTAAAAGAAAAGACCAAAGGCAATACGTGGAGCACACAGCAACCATTTACCTTTCCCTGGGTCCAGGGAAGCAGAGGGAAGGAGAGAGGGAGAGAGCGGGAGGAGAGAGAGAGGGGAAAGAAAGAAAGAATAAAGAATGTGAAAGACATTGTTATTACATTAAATATTCTGGGGTGATCACAGACGATGCTCTTTGGTCCCAATCAGAAGGTGTCTGAGCCATTCCCTGAGCCGTGTGTGTGTGTGTGTGTGTGTGTGTGTGTGTATACTGTATGTGTGTGTCGAAGCTTCACCTCTGTATACTTTTCATTTCAGCGGCAGAGCTTAGCGTTCCCGCTCCATTATGACACATCACACCTCTGCTGTTTGACATGCCGACACACACACACAACACACACAACACACACACACACAACACACACACAACACAACACACACACACAACACAACACAACACAACACACACACACACACACACACACACACACACACACACAACACACACACACACAACACAACACACACACTAAACCTGGCGTTATATGCAACCGAACGCTTGCTTCGCTCTCATCCCCTCTCCCTCTCCGCCTCTCCCTCTCTCTCTCAAATTCACTCGTTTCACCTCATTTCCCCCTACCTTTCCCCCTCTTTTTTTCTCTTTCATCCTCCGTTCATCAATTACCCTTTTAATCTTCCTTCCATCACTCTACTTTCACTTCTCTCTCTCCCCCCCCCCCCCCCCCCCCCAAAAAAAAATCTCTCTCCTACCCAATCTCTATCCAATTTCCCAGAGGGCGTTCCGGTGTAATAAAGGCCTAGTGCACTTACTTAAAAAATATATATTAATTATTTTCTAATTGTGATTTATCAGGGGGTCCTGCAACTCTCTCAGCACCCCTGCCTCCCGTTGCTGTGGTCACTACACATTTAGATTAAACAGCTTTTATTTTATTTTACACCTCTTATGGAACAATCTTCAGAATCCCCAACAGTTGGATGTATCAGTGCCTTTTGGGCAGTTTAGATTATTGGTGGAGGATTATATATATATTTTTTTATAATTGTGTTTTTGTCATTTTTTGTGTGTGTTTTCTATGCTCCTGCCCTGATTGAAGTATTTGTGTCTGTAACGTTTAATGTGTACTTGCAGCTTGTCTTGACCTGCAGGGCTCCTTTGCAAATGAGACCCTGGTCTTAATTGGACTACTTAAATAAATCAATCTCCTGGCTTTTATGATCCACCTCTCATTGAACACAGCAGCAGCGAGAGAGAGAAAGCTAGGCAGTATTGGTGGAGACCAGAGAAAGCTAGGCAGTATTGGTGGAGACCAGAGAAAGCTAGGCAGTATTGGTGGAGACCAGAGAAAGCTAGGCAGTATTGGTGGAGACCAGAGAAAGCTAGGCAGTATTGGTGGAGACCAGAGAAAGCTAGGCAGTATTAGTAAAGACCAGAGAAAGCTACAATAGTGGAAAAAGTACCAAATTGCAGTGGTGTAAAGTTCTACTTCTTCTAAGTCTTTCTTTGGGGTATCTGTACTTTACTATATATATTTTTGACAACTTTTACTTTTACTCCACTACATTCCTAAAGAGAATAATGTACTTTTTTACTCCATACATTTTCCCTGTTGGAATCGGCTCAATTTTGATCATTGAGATAGTAAATGAATGATAGGAAAGGAAAGAGACAGGGTTATGTCAGAAGTTAATGGTTCTCTGAAGAAAAACCAATGGACATCTGTGTATTAGATGAAAGAGGGGTTGAGGTCAGGAGGTGAGGACAGATACTCTTAAGGCAGTAATAAAGGTTTGTTATCTTGTTACCCTCTGTATTAGCTTCCTGTAGAGCCATAAACTGTAAGGATTGGAGAAGGAGGGGTGTTTTAAGTAGGATAAATATAACTGGGAAGTCAGAAATGTTTTGCTGTCTGATTATAGCTGTACAGAACCTTTGGGAAGAATTCAACTTGGTTAAAGCTTCTCTGGTGTCCGTGAGTTATTTACTCTGAAAAATAAGAACCTAACACACCCAAAAGTGTGTTAGGAGGACAGCAGGACAGGAACATTATCCAATTAACACACGTATCAAGAGAACATCCCTGGTCATCCCTACTGCCTCTGATCTGGCAGACTCACTAAACACATGCTTCGTTTGTAAATTATGTCTGAGTGTTGAAATGCGCCCCTGGCTATCCATAAATAAAAAAAACAAGACAATCGTGCCGTCTGGTTTGCTTATTATACGGAATTTGAAATGATTTATACTTTTACTTTTGATACTTAAGTATATTTTAGCAATTACATTTACTTTTAATACTTAAGTATATTTAAAACCAAATACTTTTAGACTTTTTTTTCAAGTAGTATTTTACTGGGTGACTTTCACTTTTACTTGAGCAATTTTCTACTAAAGTATCTTTACTTTTACTCAAGTATGACAATGATGTACTTTTTCCACCACTGCCCAATCATCATATTTGAGAAAAAAGTAAAGACAACTTAACAGAAAATCACTAAAGTCACCCAGTAAAATACTACTTAAGTAAAAGTCTAAAAGTATTTGATTTTAAATATACTTAAGTATCAAAAGTAAAAGTATAAATCATTTGAAATTACTTATATTAGGCAAACCAGACGGCACAATTTTCTTGTTTTTAAAATTTACGGATAGTCAGGGGCGCATGCCAACACTCAGACATAATTTACAAACAAAGCATTTGTGTTTAGTGAGTCCATCAGATGAGGCAGTAAGGATGACCAGGGATGTTCTCTTGAGAAGTGTGTGAATTGGACCCTTTTCCTGTCCTGCTAAGCATTGAAAATGTAACAAGTACTTTTGGGTGTCAGGGAAAATGTATGGAGTATTTTTTGGAATGTAGTTAAGTAAAGGTAAAAGTTGCCAGAAATATAAATAGTAAACTCGAGATACCCCCAAAAACTACTTAAGTAGTATTTTAAAGTATTTTTTACTTAAGTACTTTACACCACTGCAAAGAAAGGCAGTATTAGTGGAGATCAGAGAAAGCTAGGCACTATTAGTGGAGATCAGAGAAAGCTAGGCAGTATTAGTGGAGATCAGAGAAAGCTAGGCAGTATTAGTGGAGATCAGAGAAAGCTAGGCACTATTAGTGGAGATCAGAGAAAGCTAGGCAGTATTAGTGGAGATCAGAGAAAGCTAGGCACTATTAGTGGAGATCAGAGAAAGCTAGGCACTATTAGTGGAGATCAGAGAAAGCTAGGCAGTATTAGTGGAGATCAGAGAAAGCTAGGCAGTATTAGTGGAGATCAGAGAAAGCTAGGCACTATTAGTGGAGATCAGAGAAAGCTAGGCAGTATTAGTGGAGATCAGAGAAAGCTAGGCACTATTAGTGGAGATCAGAGAAAGCTAGGCACTATTAGTGGAGATCAGAGAAAGCTAGGCAGTATTAGTGGAGATCAGAGAAAGCTAGGCAGTATTAGTGGAGATCAGAGAAAGCTAGGCACTATTAGTGGAAATCAGAGAAAGCTAAGCAGTATTAGAGGAGATCAGAGAAAGCTAGGCACTATTAGTGGAGAACAGAAAGAGATAGAGTGAGTTCACAATGTATTCATACCCCATGACTTGTTCCACATATTGTTGTGTTACAGCCTGAATTCAAAATTGATGAAATAAATAATGAAGTAAGCTTTATGCGACATCTTTTTGAGTGTGAACCCACTACACCTTTGTGTTTGTCATGCAGGGCTCCCTTGCAAAAGAGACCCTGGTCTCAATGGGACTCCCTGCTTGAATAAATCAATCTCCTGGCTTTTGTGATCCACTCCACTTATCACTGAACACAGCAGAGAGAGAGAGAGAGAGAGAGAGATAGGCAGCATTAGTAGATACCAGAGAAAGCTAAACAGCATTAGTAGAGACAGAAAATATTAAATAAATAACAATTCTCACCCATCTGAACACAATTCCCCATAATTACAAAAAAACATGCTTTTAAGAAGTTTAGCAAATGTATTGAAAATGAAATACATAAACCCTTTTACATAAGTATTCACACCCCTGAGTCAACACTTTGAAGAAGCACCTTTGGTGGAGATAACAGCTTTGGGTCGTCTTGGGTATGTCTGTATCAGCTTTGCACATATAGATTTGGGGACTTTATCCCATTCTTCCCTGCAGATTTTCTCAAGCTCTGTTAAGTTAGACGGGGAGTGGCGGTAAACAGCAATCTTCAAGTCTTTCCACAGATTTTCAATGGCATTCAAGTCTGGGCTTTGGCTGGGCCACTCAAGGACTTGCACTTTCTTGTTCTGAAGCCATTCCAGCGTTGCTTTGGCTGTATGCTTGGGCTCATTGTCCTGTTGGAATGTACATATTTGCCCCAGTGTAAGTGCGTTTGCACTCTGAAGCAGGTTATCATCAAGGATTTGCCTGTATTTGGCTCCATTCATAGTTCCCTCTATCCTTACCAGTCTCCCAGTCCCTGCCACTGAAAAGCATCACCATAGTATGATGCTGCCACCTCCATGCTTCATGGTAGGGATGGTGTTAAACAGGTGATGAGCTGTGCCTGTTTTACTCCAGACACAGCGCTTTGCATTCAGGCCAAAGAGTTACATTTTTGTCTCATCAGACCACAGAATCTTTTGCCTTATGCGCTCAGTTTTCAAGTGTTTGCAAACTCCAAGCATGCTGTCATGTGCCCTTTTCTCAGGAGTGGCTTCCTTCTGGCCACTCTCCCATAAAACTCTGATTGGTGAAGTTCTGTAGAGACTGTTGTCCTTCTGGCAGGTTCTCCCATCTCAGCAAATTAACTCTGTAGTTCTGTCAGAGTGGTCATTGGGTTGTTGTTCACCTCCCTGACCAAGGTCCTTCTTGCCCTGTTGCTCATTTTGGTTGGACGGCCAGCTCAAGGTATTTTTTTTTTTTAAATTCCCAATGATGAAAACCACTGTGCTCTTGGACACTTTCAACACTCTATAAATTGTTTTATAACCTTCCCCAGATACACAGTTGAAGTCAGAGGTTTACATACACCTTAGCCAAATACATTTAAACCCGTTTGTTTTTTCACAATTCCTGACATTTAATCCAAGTAAAAAATCCCTGTCAGTTAGGATCACCACTATTTTAAGAATGTGAAATGTCAGAATAATAGTAGAGAATAATTTATTTAAGCTTTTATTTCTTTCATCACATTCCCAGTGGGTCAGAAGTTCACATACACTCAATTAGTATTTGGTAGCATTGCCTTTAAATTGTCTAACTTGAGTCAAACGTTTCGGGTAGCCTCCCACAAGCTTCCCACAATAAGTTGGGTGGATTTTGGCCCATTCCTCCTGACAGAGCTGGTGTAACTTGGTCAGGTTTGTAGGCCTCCTTGCTGTAGCAATTTTGCCACAAATTTGGAAGTATGCTTGGGGTCATTGTCCATTTGGAAGACCCATTTGCGACCAAGCTTTAACTTCCTGACTGATGTCTTGAGATGTTGCTTCAATATTTCCACATAATTTTCCACCCTCATGATGCCATCTATTTTGTGAAGTGCACCAGTCCCTTCTGCGGCAAAGCACCCCCACAACATGGTGCTGCCAACCCTGTGCTCCACGGTTGGGATGGTGTTCTTCAGCTTGCAAGCCTCCCCCTTTTTCCTCCAAACATAACGATGGTCATTATGGCCAAACAGTTGTATTTTTGTTTCATCAGACCAGAGGACATTTCTCCAAAAAGTATGGTCTTTGTCCCCATGTGCAGTTGCAAACTGTAGTCTGGCTTTTTTTATGACGGCTTTCTTCCTTGCTGAGCGGCCTTTCAGGTTATGTTGATATAGGACTCGTTTTACTGTGGATATAGATACTTTTGTACCTGTTTCCTCCAGGATCTTCACAAGGTCCTTTGCTGTTGTTCTGGGATTGATTTGTACTTTCCGCACCAAAGTAAGTTCTTCTCTAGGAGACAGAACGCGCCTCCTTCCTGAGCGGTATGACAGCTGCGTGGTCCCAGGGTGTTTATACTTGCGTCCTATTGTTTGTACAGATCAACGTGGTACCTTCAGGGGTTTGGAAATTGCTCCCAAGGATGAACCAGACTTGTGGATGTCTACAATTTTTTTGTCTGAGGTTTTGGCTGATTTCTTTTGATTTTCCCATGATGTCAAGCAAACTGGCACTGAGTTTGAAGGTAGGCCTTGAAATAAATCAACAGGTACACCTCCAATTGACTCAAATGATGTCAATTAGCCTATCAGAAGCTTCTAAAGCCATGACATCATTTTCTGGAATTTCCACAGCTGTTTAAAGGCACAGTGAACTTAGTGTGTGTCAACTTCTGACCCACTGGAATTGTGATACAGTGAATTAGAAGTGAAATAACCTGTCTGTAAGCAATTGTTGGAAAAATTACTTGTGTCATGCACAAAGTAGATGTCCTAACAGACTTGCCAAAACTATAGTTTGTTAACAAGAAATGTGTGGAGTGGTTGAAAAACACGCTTTAATGACTCCAACCTAAGTGTATGTAAACTTCTGACTTCAACTGTATAACTCACAATTCTGTCTCGGAGATCTACGGACAATTTCTTAGACTTCATGGTGTAGTTTCTGCTCTGACATCCACTGTCAACAGTGGGACCTTTTATATAGGGCATTCGGAAAGTATTCAGACCCCTTGACTTTTTCCACATTTTGTTACGTTACAGCCTTATTCTAAAATGTATTAAATAAATGTTTTTCCTGATCTATCTACACACAATACCCCATAATGACAAAGAGAAAACAGTTTTTTAGAAATGTTTGCAAATGTATAATAAAAAAAAAAAAAGAAATCAGACCCGAAATAAGTATATGAGACTCGAAATTGAGCTCAGGTGCATCCTGTTTCCATTGATCATCCTTGAGATGTTTATACAACTTGATTGGAGTCCACCTGTAGTAAATTCAATTGAATGGACATTGTTTGGAAAGGCACACAACTGCCTATATAAGGTCCCACAGTTGACATTGCAAAGTCAGAGAAAAAAACAATCCATAATGTTGTAGGAATTGTCCACAGAACTCCGAGACAGGATTGTGTCGAGGCACAGGTCTGGGGAAGGATACCAAAACATTTCTGCAGGATTGAAGGTTCCAAAGAACACAGTGGCCTCCATCATTCTTAAATGGAATAAGTTTGGAACCACCCAGACTCGCCCGGCCAAACTGGCCGCCCGGCCAAAATGAGCAATCGAGGGAGAAGGGTCTTGGTCAGGAAGGGGGCCAAGAACTCAATGGTCACTCTGACAGAGCTCCAAAGTTCCTCTGTGGAGATGGGAGAACCTTCCAGAAGGACAACCATCTCTGCAGCACTCCACCAATCAGGCCTTTATGGTAGAGTGACCAGACATAAGCCACCCCTCAGTAAAAGGCACATGACAGCCTGTTTAGAGTTTGCCAAAAGGCACCTAAAGGCTCTCAGACCACGAGAAACAAGATTATCTGGTTTGATGAAACCAAGATTGAAATAGTTTTTCTAAAAAAATATTTTTGCTTTGTCATTATGGGGAATTGTGTGTAGATGATGAAGGAAAAAATGGAATCTATTTTTGAATAAGGCAGTAACATAACAAAATGTGGAAAAAGTCAAGGGGTCTGAATACTTTCCGAATGTACTGTAGAGAGGTACGTTTATTTCTAAATCATGTCCTAAGAATTGAATTGGCCCACAGGTGGACTCCAATCAAGCTGTCGTGAAATCTCAAGGATGATCAAAGGAAATTGGACGAATCTGAGCTAAATGTGGAGTGTCATAGTTAAAGGGGTGTGAATATTAAATTAGCAAACATTTCTAAAAACATGTTTTCACTTTGTCATTAAGGGGTATTGTGCGTAGATATGCGAGAACAAAAATCAATTTAATCCATTTTGAATTGAGGCTGTAACACAACTGAGTGTGGAATAAGTCAAGGGGTATGAATACTTGCTGAAGGCACTGTATGTTAGGTAGTATTCTCAGAGACCAGAGAGATCTAGACAGTATTAAGTGGAGACCAGAGAAAGCTAGGTAGTATTACTAGAGACCAGAGAGAGCTAGACAGTATTACTAGAGAACAGAGAGAGCTAGATGGTATTAGTAGAGACCAGAGAGAGCGAGGCAGTATTACTAGAGAACAGAGAGAGCTAGATGGTATTAGTAGAGACCAGAGAGAGCTAGATGGTATTAGTAGAGACCAGAGAGAGCTAGATGGTATTAGCAGAGACCAGAGAGAGCTAGATGGTATTAGTAGAGACCAGAGAGAGCTAGGCAGTATTACTAGAGACCAGAGAGAGCTAGATGGTATTACTAGAGACCAGAGAGAGCTAGATGGTATTACTAGAGACCAGAGAGAGCTAGACATTATTAAGTGGAGACCAGAGAAAGCTAGGTAGTATTACTAGAGACCAGAGAGAGCTAGATGGTATTACTAGAGACCAGAGACAGCTAGATGGTATTAGTAGAGACCAGAGAGAGCTAGGCAGTATTACTAGAGACCAGAGAGAGCTAGATGGTATTACTAGAGACCAGAGAGAGCTAGATGGTATTACTAGAGACCAGAGAGAGCTAGACATTATTAAGTGGAGACCAGAGAAAGCTAGGTAGTATTACTAGAGACCAGAGAGAGCTAGATGGTATTACTAGAGACCAGAGAGAGCTAGATGGTATTAGTAGAGACCAGAGAGAGCTAGATGGTATTAGTAGAGACCAGAGAGAGCTAGATGGTATTAGTGGAGACCAGAGTGTGCTAGACAGTATTAGTAGAGACCAGAGAAAGCTAGGCAGTATTACTAGAGACCAGAAAGAGCTAGACAGTATTAGTAGAGAACAGAAAGAGAGGCAGCATTAGTAGAGAACAGAGAGAGCTAGGCAGTATTACTAGAGACCAGAGAGAGCTAGGCAGTATTAGTAGAGACCAGAGAGAGCTAGGCAGTATTAGTAGAGACCAGAGAGAGCTAGGCAATATTACTAGAGAACAGAGAGAGCTAGGCAGTATTAGTAGAGACCAGAGAGAGTTAGGCAGTATTAGTAGAGACCAGAGAGAACTAGGCAGTATTAGTAGAGACCAGAGAGAGCTAGGCAGTATTACTAGAGACCAGAGAGAGCTAGGTAGTATTAGTAGAGACCAGAGAGAGCTAGGCAGTATTACTAGAGACCAGAGAGAGCTAGGTAGTATTACTAGAGACCAGTGAGAACTAGGTAGTATTAGTAGAGACCAGTGAGAACTAGGTAGTATTAGTAGAGACCAGTGAGAACTAGGTAGTATTAGTAGAGACCAGAGAGAGCTAAATGGTATTACTAGAGACCAGAGAGAGCTAGGTAGTATTAGTAGAGACCAGAGAGAGCTAGGCAGTATTAGTAGAGACCAGAGAGAGCTAGGCAGTATTAGTAGAGACCAGAGAGAGCTAGGCAATATTACTAGAGAACAGAGAGAGCTAGGCAGTATTAGTAGAGACCAGAGAGAGTTAGGCAGTATTAGTAGAGACCAGAGAGAACTAGGCAGTATTAGTAGAGACCAGAGAGAGCTAGGCAGTATTACTAGAGACCAGAGAGAGCTAGGTAGTATTAGTAGAGACCAGAGAGAGCTAGGCAGTATTACTAGAGACCAGAGAGAGCTAGGTAGTATTACTAGAGACCAGTGAGAACTAGGTAGTATTAGTAGAGACCAGTGAGAACTAGGTAGTATTAGTAGAGACCAGTGAGAACTAGGTAGTATTAGTAGAGACCAGAGAGAGCTAAATGGTATTACTAGAGACCAGAGAGAGCTAGGTAGTATTAGTAGAGACCAGTGAGAACTAGGTAGTATTAGTAGAGACCAGAGAGAGCTAGGTAGTATTAGTAGAGACCAGTGACAGCTAGGTAGTATTAGTAGAGACCAGAGAGAGCTAGGTAGTATTAGTAGAGACCAGTGAGAGCTAGGTAGTATTAGTAGAGATCAGAGAGAGCTAGGCAGTATTAGTAGAGACCAGTGACAGCTAGGTAGTATTAGTAGAGACCAGAGAGAGCTAGGTAGTATTAGTAGAGACCAGTGAGAGCTAGGTAGTATTAGTAGAGATCAGAGAGAGCTAGGCAGTATTAGTAGAGACCAGAAAGAAAGGCAGCATTAGCAGAGCAACAGCTGTTCCCTGGTTCATACGGGTGTACAGAGAGACATCCCTACTGCTGTTTCTACCACACCTCCTCACTGCAGGTGGCCAACCCGTTCACACACACACACACACACACACACACACACACACACACACACATACACACACACACACACACACACACACACACACACACACACACACACACACACACACACACACACACACACACGAAAGGCAGGCAGCACGGGTGCACACACACACAAACCTCCATTTAATGTGCTAAAGTGTTGAGCCGACACAGTTGTGAAACCCCATTATAGTTAACCAATACACCTGACAGAAGCGCAACCATTTCCCAGTTAGAGAGAGGTGGTTTTATCCCTCCCCAGTCAGTCACTATCACATTAAGGATCAGTTAGCTGTGAACCCCAGTGTCACGCAGCCATCAGAGAGAGAGAGAGAGAGGCATTCAGGTAATGGAGATCTCACTGGGCTCCCCTCGCTGCAATGATGGAATGTGTTGGACTGGAGGAACTAGGGGGAACTAGGAAGGAACTAGGGAGGAACCAGGGAGGAACTAGGAAGGAACCAGGGGACAGGAGGAAGATGGATGGAAAAGAGCTAGGTGAATATGGGCAAAAATGTATATTGCGACAAATTGTCTAAATGTATGCGATAACGATAAATACTACTACTACTACTACTACTACTAATACTACTAGTTTGATGGTTGTAGCCATCAGTTATCGCATTAACAATCACCCATATTAGCACACTTATTTCATTTCAAACTTCACATTTCTCTCGTTTTGGTTACTTATTGTAATGAATGATATCAGCAAAATGCCTGCAATGAGTGACTGGTACACTATATACACAAAAGTATGTGGACACCCTTTCAAATTTGTGGATTTGTCTATTTCAGCCACACCCGTTGCTGACAGGTGTATAAAATCGAAGGCACAGTCATGCATCTCCATAGACAAACATTGTAAGTAGAATGGCCTTACTGAAGAGCTCAGTGACTTTCAACGTGGCACCGTCATAGGATGCCACCTTTCCAACAGGTCAGTTCGTCAAATTTCTGCCCTGCTAGAGCTGCCCCGGTTCAACTGTAAGTGATGTTATTGTGAAGTGGAAATGTCTAGGAGCAACAACGGCTCAGCCATGAAGTGGTAGGCCACACAAGCTCACAGAACGGGACCTTTGAGTGCTAAAGTGCTTTAGGCGTAAAAAACGTCTGTCCTCGGTTGCAACACTCACTACCGAGTGCCAAACTGTCTCCGAAAGCAACGTCATGTTAGTCGGGAGCTTCATGAAGTGGGTTTCCATGGCCATGAGCAATGAAAAGCGTCGGCTGGAGTGGTGTAAAGCTCAACGCCATTTGACTCTGGAGCAGTGGAAACGCGTTCTCTGGAGTGGTGAATCACGCTTCACCATCTGGCAGTCTGACGGCCAAATCTGGGTTTGGCGGATGCTAGGAGAACGCTACCTGCCCGAATGCATAGTGCCAACTGTTACGTTTGGTGGAGGAGGAATGATGGTCTGGGGCTGTTTTTCATGGTTTGGGATAGGTCCCTTACTTCCAGTGAAAGGAAATCTTGGGGAAGGCCTTTTCTTGTTTCAGAATTACAATACCCCGTGCACAAAGCGAGGTCCATACAGAAATGGTTTGTCGAGATCGGTGTGGAAGAACTTGACTGGCCTGCACAGAGCCCTGACCTCAACACCCATCAAGCACCTTTGGGATGAATTGGAACGTCGATTGCGAGTTGGTCCTAATCGCCCAACATGAATGCTCAACCTCACAAATGCTCTTGTGGCTGAATGGAAGCAAGTCAACAGTTACCATAACCATTTAGCTGTCATTGTACAATTACGACTGTAACTCTCTTTACCTGCAGGAAGTTCAGTTTACTGTAGTTCATCCACTGCTTCCTTAACCCTAGTATCATTTATAAGAGCCTGTCTGTCATCTGTCACACACACACACACACACACACACAGTCTTGTACAGTTAACCTTGCGGGGACACACAATTCAGTCCCATTCAAAATCCTATTAACCCTAACCCTAACCTTAACCCAAAAACCTAATCTTAACCCTAAACCTACCGTAGCTTCTAACCCTAAAACTAACCCCAGCTCCTAGCCCTAACCCTTAACGTAATTCTAACCCAAACACTAATTCTAACCTCAAACCTAAACCCCCTAGAAATAGCATTTGATCTCAATGGGGACTAACAAAATGTTGGTAAAATGTTAGTTTTTTTACTAATCTCGTGGGGACTTCTGGTCCCCACAAGAATAGTTAAACACGTCCACACACACGCACACTGCACGCACAGCACCATTACACACACTTCACACAGACTGCAATTATCAAACAGCTTCACAGACTGTATCCAAAGTGCCGGCCTTTATGCAAATGCTGTTACGTATGCTAATGATGACCATGCAAATAATAATTATGTAAATGATCATGTAAATAAAATAAGTGTTCTGACCGTGACACAGACACGTACACAGCGGTGTGAGGGTCGGAGGGGCCAGGAGAGGGAGTGCATAGACACCTGCTTTCAATCTGGTTTGACTCTGCTTTTAATCTGTATTGACTCTCCTTTAACTCTGTTTTTAAATCTACCTTGATTCTCATTTGACTGCTTTCAATCTGGTTTGACTCTGGTTTGATTCAGGTTGACCCCAGTTTCACACCAACTATGGTCTAGTTTTAGTGAACGGACGAGCACTGTACTCTAGCAACAAGAGTGAAAGCCAACCATGTGAATAAATCATTTGTCTCTAAATTAGTTATTAGACCCTTTTAACACACTCCCAATCATGCCCTTTATACTCAGCATAAAGAGAATACTAAAACACTGTGGAGCTATATGGGTGAGAGGGTGGAAGAAAAAGCTTCTCTCTCCAACAATATTATCAGTAAATTTATAACACAGTGTGTCTCCCCACAAACTGGAATACCTGATTGCATTCTGCTGACGTGTTCTCCAATCTACATCTATTGATTCGGTTGATCTGTTCTATTGATATCTCGAACAGATTCCTGAACTGGTGGGTCGTGACCCAAATTTCGGTCGAGGGAGTTTTTGAATGGGTTTCGAGTAATAAAAAAAAAAAAGATTTGTATTATTTTTTTTTTTTAAAGAAGAAAAATACTCCAGTCTGAACTTAAACGACTAAAACTAGGTAGAAAGTGTGTAGAAATGATAATGAACCTATATATATGTTGTTAATCATTTAATAATCATCAGCATTTTCAATGTAGCGTGATTGGCTGCGCTATTTAAAGGATTTGGTTGATGTTGTGGCCCCAAACCAGATAGCTTAGCATTCTTCATCAAGACTATGGGCAAAATGTAACTAATGACAATGAAAAAGGTGGGACTGTTGTTCCCGTGTCAGATAATTGTGTCACGACGTCCGCCAAAGTCGGTCCCTCTCCTTGTTCGGGGCGGCGTTCGGCGGTCGACGTCACCGGCCTTCTAGCCATCGCCAATCCACTTTTCATTTTCCATTTGTTTTGTCTTTGTCTTACACACCTGGTTTCAATACCCCAATTACTTGTTCATTATTTAACCCTCTGTTCCCCCATGTTTGTTTGTGAGTGATTGTTTTTATGTAATACGGTCCGTTTATTGTGGGCGCCCTTATTTTGCATTGTATTTGTGTATTTTGTGTCAAATACATTTATTTACTCATATCTGCTGTCCTGCGCCTGACTCGTCTCCACCAGCTACACACAGACTACATTACAAATTGGTACATTTATTATCAATACAGCATTGAACATAGTTTTCCAGATTTCATTTTTGGAAACAAAAAAAAAGCATCTTGGACCGCGACTGAGACAACCTGGTTCAATTTGGGTCCCAAGGCAAAAGCAGTAGAGAACCACTGATGTAGAATATATTATAGCGAACGGAGGGACAGACTCATTGAAGAGGACCGCTACACTGCTACACTGCCTCCTCCCCTATAATATATTTCTCCACTGATAAAGCATGCATCTCAGTGACAGGCAGAGAGAGAGAGAGAGAGAGAGAGAAAGAGAGAGAGAGAGAGAGAGGGAAGCCCTGTGGTGAATTAGTCACGGCCCACAGCCATCGGTGCTAACATGAATGTGTGACGTCTAATGTCTGTCCCTAATTACATCCCTGCACCATCACGTTGTTTACAGCAGCGATACATGTCGATACACACACCCAAAAGAGCTCCCTCAACACCCAGGGCAAGGAGGATGGGGGGGGGGGGGGGGGGGGGGACACATTATACACAAAATCTGACACACACACACACACACACACACACGCACACACACACACACACACACACACACACCATCATCGATCCAGCCTGAGGCAGAGCTGGGGCAAAGTTAAGTCGACGTCAAAATAAAAACCTCTATGGTGTATTCAATTGAGTATAGCTCAGACTAGTGCATGAATACTGTCTGTAAAGTGGGACGTTTTATGGCCAATGCAGTGGTCTGTGCAGCAGAGGGTGCGATGGCAGTCTATGCAGTGCTATTAGGTCTGCAGGGGAGAGTGATAAGAGTTGAAAATGAGGCAGCATTTCAGTCAAGTGGGTTTCAGTTTTAAATGAGGGAAGATCTACAGACCACCTACCAAGCACACATGTAGCTGACCCAATTCTGAACACAGAGAGAGAGAGAGAGAGACAGAGAGAGAGAGACAGACAGAGAGAGAGAAGAGCCAGGAGAGAGAGAGAGAGAGAGAAAGAAAGAAAGAAAGAGAAAGAGAGGGAGGGAGGGAGGAAGGGGAGTAGGAGGTGAAAAAAGGAGCACACTGAAGCACATGTGTGAACACTCCTAAGATCCCATCACATATTTAACGGCATGGCTATGCTAGGTGGGTGGGTGGCTGAGGGAGAGACTGGGTGGTGGAGACACACAGAGATGTAGCGCTCTCCTGTCAGGGGATAGGACTAGGAGAGATGGACTGAGTGAGATGAGAGTGTGTGTGTGAGAGAGAGAGAGAGAGAGAGAGAGAGAGAGAGAGAGAGAGAGAGAGAGAGGTCCCTCCCGCTGTTGTCTGTTCTTTGATCATTTATACATCACACCGCTCTGATCTGATGTGTGTTCTCCTGACTGAGACAAAGCCGAACTGCACCCCGACACCACTGGTGCCAAACTAATATATACACTTGTGTGCGTGTGTGTGAGAGAGAGAGAGGGGTTGATTTAAGTGTTAGTGTGTGTGTGTGTGTGTGTGTGTGTGTGTGTGTGTGTGTGTGTGTGTGTGTGTGTGTGTGTGTGTGTGTGTGTGTGTGTGTGTGTGTGTCAGTGTACACAATGCACCTAAGGCATGGCCTATTAAAATGCCAACATGTACAATATATAATGTAATGTAGAGTTTATACCACAGCATAAAACAACAACTGCAGGTATGTCTGCCCTGCTCTGTGTACATACAGACAGTGAACAGCCTGAACATATTCAGCATTATGCAGGGGTGAGGGGTGAACATGCTCGCTGGGCACCGCTGTGAGGAGTGGGTAGGGAGAGATTTACTGGCTGCTGGGGAGGGACAGAGGGTGGGAGGGGTGGAGGGAGGGATAGAAAGGAGAAGATGGCAGGGGAGGAGAGATGGAAGGAGGAGGGAGGAGAGATGAAAGGAGCAGGGAGGAGAGATGGAAGGAGGAGGGAGGAGAGAATGAAGGAGGAGGGAGGAGAGAATGAAGGAGGAGGGAGGAGAGAGTGAAGGAGGAGGGAGGAGAGAATGAAGGAGGAAGGAGGAGAGATGGAAGGAGGAGAGAGGAGAGAATGAAGGAGGAGGGAGGAGAGAATGAAGGAGGAGGGAGGAGAGAGTGAAGGAGGAGGGAGGAGAGAATGAAGGAGGAGGAAGGAGAGATGGAAGGAGGAGGGAGGAGAGATGGAAGGAGGAGGGAGGAGAGATGGAAGGAGGAGGGAGGAGAGAGTGAAGCAAAGGGATTGTCAGAGGGATGGAGGGAGAGAAAATCAAGTACGAGAGGAAAATTCAAAAAAGAAGGAGAGGAAGAGAGAGAGAAATAACTAGAGCTAACGCTGGTGTATGAACGGATAGTGTGTGTGAGTGATGATTCCAGGGTGGAGAGACAGAGTGTCCCTCCCATAGTTACTCTTTAGAGAATGAGTGGAGGATTCTAGGCAGGCAGTCAGGCAGGCAGACAGACAGACAGACAGACAGACAGACAGACAGATTCATCCTGCTGGAGAGAAGTGATGAATTGTGGGTAGATGGAGTGAGCTGCAACAGCAGAGTGATGACTCGTGGGTAAAGAGAGATGTTGTGTGGCCCTGATCAGACCAGGAGTGGGAAGGAAACGGCATCAATCACTCTGGCATCTATTGAGCGGGCCTGGGTGTTCCAACAGCGAACAACTGGGCACCCTCATGATGAGTTCAGATTTTTTTGGGGGGTGGCCACCACCCCCGTTAAAGTTGCCCATCCCTGGTTTAAAACACGTTAAAGGGGACATGATCAGTTAATGAGCTATGACCAATTGTAACTCCAGAGCAGGTACAATTCTGATAGTTAACGGGAACGACAGAACTCCCACTACAACACCGTGGTAGAGACACACACAAGCGCTAAAATATGCGTCTATATCAACACGTCGCAAGCCCCCCACACACGCAGACCTGTTCACACAAACACGCAATCATTTTTTTTTTATCGACGAAAGGAGTAGGACTTGTATATAGTAAAAGATGAATGATGGGTGTAGGAGACATTTACAGCTAATGCCTCCTCCCTCTCCTCCTCCTCTCCTCCTCTTCATGCCAAACCTGTCTACAGAAGGTCAACGGGGGGAGGGGGGATGGGACGGAGGGACAATGAGGAGAGGAGAGGAATAACCAAGAGACGGATGTAGGTCCGTCTGCACTGCTCCCTCCTAATGAATATGAATGAAGTGTCTGAACGAACAATGTGTTCAAGTGGGCAGCAAACAAGCTTATGTGATCATCCATTAGAAACCGACCGCAAACAACATTACGGCTCGTTACATAGACATTCATGCCAAAGTAAAAATGGGATATATTCAGACTATGGCATCATCACCGTGTTTTTCTACCTTCAATCCAAACATCATACAGTGGGACATCAGAACAGAGCACTTAGAGCACAGTTCTTCCTCCTCCTCCTCCTCCTCCTCCTCCTCCAATCCTTTTACACGCTTGGTACAGCAAAGGCCGCTACATGCTTTACGCAAAGTCGTTTTCTACTTAGTTCTACGCCATTTTGTGTGGCTCAAATGTTGGTATGGACCGTATACAACGCTACGTTGCTCTGTTTGTGTATGGTGTGTAGGGCCCTTAAAGCACCCTGCTCTGTTTGTGTCTGGTGTGTAGGGCCCTTAAAGCACCCTGCTCTGTTTGTGTATGGTGTGTAGGGCCCTTAAAGCACCCTGCTCTGTTTGTGTATGGTGTGTAGGGCCCTTAAAGCACCCTGCTCTGTTTGTGTCTGGTGTGTAGGGCCCTTAAAGCACCCTGCTCTGTTTGTGTCTGGTGTGTAGGGCCCTTAAAGCACCCTGCTCTGTTTGTGTCTGGTGTGTAGGGCCCTTAAAGCACCCTGCTCTGTTTATGTATGGTGTGTAGGGCCCTTAAAGCACCCTGCTCTGTTTGTGTCTGGTGTGTTGGGCCCTTAAAGCACCCTGCTCTGTTTGTGTATGGTGTGTAGGGCCCTTAAAGCACCCTGCTCTGTTTGTGTCTGGTGTGTAGGGCCCTTAAAGCACCCTGCTCTGTTTGTGTATGGTGTGTAGGGCCCTTAAAGCACCCTGCTCTGTTTGTGTATGGTGTGTAGGGCCCTTAAAGCACCCTGCTCTGTTTGTGTATGGTGTGTTGGGCCCTTAAAGCACCCTTCTCTGCAAAACACACTTCACACCAGGGCTGGGGTCAATTCAATTGTTGTTTCAATGACTTGAGAAGTTGAAGCTATTTATTTGTTATTAAATGTTTGCAATTTTAAATTAAAATCACTTCCTGAATTGACTGCCTCCTTTCGGTGCTTCACACACCCTGTGTGCCCTATGTGCCCTTGCGCGCGCGCAAGGGCACATGCACGCAATGGACACACGCGCATGGACACACAAACGCACGCACGGACCCACGCACACAGCCCTGTCTCTACTAAACACTCAAAGAGAATTCTGACTGCAAGAGCATCCAGCATATTTGTTCATCCTTCCTTTGCTTACTTCACCCTCGTCATTCACTTTTCATTCCCCTCCACCCTTTTATTTCTCATCAGAGAATCTCCTTCTGTTCTCTGTCCCTATCTCCGCAAGCAAGCAGCCACAGCCTGCATTCCATCACCTCACAGCTCCAGCCTTTAGAGCAGAGAGAAAAAAGGAGATAGAGAGAGAAAGAAAGAAAGACAGAAAGAAAGAAAGAAAGAGAGAGAGAGAGAAGAGCCAGGGGTGAGAGACACGAGAGAGAGAGCGAGATTGAGCGAGAGAGAGAGCGCGAGAGAGAGAGAGAGAGAGAGAGAAGAGCCAGGAGAGACAGAGAGACGAGAGAGTGAGAGAGAGAGAGAGAGAGAGAGAGAAGAGCCAGGAGAAAGAGACGGAGAGAGAGAAATGTAGAAAGATAAAAAGGGGACATGAACAGAACACACTAGAGGTGTAGAGTAACATAAGTCAATTGTAATACAGAACAAAACAAAAAGAGTCAATGACAGAGAGAAAGTAACCAGAGATAGAGACATACTGTAGAGAGAGAGAGAGGAAGAGAGGGATGGACAGAGATAGAGATATACTGTAGAGAGAGAGAGAGAGAGAGAGAGAGAGAGAGGAAGAGAGGGATGGACAGAGACAGATACATACTGTAGAGAGAGAGAGAGAGAGAGAGGAAGAGAGGGATGGACAGAGATAGAGACATACTGTAGAGAGAGAGAGAAAGAGAGGGATGGACAGAGATAGAGACATACTGAAGAGAGGGAGGGACAGGGACAGAGGGACAGGGACAGAGGGACAGGGACAGAGGAGGTACTCACAGCGTCAGACATCCTCCCTGTTATCGCTGAGTGGTTCGCTGTGATGTTAGCTTCATGGCTACGGTGACATTGCTACAGCCGTATCGCCATGGCTCCCAGGGGTAAGCAGGGCTTGGCTTGTGCTTTTCCTGCCTGCCGCTGTCGTTCCGCTACTCGTCCTCCGCTCTCTCTCCTTCTTTTCCTTCTTTTAAAACCTCAGAGTCCCCCTTTCCTCTTCTCTCTGTTCCTTCTCCAATCCCTCCCCCCTGCCTATGCTTCTTTCTCTCTCTCTCTCACTCTCTTTCTCTCTCGCTCTGTTTCCCTCGCACGCACGCTTGATTGGAGAGTCCTCCGCAAGGTCTTACCTCTGTCTTTCACTGTCAGCGAAGCATGCCTTCTCTCCCTCCCTCTATCCCTCTCTCCTTCTCTCCTTCTCTCCCTCTCTCCTTCTCTCCTTCTCTCCCTCTCTCCTTCTCTCCCTCCCTCCCTCTATCCCTCCCTCCTTCTCTCCCTCCCTCCTTCTCTCCCTCCCTCTATCCCTCTCTCCTTCTCTCCCTCCCTCTCTCCTTCTCTCCTTCTCTCCTTCTCTCCCTCCCTCTATCCCTCCCTCCTCTCCCTCCCTCTATCCCTCTCTCCTTCTCTCCCTCCCTCTCTCCTTCTCTCCCTCTCTCCTTCGCTACCAATCGCTCTCTCTCTCCTTCTCGTTGAACCTCTAGGACTTGCGCTCCTTCTGGTGTATCCCTTTCTCTGCCTCTTTCTCACTGTTTCTTTGCCTCGTGGTCTTCAACCCTGCTTCTCTTTCCTCTTCCCTTTCTCTCCTACTGCAGTAGACAGAGACAGGGGTGCCTTAGCACACACACACACTCTCACACACACACACACACAAAGTGTGACGGGGGGACAAACAAAGTGAGAGAGAGAGATAGGGGAAGAGGGAGAGAGCTGTTAGCCAATAGCGAGAGGGTAAAGGAGAAAGAGCACTAGAGACAAAGGGTAGAAATAGACCTGGGGAGACACACACACACACACACCCCCCCCCACACACACACCCCTACACAGAGTGCTCCACATATAGACCTATGCGTTCATCAATTCAGACCCACGTGACCAGACACACACACACACACACACACACACACACACATATGTACATGCACACACACAGACTTGCTGAGTGCTCCAGATATAGCCCCATGACTTCATCAACCATCTACCCCCCCCCCCCCCCCCCCCCCCCACACACACACACACACACTCAGAGACGGGGGCTCATTCATATTGAATCAGAGAGAGAGAAAAAGGGGGAGAGAGAAGGAGGTAATGAGTGAAAGAACATTCAGTTCAGAGCTGGGGATATTCCTGTTGCTGTGGAGCATTTTGAAGAACCCCCCACACACTCACTTACATACACACACACACACACACGCAGAGGGAGAGTCACTGGGAGGTCCAGCACAGTCCAGTCTCCTTAGAATCTAAGGTGGACTCTGCACTTAGATACCCAACCTGAGAAAACACTCAATTCAATGGGCTTTATTGGCATCGGAAACATGTGTTTACATTGCCAAAGTATTGCCCCCCCTCTCTCAATTAAATTAATTGGGCTTTATAGGCATGGGGAACATATGTTTACATTGCCAAAGCAAGTGAAATAGAAAATAAACAAATGAAGAAGAGCAGATCAGACTGTTAGCAGAACTTTCTCTCCACCCGGTCTCACCTGGCCAATTACCCCACAGCTAGGCTGCCCAACACACACACAGGTACGTCACAGTCCCCACACCGTCAGGTCCGCAGGGTTTTTCCTTCCAGTTCTATAAAAGTCCCGTCCATGAAGTCTCACTCCCAGACAGTCAATCAAGCAGCACTAGCCAACAGCCATTTCCTACCTACACTAGCACCTGGCTGTGGAGTCCCTCTCGTCGCCAGTGAGGAACACAGCAGAGCCTTGCTTACAGTGCACTCTAGCGACCACTCTGTGTACTGCAGCAGTAGCGTGATGGGGCATCTGTGCTAAGTGCACTCTTTCCCTTCCATGCATAACAGACTCATAACAGATTAACACTCTCTCTCTCTCTCTCTCTCTCTCTCTCTCTCTCTCTCTCTCTCTCTCTCTCTCTCTCTCTCTCTCTCTCTCTCTCTCTCTCTCTCTCTCTCTCTCTCTCTCTCTCTCTCTCTCTCTCTCTCTCTCTCTCTCTCTCTCTCTCTCTCAGAGACGTGGAGAGGACAGAGAGACGGAGGGAGAGAAAGGCAGAGACGTGGAGAGGAAGAGAGAGACGGAGGGAGAGAAAGGCAGAGACGTGGAGAGGAAGAGAGAGACGGAGGGAGAGAAAGGCAGAGACGTGGAGAGGAAGAGAGAGACGGAGGGAGAGAAAGGCAGAGACGTGGAGAGGAAGAGAGACGGAGGGAGAGAAAGGCAGAGACGTGGAGAGGAAGAGAGAGACGGAGGGAGAGAAAGGCAGAGACGTGGAGAGGAAGAGAGACGGAGGGAGAGAAAGGCAGAGACGTGGAGAGGAAGAGAGAGACGGAGGGAGAGAAAGGCAGAGACGTGGAGAGGAAGAGAGACGGAGGGAGAGAAAGGCAGAGACGTGGAGAGGAAGAGAGAGACGGAGGGAGAGAAAGGCAGAGACGTGGAGAGGAAGAGAGACGGAGGGAGAGAAAGGCAGAGACGTGGAGAGGAAGAGAGAGACGGAGGGAGAGAAAGGCAGAGACGTGGAGAGGAAGAGAGACGGAGGGAGAGAAAGGCAGAGACGTGGAGAGGAAGAGAGAGAGAGAGGGAGAGAAAGACAGAGAGGAAAGGATAGAGAAGTGACTTGGTGAGAGGCTGCAGGGTAGGGCCGACCCTCACACTCCTCTACATGCTTTTCCCATTACCTAGAGACAGCCTCTGAAAGTTTTATAGTCCAGAGCGGGAGGGGTGAAGGGATTGGGAGAGCGAATAAGAGGGGGAGAAGGTGGGAGAGAGAGAGAGAGAGAGAGAGAGAGAGGGAATTGGAGGGACAGAGAGCAGCATTGTCTCATTGTATTGAGATAGAGAAACAGAAAAAGACATAGCCACACAGAAGAAAGTGGAAAAGGCAGACAGAGAGGTGAGGAAAGCTACCATGCAGAAAGACTCCATTATTTTTCTACCAGTCCCATTCAACACAACATTCTACACATGACATACATGTCCAGCAAACGCTGGAGCCCTTCAAACTCAACTCTGGACCTCAAAGCCAGTTCCACTGTGTTTTTTCATTCTCCTCCTCTAATCAGGGACTGATTTAGACCTGGGACACCAGGTGGGTGCAATGAGTTATCAGGTAGAACAGAACCAGCAGGATCCAGACCAATACCCCTGGTATAGAGGGTCAAAGTAAGTACACTCCCACATAACTCTAACCAAGACTGTGAACCCTGGGGCCTGGGAGTGAATATGAGTAAGCAACATTACCAGTTCAATATAGAGAGGTTAAGACCATCTCACACAGTAGAATGATGGAGAGGTTCCCCAAGCGACTTACAGCTGTAATCGCAGCAAAAGGTGGCGCTACAAAGTATTAACTTAAGGGGGCTGAATAATTTTGCACGCCCAATTTTTCAGTTTTTGATTTGTTAAAAAAGTTTGAAATATCCAATAAATGTCGTTCCACTTCATGATTGTGTCCCACTTGTTGTTGATTCTTCACAAAAAAATACAGTTTTATATCTTTATGTTTGAAGCCTGAAATGTGGCAAAAGGTTGCAAAGTTCAAGGGGGCCGAATACTTTCGCAAGGCACTGTATGTAATAAAGGCTACTCACTAGGTGTAATAGATGTAATAAAGGGTATTCACTAGGTGTTCTACTAGGTGTAATATATGTAATAAAGGATATCCACTAGGTGTTCTACTAGGTGTAATATATGTAATAAAGGATACTCACTAGGTGTTCTACTAGGTGAAATAGATGTAATAAACGATACTCACTAGGTGTTCTACTAGGTGTAATAGATGTAATAAAGGGTATTCACTAGGTCTAATACAGGTAATAAACGATATTCACTAGGTGAAATAGATGTAATAAAGGATATTCACTAGGTGTTCTACTAGGTGTAATATATGTAATAAAGGATATTCACTAGGTGTGCTATTAGGTGTAATAGATGTAATAAAGGGTATTCCCTAGGTGTGCTATTAGGTGTAATAGATGTAATAAAGGATATTCACTAGGTGTAATAGATGTAATAAAGGGTATTCACTAGGTGTACTACTAGGTGTAATCTATGTAATAAAGGATATTCACTAGGTGTTCTACTAGGTGTAATAGATGTAATAAAGGATACTCACTAGGTGTAATAGATGTAATAAAGGGTATTCACTAGGTGTTCTACTAGGTGTAATATATGTAATAAAGGATATTCAATAGGTGTAATAGCTGTAATAAAGGGTATTCACTAGGTGTATTATATGTAATAAAGGGTATTCACTAGGTGTAATAGATGTGATAAAGGGTATCCACTAGGTGTGCTACTAGGTGTAATATATCTAATAAAGGATACTCACTAGGTGTAATAGATGTAATAAAGGGTATTCACTAGGTGTAATAGATGTAATAAAGGATATTCACTAGGTGTAATAGATGTAATAAAGGGTATTCACTAGGTGTGCTACTAGGTGTAATAGATGTAATAAAGGGTATTCACTAGGTGTAATATATGTAATAAAGGATATTCACTAGGTGTAATAGATGTAATAAAGGATATTCACTAGGTGTAATATATGTAATAAAGGGTATTCACTAGGTGTAATACATGTAATAAAGGGTATTCACTAGGTGTGCTACTAGGTGTAATAGATGTAACACATTATATTCACTAGGTGTAATAGATGTAATAAAGGATATTCACTAGGTGTAATACATGTAATAAAGGATATTCACTAGGTGTAATAGATGCAATAAAGGATATATTCACTAGGTGTAATAGATGTGATAAAGGGTATCCACTAGGTGTGCTACTAGGTGTAATACATGTAATAAAGGATATTCACTAGGTGTAATACATGTAATAAAGGATATTCACTAGGTGTAATAGATGTGATAAAGGATATTCACTAGGTGTGCTACTAGGTGTAATAGATGTAATAAACGGTATTCACTAGGTGTAATAGATGTAATAAAGGATATTCACTAGGTGTAATAGATGTAATAAAGGGTATTCACTAGGTGTAATAGATGTAATAAAGGGTATTCACTAGGTGTAATAGATGTAATAAAGGGTATTCACTAGGTGTAATAGATGTAATAAAGGGTATCCACTAGGTGTGCTACTAGGTGTAATAGATGTAATAAACGGTATTCACTAGGTGTAATAGATGTAATAAAGGATATTCACTAGGTGTAATAGATGTAATAAAGGGTATTCACTAGGTGTAATAGATGTAATAAAGGATATTCACTAGGTGTAATAGATGTAATAAATGGTATTCACTAGGTGTAATACATGTAATAAAGGGTATTCACTAGGTGTGCTACTAGGTGTAATAGATGTAATAAAGGGTATTCACTAGGTGTGCTACTAGGTGTAATACATGTAATAACGGATATTCACTAGGTGTAATACATGTAATAAAGGATATTCACTAGGTGTAATACATGTAATAAAGGGTATTCACTAGGTGTGCTACTAGGTGTAATACATGTAATAAAGGATATTCACTAGGTGTGCTACTAGGTGTAATACATGTAATAAAGGATATTCACTAGGTGTAATACATGTAATAAAGGGTATTCACTAGGTGTGCTACTAGGTGTAATAGATGTAAAAAAGGGTATTCACTAGGTGTGCTACTTGGTGTAATACATGTAATAAAGGATATTCACTAGGTGTAATACATGTAATAAAGGATATTCACTAGGTGTAATAGATGTGATAAAGGGTATCCACTAGGTGTGCTACTAGGTGTAATAGATGTAATAAACGGTATTCACTAGGTGTAATAGATGTAATAAAGGATATTCACTAGGTGTAATAGATGTAATAAAGGGTATTCACTAGGTGTAATAGATGTAATAAAGGATATTCACTAGGTGTAATATATGTAATAAATGGTATTCACTAGGTGTAATACATGTAATAAAGGGTATTCACTAGGTGTGCTACTAGGTGTAATAGATGTAATAAAGGGTATTCACTAGGTGTGCTACTAGGTGTAATACATGTAATAAAGGATATTCACTAGGTGTAATACATGTAATAAAGGATATTCACTAGGTGTAATACATGTAATAAAGGGTATTCACTAGGTGTGCTACTAGGTGTAATACATGTAATAAAGGATATTCACTAGGTGTGCTACTAGGTGTAATACATGTAATAAAGGATATTCACTAGGTGTAATACATGTAATAAAAGGTATTCACTAGGTGTGCTACTAGGTGTAATAGATGTAATAAAGGGTATTCACTAGGTGTGCTACTTGGTGTAATATATGTAATAAAGGGTATTCACTAGGTGTAATACATGTAATAAAGGGTATTCACTAGGTGTGCTACTAGGTGTAATACATGTAATAAAAGATATTCACTAGGTGTAATAGATGCAATAAAGGATATTCACTAGGTGTAATACATGTAATAAAGGGTGTTCACTAGGTGTGCTACTAGGTGTAATACATGTAATAAAGGATATTCACTAGGTGTAATACATGTAATAAAGGATATTCACTAGGCGTAATACATGTAATAAAGGATATTCACTAGGTGTGCTACTAGGTGTAATGCATGTAATAAAGGATATTCACTAGGTGTGCTACTAGGTGTAATACATGTAATAAAGGATATTCACTAGGTGTAATACATGTAATAAAGGGTATTCACTAGGTGTGATACTAGGTGTAATAGATGTACTAAAGGATATTCACTAGGTGTAATATATGTTATAAAGGGTATTCACTAGGTGAAATAGATGTAATAAAGGGTATTCACTGGGTGTAATATATGTAATAAAGGGTATTCACTAGGTGTGCTACTAGGTGTAATAGATGTAATAAAGAATATTCGCTAAGTGTAATACATGTAATAAAGGATATTCACTAGGTGTAATACATGTAATAAAGGGTATTCACTAGGTGTGCTACTAGGTGTAATAGATGTAATAATGGATATTCACTAGGTGTAATATATGTAATAAAGGGTATTCACTAGGTGTAATAGGTGTAATAAATGGTATTCACTATGTGTAATAGATGTAATAAAGCGTATTCACTAGGTGTAATAGATGTAATAAAGTGTATTCACTAGGTGTAATATATGTAATAAAGGGTATTCACTAGGTGTAATATATGTAATAAAGGGTATTCACTAGGTGTAATAGATGTGATAAAAGGTATCCACTAGGTGTAATATATGTAATAAAGGGTATTCACTAGGTGTAATATATGTAATAAAGGGTATTCACTAGGTGTAATATATGTGATAAAGGGTATCCACTAGGTGTAATAGATGTAATAAAGGGTATTCACTAGGTGTAATAGATGTGATAAAGGGTATCCACTAGGTGTGCTACTAGGTGTAATAGATCTAATAAAGGATACTCACTAGGTGTAATAGATGTAATAAAGGGTATTCACTAGGTGTAATAGATGTAATAAAGGATATTCACTAGGTGTAATAGATGTAATAAAGGGTATTCACTAGGTGTAATATATATAATAAAGGTTATTCACTAGGTGTAATAGATGTGATAAAGGGTATCCACTAGGTGTGCTACTAGGTGTAATAGATCTAATAAAGGATACTCACTAGGTGTAATAGATGTAATAAAGGGTATTCACTAGGTGTAATAGATGTAATAAAGGATATTCACTAGGTGTAATAGATGTAATAAAGGATATTCACTAGGTGTAATAGATGTAATAAATGGTATTCGCTAGGTGTAATAGATGTAATAAAGGATATTCACTAGGTGTAATAGATGTAATAAAGGGTATTCACTAGGTTTGCTACTAGGTGTAATTGATGTAATAAAGGGTATTCACTAGGTGTAATAGATGTAATAAAGGATATTCACTAGGTGTAATAGATGTAATAAAGGATATTCACTAGGTGTAATATATGTAATAAAGGGTATTCACTAGGTGTAATACATGTAATAAAGGGTATTCACTAGGTGTAATAGATGTAATAAAGGGTATTCACTAGGTGTAATAGATGTAATAAAGGGTATTCATTAGGTGTAATATATGTAATAAAGGGTATTCACTAGGTGTAATAGATGTGATAAAGGGTATCCACTAGGTGTGCAACTAGGTGTAATAGATCTAATAAAGGATACTCACTAGGTGTAATAGATGTAATAAAGGGTATTCACTAGGTGTAATAGATGTGATAAAGGGTATTCACTAGGTGTAATAGATGTAATAAAGGATATTCACTAGGTGTAATAGATGTAATAAAGGATATTCACTAGGTGTAATAGATGTAATAAAGGGTATTCACTAGGTGTAATAGATGTAATAAAGGGTATTCACTAGGTGTAATAGATGTAATAAAGGATATTCACTAGGTGTAATAGATGTAATAAAGGATATTCACTAGGTGTAATAGATGTAATAAAGGGTATTCACTAGGTGTAATAGATGTAATAAAGGGTATTCGCTAGGTGTAATACATGTAATAAAGGGTATTCACTAGGTGTAATACATGTAATAAAGGGTATTCACTAGGTGTAATACATGTAATAAAGGATTTTCACTATGTGTAATACATGTAATAAAGGATATTCACTAGGTGTGCTGCTAGGTGTAATAGATGTAATAAAGGGTATTCACTAGGTGTGCTACTAGGTGTAATACATGTAATAAAGGATATTCATGAGGTGTAATACATGTAATAAAGGATATTCACTAGGTGTAATACATGTAATAAAGGATATTCACTAGGTGTGCTACTAGGTGTAATACATGTAATAAAGGATATTCACTAGGTGTGCTACTAGGTGTAATACATGTAATAAAGGATATTCACTAGGTGTAATACATGTAATAAAGGGTATTCCCTAGGTGTGCTACTAGGTGTAATGGATGTAATAAAGGATATTCACTAGGTATAATATATGTTATAAAGGGTATTCACTAGGTGTAATAGATGTAATAAAGGGTATTCACTGGGTGTAATATATGTAATGAAGGGTATTCACTAGGTGTAATAGATGTAATAAAGGATATTCACTAGGTGTGCTACTAGGTGTAATAGATGTAATAAAGAATATTCACTAGGTGTGCTACTAGGTGTAATACATGTAATAAAGGATATTCACTAGGTGTAATACATGTAATAAAGGGTATTCACTAGGTGTGCTACTAGGTGTAATAGATGTAATAAAGGGTATTCACTAGGTGTAATAGATGTAATAAAGAATGTTCACTAGGTGTTCTACTAGGTGTAATAGATGTAATAAAGGGTATTCACTAGGTGTAATAGATGTAATAAAGGGTATTCACTAGGTGTAATAGATGTAATAAAGGATATTCACTAGGTGTGCTACTAGGTGTAATAGATGTAATAAAGGGTATTCACTAGGTGTAATAGATGTAATAAAGGATATTCACTAGGTGTTCTACTAGGTGTAATAGATG